>NW_027476158.1:0-339696 GCF_051020955.1 Megalopta genalis
AGGGAAACACATGATTTAACATCAAATCAATGCGAAGTAGAAGGCTGAGCTTCAAATTCATGCGAAACGAATGGTTTAGGTTCAAATACTTGTGATATACATGATTTAGCTTCAACAGCATGCGAAACGAACGAGATAGATTCAAATCCAAAGGCATCACATGATTCAGTTTCAAATCAATGCGACACAGAAGGCTTAGCTTCAAATCCATGCGGATCAAATGGTTCAGCGTCAAATACTTGTAATATACATGATTTATCTTCAACAGCGTGCGAAACATACGAGTTAGCTTGAAATCCAAGCGAAACACATGATTTAGCTTCAAATCAATGCGAAGAAGAAGGCTGAGCTTCAAATTCATGCGAAAAGAATGGTTTAGGTTCAAATACTTGTGATATACATGATTTAGCTTCAACTGCGTGCGAAACGAGCGAATTAGCTTCAAATCTAAGCGAAACACGTGATATAGCTTCAATTCAATACGAAGTAGAAGGCTGAGCTTCAAATTCATGCGAAACGAATGGTTTAGGTTCAGATACTTGTGATATACATGATTTAGCTTCAACAGCATGCGAAACATACGAGAATACTTCAATTCCAAAGGAATCACATGATTGAGCTTCAAATCAATGCGATGTAGAAGGATTATCTTCAAATCCATGCGAATCAAATGGTTTAGATTCAAATACTTGTGATATACATGATTCAGATTCAACTGCGTGCGAAACGAACGAGTTAGCTTCAAATCCATGCGAAACACATGATTGAGCTTCAATTCCATGCGAAGTAGAAGGCTTAGCTTCAAACCCATGCGAATAAAATGGTTTAGGTTCAAATACTTGTGATATACATGATTTGGCGTCAACAGCATGCGAAACAAACGTGTTAGCTTCAAATCCATGCGAAAAACATGATTTAGCTTCAATTCAATGCGAAGTAGAAGGCTTATCTTCGAATTCATGCGAATGAAATGTTTTAGCTTCAAATACTTGTGATATACATCATATAGCTTCAAATGCAGGCGAACCAAACGAGTCAGCTTCAAATCCATGCGAAACACATGATTTAGCTTTAATTCAATGCGAAGTAGAAGGCTTATCTTCGAATCCATGCGAAACAAGTGGTTTAGCTTTAAATACTTGTGATATACGCGATTTTGCTTCAAATGCCGGCGAATCAAACGAGTTAGCTTCAAATCGATGCGTAACACATGATTTATCTTCAAATAAATGCGATGTAGATGGTTTAGCTTCAATCCACGAGAAACGAATGATTTAGCTTCAGATACTTGCGATAGAAGTGATATAGTTTCAAATGCAGGCGAAACGAACAAGTTAGCTTTAAATACATGCGAAACACATGATTTAGCCACAAATCAATGCGAAGTAGAAGGCTTAACTTCAAATTAATGAGAAACTAATGATTTAGCTTCAAATACTTGTGATATACATGATTCAGTTTCAATTGCATGCGAAACAAACGAGTCAGCATCAAATCCATGCGAAACACATTATTTAGCTTCAAATCAATGCGAAGTAGAAGGGTTATCTTCGAATACTTGTGAAACAAGTGGTTTAGCTTCAAATACTTGTGATATACATGATTTACCTTCTACTGCATGCGAAAATAACGAGTTAGCTTCAAATCCTTGCGAAACGCATGATTTAGCTTCCAATCACTGCGAAGTAGAAGACTGATCTTTGAATCCATGCGAAACAAGTGGTTTAGCTTCAAATACTTGTGATATACATGATTTAGCTTCAACTGCTTGCGAAACCAACGAGTTAGCTTCAAATCCTTGCGAAACACATGATTTAGCTTCCAATCAATGCGAAGTAGAAGACTGATCTTCGAATCCATGCGAAACAAGTGGTTTAGCTTCAAATACTTGTGATATACATGATTTAGCTTCAACAGCATGCGAAACAAACGAGTTAGCTTCAAATCTTTGCGAAGTAGAAGGCTTATCTTCGAATCCATGCGAAACAAATGGTTTAGCTTCAAATACCTGTGATATGCATTATTTTGCTTCAACTGCATGCGAAAACAACGAGTTAGCTTCATATCCATGCGAAAAACATGATTTAGCTTCAAATCAATGCGAAGTAGAAGACTGATCTTTGAATCCATGCGAAACAAATGGTTTAGCTTCAAATACTTGTCATATACATGATTTAGCTTCAACGGCATGCGAAACAATCGAGTTAGATTCAAATCCGTGCGAAACACATGATTTAGCCTCAAATCAATGCGAAGTAGAAGGCTTTGCTTCAAATCCATGCGAAACACACGATTTAGCTTCAAATCAAAGCGAAGGAGAAGGGTTATCTAGGAATCAATGCGAAACAAATGGTTTAGCTTCAAATACCTGTGATATACATGATTTAGCTTCTGCTGCATGCGAAAAAAACGAGTTACCTTCAAATCCAAGCGAAACACGTGTTTTAGCCTCATATTAATGCGAAGTAGAAGGCTTTGCTTCAAATCCATGCGAAACACATGATTTAGCTTCAAATCAAAGCGAAGTAGAAGGGTTATCTACGAATCCATGCGAAACAAATGGTTTAGCTTCAAATACCTGTGATATACATGATTTAGCTTCTACTGCATGCGAAAATAACGAGTTAGCTTCAAATCCTTGCGAAACACATGATTTAGCTTCCAATCAATGCGAAGTAGAAGACTGATCTTTGATTCCATGCGAAACAAGTGGTTTAGCTTCAAATACTTGTGATATTCATGATTTAGCTTCAACAGCATGCGAAACAAACGAGTTAGCTTCAAATCCATGCGAAACACATTATTTAGCTTCAAATCAATGGGAAGTAGAAGGGTTATCTTCGAATCCATGCGAAACAAGTGGTTTAGCTGTAAATACTTGTGATATACGTGATTTTGCTTCAAATGCCGGCGAATCAAACGAGTTAGCTTCAAATCGATGCGTAACACATGATTTATCTTCAAATAAATGCGATGTAGATGGTTTAGCTTCAAATCCACGAGAAACGAATGATTTAGCTTCAGATACTTGCGATAGAAGTGATATAGCTTCAAATGCAGGCGAAACGAACAAGTTAGCTTTAAATACATGCGAAACACATGATTTAGCCACAAATCAATGCGAAGTAGAAGGCTTAACTTCAAATTAATGAGAAACTAATGATTTAGCTTCAAATACTTGTGATATACATGATTCAGTTTCCATTGCATGCGAAACAAACGAGTCAGCATCAAATCCATGCGAAACACATTATTTAGCTTCAAATCAATGCGAAGTAGAAGGCTTATCTTCGAATCCATGCGAAACAAGTGGTTTAGCTTTAAATACTTGTGATATACGTGATTTTGCTTCAAATGCCGGCGAATCAAACGAGTTAGCTTCAAATCGATGCGTAACACATGATTTAGCTTCAAATCAATGCGAAGTAGAAGGGTTATCTTCGAATACATGTGAAACAAGTGGTTTAGCTTCAAATACTTGTGATATACATGATTTAACTTCTACTGCATGCGAAAATAACGAGTTAGCTTCAAATCCTTGCGAAACGCATGATTTAGCTTCCAATCACTGCGAAGTAGAAGACTGATCTTTGAATCCATGCGAAACAAGTGGTTTAGCTTCAAATACTTGTGATATACATGATTTAGCTTCAACTGCTTGCGAAACCAACGAGTTAGCATCAAATCCTTGCGAAACACATGATTTAGCTTCCAATCAATGCGAAGTAGAAGACTGATCTTCGAATCCATGCGAAACAAGTGGTTTAGCTTCAAATACTTGTGATATACACGATTTAGCTTCAACAGCATGCGAAACAAACGAGTTAGCTTCAAATCTTTGCGAAGTAGAAGGCTTATCTTCGAATCCATGCGAAACAAATGGTTTAGCTTCAAATACCTGTGATATGCATTATTTTGCTTCAACTGCATGCGAAAACAACGAGTTAGCTTCATATCCATGCGAAAAACATGATTTAGCTTCAAATCAATGCGAAGTAGAAGACTGATCTTTGAATCCATGCGAAACAAATGGTTTAGCTTCAAATACTTGTCATATACATGATTTAGCTTCAACGGCATGCGAAACAATCGAGTTAGATTCAAATCCGTGCGAAACACATGATTTAGCCTCAAATCAATGCGAAGTAGAAGGCTTTGCTTCAAATCCATGCGAAACACACGATTTAGCTTCAAATCAAAGCGAAGGAGAAGGGTTATCTAGGAATCAATGCGAAACAAATGGTTTAGCTTCAAATACCTGTGATATACATGATTTAGCTTCTGCTGCATGCGAAAAAAACGAGTTACCTTCAAATCCAAGCGAAACACGTGTTTTAGCCTCATATTAATGCGAAGTAGAAGGCTTTGCTTCAAATCCATGCGAAACACATGATTTAGCTTCAAATCAAAGCGAAGTAGAAGGGTTATCTACGAATCCATGCGAAACAAATGGTTTAGCTTCAAATACCTGTGATATACATGATTTAGCTTCTACTGCATGCGAAAATAACGAGTTAGCTTCAAATCCTTGCGAAACACATGATTTAGCTTCCAATCAATGCGAAGTAGAAGACTGATCTTTGATTCCATGCGAAACAAGTGGTTTAGCTTCAAATACTTGTGATATTCATGATTTAGCTTCAACAGCATGCGAAACAAACGAGTTAGCTTCAAATCCATGCGAAACACATTATTTAGCTTCAAATCAATGGGAAGTAGAAGGGTTATCTTCGAATCCATGCGAAACAAGTGGTTTAGCTGTAAATACTTGTGATATACGTGATTTTGCTTCAAATGCCGGCGAATCAAACGAGTTAGCTTCAAATCGATGCGTAACACATGATTTATCTTCAAATAAATGCGATGTAGATGGTTTAGCTTCAAATCCACGAGAAACGAATGATTTAGCTTCAGATACTTGCGATAGAAGTGATATAGCTTCAAATGCAGGCGAAACGAACAAGTTAGCTTTAAATACATGCGAAACACATGATTTAGCCACAAATCAATGCGAAGTAGAAGGCTTAACTTCAAATTAATGAGAAACTAATGATTTAGCTTCAAATACTTGTGATATACATGATTCAGTTTCCATTGCATGCGAAACAAACGAGTCAGCATCAAATCCATGCGAAACACATTATTTAGCTTCAAATCAATGCGAAGTAGAAGGCTTATCTTCGAATCCATGCGAAACAAGTGGTTTAGCTTTAAATACTTGTGATATACGTGATTTTGCTTCAAATGCCGGCGAATCAAACGAGTTAGCTTCAAATCGATGCGTAACACATGATTTAGCTTCAAATCAATGCGAAGTAGAAGGGTTATCTTCGAATACATGTGAAACAAGTGGTTTAGCTTCAAATACTTGTGATATACATGATTTAACTTCTACTGCATGCGAAAATAACGAGTTAGCTTCAAATCCTTGCGAAACGCATGATTTAGCTTCCAATCACTGCGAAGTAGAAGACTGATCTTTGAATCCATGCGAAACAAGTGGTTTAGCTTCAAATACTTGTGATATACATGATTTAGCTTCAACTGCTTGCGAAACCAACGAGTTAGCATCAAATCCTTGCGAAACACATGATTTAGCTTCCAATCAATGCGAAGTAGAAGACTGATCTTCGAATCCATGCGAAACAAGTGGTTTAGCTTCAAATACTTGTGATATACATGATTTAGCTTCAACAGCATGCGAAACAAACGAGTTAGCTTCAAATCTTTGCGAAGTAGAAGGCTTATCTTCGAATCCATGCGAAACAAATGGTTTAGCTTCAAATACCTGTGATATGCATTATTTTGCTTCAACTGCATGCGAAAACAACGAGTTAGCTTCATATCCATGCGAAAAACATGATTTAGCTTCAAATCAATGCGAAGTAGAAGACTGATCTTTGAATCCATGCGAAACAAATGGTTTAGCTTCAAATACTTGTCATATACATGATTTAGCTTCAACGGCATGCGAAACAATCGAGTTAGATTCAAATCCATGCGAAACGCATGATTTAGCTTCAAATCAATGCGAAGTAGAAGGCTTATCTTCAAATCCATGCGGAACAAATGATTTTGCTTCGAATATCTGTGATATACATGATTTAGCTTCAACAGCATGCGAAACAAACGCCTTAGCTTCGAATTCAAGCGAAACACATGATTTATCTTCAAATCAATGCGAAGTAGAAAGCATAGCTTCAAATCCATGCGGATCAAACGGTTTAGCTTCAAGCACTTGTGATATACATGATTTCGCTTCAACTGCATGCGAAACAAACGAGCTAGCTTCAAATCCATGCGAAACAAAAGATTTACCTTCAAATACCTCCGGATTAAATGAAATAGCTTCAAATGCAGGCGAAACAAACGAGTTAGCTTCAAATCCGTGCGAAACACATGATTTAGCTTCAAATCAATGCGAAGTAGAAGGATTAAGTTCAAATCCATGCGAAGCAAATGGTTTAGGTTCAAATACTTGTGATATACATGATTTAGCTCCGACTGCATGCGAAACAAACGAGATAGCTTTAAATCCAAGCGAAACAATTAATTTAGCTTCAAATTAATGCGAAGTAGTAGGCTTTGCTTCAAATCCATGCAAAACAATTGATTTAGCTTCAATTCAATGCGATGTAGATGGTTTAGCTTCAAATTCTTGAGAAACAAATGATTTAGCGTCATATAATTGCGATATAAGTGATATGGCTTCAAATGCAGGTGATATAAACGACTTAGCTTCAAATCCATGCGAAACACATGATGTAGCTGCAAATCAATGCATAGTAGAAGGCTTAGCTTCAAATCCACGTGAAACAAGTGGTTTAGCTTCAAATACTTGTGATGAACACGATTTAGTGTCAACTGCATGCGAATCAAGCGAGTTAGCTTCAAATCCAAGGGAAACACATGATTTAACATCAAATCAATGCGAAGTAGAAGGCTGAGCTTCAAATTCATGCGAAACGAATGGTTTAGGTTCAAATACTTGTGATATACATGATTTAGCTTCAACAGCATGCGAAACGAACGAGTTAGCATCAAATCCAAGCGAAACACATGATTGAGCTTCAATTCAATGCGAAGTAGAAGGCTTAGCTTCAAACCCATGCGAATAAAATGGTTTAGGTTCAAATACTTGTGATATACATGATTTGGCGTCAACAGCATGCGAAACAAACGAGATAGATTCAAATCCAAAGGCATCACATGATTCAGTTTCAAATCAATGCGACACAGAAGGCTTAGCTTCAAATCCATGCGGATCAAATGGTTCAGCGTCAAATACTTGTAATATACATGATTTATCTTCAACAGCGTGCGAAACATACGAGTTAGCTTGAAATCCAAGCAAAACACATGATTTAGCTTCAAATCAATGCAAAGTAGAAGGCCTAGCTTCAAATCCACGCGAATCAAATGGTTTAGCTTCAAATGCTTGTGATATACATGATTTAGATTCAAGTGCATGCGTAACAAACGAGATAGGTTCAAATCCATGCGAAACATATGATTTAACATCAAATCAAAGCGAGGCAGAAGGCTGATCTTCGAATCCATGCAAAACAAATGGTTTAGCTTCAAATACTTGTGATATACTTGATTTAGATTCAAGTGCGTGCGAAACAAACGAGTTAGCGTCAAATCCAAGCGAAACACATGATTTATTTTCAAATCAATGCGAGGTAGAAGGCTTACCTTCAAATCCATGCGAAACATATGATTTAACATCAAATCACTGCGAAGCAGAAGGCTGATATTCGAATCCATGCGAAACAAATGGTTTAGCTTCAAATACTTGTGATATACATGATTTAGCTTCAACTGCATGCGAAACAAACGAGTTAGCTTTAAATCCATGCGAAACGTATGATTTAGCTTAAAATCAATGCGAAGTAGAAGGCTTAGCTACAGATCCATGCGAATCAAACGGTTTAGCTTCAAATACTTGTGATATACTTGATTTAGATTCAAGTGCGTGCGATACAAACGAGTTAGTTTCAAATCCAAGCGAAACACATTATTTATCTTCAAATCAATGCGAAGTAGAAGGGTTATCTTCGAATCCATGCGAAACAAATGGTTTTGCTTTATGTACTTGCGATATACTTGACTTAGCTTCAACAGCATGCGAAACAAACGAGTTAGCTTCAAATCCATGCGAAACAATTAATTTAGCTTCAAATTAATGCGATGTAGTAGGCTTTGCTTCAAATCCATGCAAAACAATTGATTTAGCTTCAATTCAATGCGATGTAGATGGTTTAGCTTCAAATTCTTGAGAAACAAATGATTTAGCGTCAGATAATTGCGATATAAGTGATATGGCTTCAAATGCAGGTGATATAAACGACTTAGCTTCAAATCCATGCGAAACACATGATGTAGCTGCAAATCAATGCATAGTAGAATGCTTAGCTTCAAATCCACGTGAAACAAGTGGTTTAGCTTCAAATACTTGTGATGAACACGATTTAGTGTGAACTGCATGCGAATCAAGCGAGTTAGCTTCAAATCCAAGGGAAACACATGATTTAACATCAAATCAATGCGAAGAAGAAGGCTGAGCTTCAAATTCATGCGAAACGAATTGTTTAGGTTCAAATACTTGTGATATACATGATTTAGCTTCAACTGCGTGCGAAACGAGCGAATTAGCTTCAAATCTAAGCGAAACACGTGATATAGCTTCAATTCAATACGAAGTAGAAGGCTGAGCTTCAAATTCATGCGAAACGAATGGTTTAGGTTCAAATACTTGTGATATACATGATTTAGCTTCAACAGCATGCGAAACATACGAGAATACTTCAATTCCAAAGGAATCACATGATTGAGCTTCAAATCAAT
The DNA here is from genome assembly GCF_051020955.1 of Megalopta genalis. Lineage (NCBI taxonomy): Eukaryota > Metazoa > Arthropoda > Insecta > Hymenoptera > Halictidae > Megalopta > Megalopta genalis. The sequence continues at coordinate 8,851 of NW_027476158.1, forward strand.
GCGATGTAGAAGGCTTATCTTCAAATCCATGCGAATCAAATGGTTTAGATTCAAATACTTGTGATATACATGATTCAGATTCAACTGCGTGCGAAACGAACGAGTTAGCTTCAAATCCAAGCGAAACACATGATTGAGCTTCAATTCAATGCGAAGTAGAAGGCTTAGCTTCAAATCCATGCGGATCAAATGGTTCAGCGTCAAATACTTGTAATATACATGATTTATCTTCAACAGCGTGCGAAACATACGAGTTAGCTTGAAATCCAAGCAAAACACATGATTTAGCTTCAAATCAATGCAAAGTAGAAGGCCTAGCTTCAAATCCACGCGAATCAAATGGTTTAGCTTCAAATGCTTGTGATATACATGATTTAGATTCAAGTGCATGCGTAACAAACGAGATAGGTTCAAATCCATGCGAAACATATGATTTAACATCAAATCAAAGCGAGGCAGAAGGCTGATCTTCGAATCCATGCAAAACAAATGGTTTAGCTTCAAATACTTGTGATATACTTGATTTAGATTCAAGTGCGTGCGAAACAAACGAGTTAGCGTCAAATCCAAGCGAAACACATGATTTATTTTCAAATCAATGCGAGGTAGAAGGCTTACCTTCAAATCCATGCGAAACATATGATTTAACATCAAATCACTGCGAAGCAGAAGGCTGATATTCGAATCCATGCGAAACAAATGGTTTAGCTTCAAATACTTGTGATATACATGATTTAGCTTCAACTGCATGCGAAACAAACGAGTTAGCTTTAAATCCATGCGAAACGTATGATTTAGCTTAAAATCAATGCGAAGTAGAAGGCTTAGCTACAGATCCATGCGAATCAAACGGTTTAGCTTCAAATACTTGTGATATACTTGATTTAGATTCAAGTGCGTGCGATACAAACGAGTTAGTTTCAAATCCAAGCGAAACACATTATTTATCTTCAAATCAATGCGAAGTAGAAGGGTTATCTTCGAATCCATGCGAAACAAATGGTTTTGCTTTATGTACTTGCGATATACTTGACTTAGCTTCAACAGCATGCGAAACAAACGAGTTAGCTTCAAATCCATGCGAAACAATTAATTTAGCTTCAAATTAATGCGATGTAGTAGGCTTTGCTTCAAATCCATGCAAAACAATTGATTTAGCTTCAATTCAATGCGATGTAGATGGTTTAGCTTCAAATTCTTGAGAAACAAATGATTTAGCGTCAGATAATTGCGATATAAGTGATATGGCTTCAAATGCAGGTGATATAAACGACGTAGCTTCAAATCCATGCGAAACACATGATGTAGCTGCAAATCAATGCATAGTAGAATGCTTAGCTTCAAATCCACGTGAAACAAGTGGTTTAGCTTCAAATACTTGTGATGAACACGATTTAGTGTGAACTGCATGCGAATCAAGCGAGTTAGCTTCAAATCCAAGGGAAACACATGATTTAACATCAAATCAATGCGAAGAAGAAGGCTGAGCTTCAAATTCATGCGAAACGAATTGTTTAGGTTCAAATACTTGTGATATACATGATTTAGCTTCAACTGCGTGCGAAACGAGCGAATTAGCTTCAAATCTAAGCGAAACACGTGATATAGCTTCAATTCAATACGAAGTAGAAGGCTGAGCTTCAAATTCATGCGAAACGAATGGTTTAGGTTCAAATACTTGTGATATACATGATTTAGCTTCAACAGCATGCGAAACATACGAGAATACTTCAATTCCAAAGGAATCACATGATTGAGCTTCAAATCAATGCGATGTAGAAGGCTTATCTTCAAATCCATGCGAATCAAATGGTTTAGATTCAAATACTTGTGATATACATGATTCAGATTCAACTGCGTGCGAAACGAACGAGTTAGCTTCAAATCCAAGCGAAACACATGATTGAGCTTCAATTCAATGCGAAGTAGAAGGCTTAGCTTCAAACCCATGCGAATAAAATGGTTTAGGTTCAAATACTTGTGATATACATGATTTGGCGTCAACAGCATGCGAAACAAACGAGATAGATTCAAATCCAAAGGCATCACATGATTCAGTTTCAAATCAATGCTACACAGAAGGCTTAGCTTCAAATCCATGCGGATCAAATGGTTCAGCGTCAAATACATGTAATATACATGATTTATCTTCAACAGCGTGCGAAACATACGAGTTAGCTTGAAATCCAAGCGAAACACATGATTTAGCTTCAAATCAATGCGAAGAAGAAGGCTGAGCTTCAAATTCATGCGAATCAAATGGTTTAGATTCAAATACTTGTGATATACATGATTCAGATTCAACTGCGTGCGAAACGAACGAGTTAGCTTCAAATCCATGCGAAACACATGATTGAGCTTCAATTCCATGCGAAGTAGAAGGCTTAGCTTCAAACCCATGCGAATAAAATGGTTTAGGTTCAAATACTTGTGATATACATGATTTGGCGTCAACAGCATGCGAAACAAACGTGTTAGCTTCGAATCCATGCGAAAAACATGATTTAGCTTCAATTCAATGCGAAGTAGAAGGCTTATCTTCGAATCCATGCGAAACAAATGGTTTAACTTCAAATACTTGTCATATACATGATATAGCTTCAACAGCATGCGAAACAAACGAGTTAGCATGAAATCCAAGCGAAACACATGATTGAGCTTCAATTCAATGCGAAGTAGAAGGCTTAGCTTCAAACCCATGCGAATAAAATGGTTTAGGTTCAAATACTTGTGATATACATGATTTGGCGTCAACAGCATGCGAAACAAACGAGATAGATTCAAATCCAAAGGCATCACATGATTCAGTTTCAAATCAATGCGACACAGAAGGCTTAGCTTCAAATCCATGCGGATCAAATGGTTCAGCGTCAAATACTTGTAATATACATGATTTATCTTCAACAGCGTGCGAAACATACGAGTTAGCTTGAAATCCAAGCAAAACACATGATTTAGCTTCAAATCAATGCAAAGTAGAAGGCCTAGCTTCAAATCCACGCGAATCAAATGGTTTAGCTTCAAATGCTTGTGATATACATGATTTAGATTCAAGTGCATGCGCAACAAACGAGATAGGTTCAAATCCATGCGAAACATATGATTTAACATCAAATCAAAGCGAGGCAGAAGGCTGATCTTCGAATCCATGCAAAACAAATGGTTTAGCTTCTAATACTTGTGATATACTTGATTTAGATTCAAGTGCGTGCGAAACAAACGAGTTAGCGTCATATCCAAGCGAAACACATGATTTATTTTCAAATCAATGCGAGGTAGAAGGCTTACCTTCAAATCCATGCGAAACATATGATTTAACATCAAATCACTGCGAAGCAGAAGGCTGATATTCGAATCCATGCGAAACAAATGGTTTAGCTTCAAATACTTGTGATATACATGATTTAGCTTCAACTGCATGCGAAACAAACGAGTTAGCTTTAAATCCATGCGAAACGTATGATTTAGCTTAAAATCAATGCGAAGTAGAAGGCTTAGCTACAGATCCATGCGAATCAAACGGTTTAGCTTCAAATACTTGTGATATACTTGATTTAGATTCAAGTGCGTGCGATACAAACGAGTTAGTTTCAAATCCAAGCGAAACACATTATTTATCTTCAAATCAATGCGAAGTAGAAGGGTTATCTTCGAATCCATGCGAAACAAATGGTTTTGCTTTATGTACTTGCGATATACTTGACTTAGCTTCAACAGCATGCGAAACAAACGAGTTAGCTTCAAATCCATGCGAAACAATTAATTTAGCTTCAAATTAATGCGATGTAGTAGGCTTTGCTTCAAATCCATGCAAAACAATTGATTTAGCTTCAATTCAATGCGATGTAGATGGTTTAGCTTCAAATTCTTGAGAAACAAATGATTTAGCGTCAGATAATTGCGATATAAGTGATATGGCTTCAAATGCAGGTGATATAAACGACTTAGCTTCAAATCCATGCGAAACACATGATGTAGCTGCAAATCAATGCATAGTAGAAGGCTTAGCTTCAAATCCACGTGAAACAAGTGGTTTAGCTTCAAATACTTGTGATGAACACGATTTAGTGTGAACTGCATGCGAATCAAGCGAGTTAGCTTCAAATCCAAGGGAAACACATGATTTAACATCAAATCAATGCGAAGAAGAAGGCTGAGCTTCAAATTCATGCGAAACGAATTGTTTAGGTTCAAATACTTGTGATATACATGATTTAGCTTCAACTGCGTGCGAAACGAGCGAATTAGCTTCAAATCTAAGCGAAACACGTGATATAGCTTCAATTCAATACGAAGTAGAAGGCTGAGCTTCAAATTCATGCGAAACGAATGGTTTAGGTTCAAATACTTGTGATATACATGATTTAGCTTCAACAGCATGCGAAACATACGAGAATACTTCAATTCCAAAGAATCACATGATTGAGCTTCAAATCAATGCGATGTAGAAGGCTTATCTTCAAATCCATGCGAATCAAATGGTTTAGATTCAAATACTTGTGATATACATGATTCAGATTCAACTGCGTGCGAAACGAACGAGTTAGCTTCAAATCCATGCGAAACACATGATTGAGCTTCAATTCCATGCGAAGTAGAAGGCTTAGCTTCAAACCCATGCGAATAAAATGGTTTAGGTTCAAATACTTGTGATATACATGATTTGGCGTCAACAGCATGCGAAACAAACGTGTTAGCTTCAAATCCATGCGAAAAACATGATTTAGCTTCAATTCAATGCGAAGTAGAAGGCTTATCTTCGAATCCATGCGAAACAAATGGTTTAACTTCAAATACTTGTGATATACATGATATAGCTTCAAGAGCATGCCTAACAAACGAGTTAACTTCAAATCCATTCGAAACACATGGTTTAGATTCAAATCGATGCGAAGTAGAAGGCTTATCTACGAATCCATGCGAAACAAACGGTTTAGCTGCAAATACTTGTGATATACATGATTCAGCATCAACTGCATGCGAAACAAACGAGTTAGCTTCAAATCCATGCGAAACACATGATTTAGCTTCAAATCAATGCGAACTAGAAGGGTTATCATCAAAACCGTGCGAATCAAATGGTTTAGATTCAAATACTTGTGATATACATGATTTAACTTCAACTGCATGTGATACAAACGAGTTAGCTTAAAATCCATGCGAAACACATTATTTAGCTTCAAATCAATGCGAGGTAGAAGGCTTAGCTTCAAATCCATGCGAATCAAACGGTTTAGCTTCAAATACTTGTGATATTCTTGATTTATATTCAAGTGCATGCGAAACAAACGAGTTAGCTTTAAATCCATGCGAAACTCGTGATTTAGCTCCAAATCAATGCGAAGTAGAAGGCATAGCTTCAAATCCATGGGAATCAAATGGTTTATCTTCAAATACTTGTGATATACATGACTTATCTTCAACTGCATGCAAACAAACGAGTTAGCTTCAAATCCATGCGAAACATATGATTTAACATCAAATCAGTGCGAAGCAGAAGGCTGATATTCGAATCCATGCGAAACAAATGGTTTAGCTTCAAATACTTGTGATATACATGATTTAGCTTCAACTGCATGCGAAACAAACGAGTTAGCTTTAAATCCATGCGAAACGTATGATTTAGCTTAAAATCAATGCGAAGTAGAAGGCTTAGCTACAGATCCAAGCGAATCAAACGGTTTAGCTTCAAATACTTGTGATATACTTGATTTAGATTCAAGTGCGTGCGATACAAACGAGTTAGTTTCAAATCCAAGCGAAACACATTATTTATCTTCAAATCAATGCGAAGTAGAAGGGTTATCTTCGAATCCATGCGAAACAAATGGTTTTGCTTTATGTACTTGCGATATACTTGACTTAGCTTCAACAGCATGCGAAACAAACGAGTTAGCTTCAAATCCATGCGAAACAATTAATTTAGCTTCAAATTAATGCGATGTAGTAGGCTTTGCTTCAAATCCATGCAGAACAATTGATTTAGCTTCAATTCAATGCGATGTAGATGGTTTAACTTCAAATTCTTGAGAAACAAATGATTTAGCGTCAGATAATTGCGATATAAGTGATATGGCTTCAAATGCAGGTGATATAAACGACTTAGCTTCAAATCCATGCGAAACACATGATGTAGCTGCAAATCAATGCATAGTAGAAGGCTTAGCTTCAAATCCACGTGAAACAAGTGGTTTAGCTTCAAATACTTGTGATGAACACGATTTAGTGTCAACTGCATGCGAATCAAGCGAGTTAGCTTCAAATCCAAGGGAAACACATGATTTAACATCAAATCAATGCGAAGAAGAAGGCTGAGCTTCAAATTCATGCGAAACGAATGGTTTAGGTTCAAATACTTGTGATATACATGATTTAGCTTCAACTGCGTGCGAAACGAGCGAATTAGCTTCAAATCTAAGCGAAACACGTGATATAGCTTCAATTCAATACGAAGTAGAAGGCCGAGCTTCAAATTCATGCGAAACGAATGGTTTAGGTTCAAATACTTGTGATATACATGATTTAGCTTCAACAGTATGCGAAACATACGAGAATACTTCAATTCCAAAGGAATCACATGATTGAGCTTCAAATCAATGCGATGTAGAAGGCTTATCTTCAAATCCATGCGAATCAAATGGTTTAGATTCAAATACTTGTGATATACATGATTCAGATTCAACTGCGTGCGAAACGAACGAGTTAGCTTCAAATCCATGCGAAACACATGATTGAGCTTCAATTCCATGCGAAGTAGAAGGCTTAGCTTCAAACCCATGCGAATAAAATGGTTTAGCTGCAAATACTTGTGATATACATGATTCAGCATCAACTGCATGCGAAACAAACGAGTTAGCTTCAAATCCATGCGAAACACATGATTTAGCTTCAAATCAATGCGAACTAGAAGGTTTATCATCAAAACCGTGCGAATCAAATGGTTTAGATTCAAATACTTGTGATATACATGATTTAGCTTCAACAGCATGCGAATCAAACGAGTTAGCTTCAAATCCCTGCCAAACACATGATTTAGCTTCAAATCAAAGCGAAGTAGAAAGGTTATGTTCGAATCCATTCGAAACAAATCGTTTAGCATCAAATACTTGTGATATACATGATTTAACTTCAACTGCATGTCATGCAAACGAGTTAGCTTAAAATCCATGCGAAACACATTATTTAGCTTCAAATCAATGCGAGGTAGAAGGCTTAGCTTCAAATCCATGCGAAACACATGATTTAGCATCAACTCAATGCGAAGTAGGAGGCTTATTTTCAAATCCATGCGAAACACATGATTTAACTCCAAATCAATGCGAAGTAGAAGGCATAGCTTCAAATCCGTGGGAATCAAATCGTTTACCTTCAAATACTTGTGATATGCATGACTTATCTTCAACTGCATGCGAAACAAACGAGTTAGCTTGAAATCCATGCGCAACACATGATTTAGCTTCAAATCAATGCGAAGTAGAAGGGTTATCTTCGAATCCATGGCAAACAAATGGTTTAGCTTCAAACACTTGTGAGATACATGACTTAGCTTCAACTGCATGCGAAACAACGAGTTAGCTTTAAATCCATGCGAAACACATGATTTAACTCCAAATCAATGCGAAGTAGAAGGCTTTGCATCAAATCCATGCGAAAAACATGATTTAGCTTCAAATCAATGCGAAGTAGAAGGGTTATCTTCGAATCCATGCGAAACAAATGATTTAGCTTCAAACGCTTTTGATATACATGATTTAACTTCAACTGCATGTGATAGAAACGAGTTAGCTTCAAAATCCCAGCGAAATACATGATTTATCTTCAAATCAATGCGAGGTATAAGGCTTAGCTTCAAATCCATGCGAATCAAACGGTTTAGCTTCAAATACTTGTGATATTCTTGATTTATATTCAAGTGCATGCGAAACAAACGAGTTAGCTTTAAATCCATGCGAAACTCATGATTTAGCTCCAAATCAATGCGAAGTAGAAGGAATAGCTTCAAATCCATGGGAATCAAATGGTTTATCTTCAAATACTTGTGATATACATGATTTAGCTTCAACAGCATGAGAATCAAACGAGTTAGCTTCAAATCCATGCCAAACACATGATTTAGCTTCAAATAAAGCGAAGTAGAAAGGTTATCTTCGAATCCATGCGAAACAAATCGTTTAGCATCAAATACTTGTGATATACATGATTTAACTTCAACTGCATGTGATACAAACGAGTTAGCTTAAAATCCAAGCGAAACACATTATTTAGCTTCAAATCAATGCGAGGTAGAAGGCTTAGCTTCAAATCCATGCGAAACACATGATTTAGCATCAAATCAATGCGAAGTAGGAGGCTTATCTTCAAATCCATGCGAAACACATGATTTAGCTCCAAATCAATGCGAGGTAGAAGGCATAGCTTCAAATCCATGGGAATCAAATGGTTTATCTTCAAATACTTGTGATATACATGACTTATCTTCAACTGCATGCAAACAAACGAGTTAGCTTCAAATCCATGCGAAACATATGATTTAACATCAAATCACTGCGAAGCAGAAGGCTGATATTCGAATCCATGCGAAACAAATGGTTTAGCTTCAAATACTTGTGATATACATGATTTAGCTTCAACTGCATGCGAAACAAACGAGTTAGCTTTAAATCCATGCGAAACGTATGATTTAGCTTAAAATCAATGCGAAGTAGAAGGCTTAGCTACAGATCCAAGCGAATCAAACGGTTTAGCTTCAAATACTTGTGATATACTTGATTTAGATTCAAGTGCGTGCGATACAAACGAGTTAGTTTCAAATCCAAGCGAAACACATTATTTATCTTCAAATCAATGCGAAGTAGAAGGGTTATCTTCGAATCCATGCGAAACAAATGGTTTTGCTTTATGTACTTGCGATATACTTGACTTAGCTTCAACAGCATGCGAAACAAACGAGTTAGCTTCAAATCCATGCGAAACAATTAATTTAGCTTCAAATTAATGCGATGTAGTAGGCTTTGCTTCAAATCCATGCAGAACAATTGATTTAGCTTCAATTCAATGCGATGTAGATGGTTTAGCTTCAAATTCTTGAGAAACAAATGATTTAGCGTCAGATAATTGCGATATAAGTGATATGGCTTCAAATGCAGGTGATATAAACGACTTAGCTTCAAATCCATGCGAAACACATGATGTAGCTGCAAATCAATGCATAGTAGAAGGCTTAGTTTCAAATCCACGTGAAACAAGTGGTTTAGCTTCAAATACTTGTGATGAACACGATTTAGTGTCAACTGCATGCGAATCAAGCGAGTTAGCTTCAAATCCAAGGGAAACACATGATTTAACATCAAATCAATGCGAAGAAGAAGGCTGAGCTTCAAATTCATGCGAAACGAATGGTTTAGGTTCAAATACTTGTGATATACATGATTTAGCTTCAACTGCGTGCGAAACGAGCGAATTAGCTTCAAATCTAAGCGAAACACGTGATATAGCTTCAATTCAATACGAAGTAGAAGGCCGAGCTTCAAATTCATGCGAAACGAATGGTTTAGGTTCAAATACTTGTGATATACATGATTTAGCTTCAACAGCATGCGAAACATACGAGAATACTTCAATTCCAAAGGAATCACATGATTGAGCTTCAAATCAATGCGATGTAGAAGGCTTATCTTCAAATCCATGCGAATCAAATGGTTTAGATTCAAATACTTGTGATATACATGATTCAGATTCAACTGCGTGCGAAACGAACGAGTTAGCTTCAAATCCATGCGAAACACATGATTGAGCTTCAATTCCATGCGAAGTAGAAGGCTTAGCTTCAAACCCATGCGAATAAAATGGTTTAGGTTCAAATACTTGTGATATACATGATTTGGCGTCAACAGCATGCGAAACAAACGTGTTAGCTTCAAATCCATGCGAAAAACATGATTTAGCTTCAATTCAATGCGAAGTAGAAGGCTTATCTTCGAATCCATGCGAAACAAATGGTTTAACTTCAAATACTTGTGATATACATGATATAGCTTCAAGAGCATGCCTAACAAACGAGTTAACTTCAAATCCATTCGAAACACATGGTTTAGATTCAAATCGATGCGAAGTAGAAGGCTTATCTACGAATCCATGCGAAACAAATGGTTTAGCTGCAAATACTTGTGATATACATGATTCAGCATCAACTGCATGCGAAACAAACGAGTTAGCTTCAAATCCATGCGAAACACATGATTTAACATCAAATCAATGCGAAGAAGAAGGCTGAGCTTCAAATCCATGCGAAACACATGGTTTAGCTTAATATTCATGCGATACGAATGGTGCAGCTTCAAATACTTGTGATATACACGATTTAGCTTCAACTGTATGTGAAACAAACGAGTTAGATTCAAATCCATGCGAAACACATGATTTAGGTTCAAAATCATGCGAAACACATGGTTTAACTTCAAAACAATGCGAAGTAGAAGGCTTATCTTCGAATCCATGCGAAACAAATGGTTTAGCTTCAAATACTTGTGATATACATGATATAGCTTCAAGAGCATGCCTAACAAACGAGTTAACTTCAAATCCATTCGAAACACATGGTTTAGATTCAAATCAATGCGAAGTAGAAGGCTTATCTTCGAATCCATGCGAATCAAATGGTTTAGCTTCAAATATTTCTAATATACATGATTTAGCTTAAAATGCCGGCGAAACAAACGAGTTAGCTTCATAAATAAGCGAAACACATGATTTATCGACAAATTCATGCGAAACACATGGTTTAGCTTAATATTCATGCGAACCAAATATTTCAATTTCAAATACTTGTGATATATATGATTTAGATTCAAGTGCGTGCGAAACAAACGAGTTAGCTTCAAATCCAAGCGAAACACATGATTTATGTTCAAATCAATGCGAGGTAGAAGGCTTAGCTTCAAATCCATGCGAATCAAACGGTTTAGCTTTAAATACATGTGATATGCATAGTTTAGATTCAAGTGCATGGGAAACAAACGAGTTAGCATCAAATCCAAGCGAAACACATGATTTATCTTCAAATCAATGCGAGGTAGAAGGCTTAGCTTCAGATCCATGCGAATCAAACTGTTTAGCTTCAAACACCTGTGATATACTTGATTTAGATTCAAGTGCGTGCGATACAAACGAGTTAGTTTCAAATCCAAGCGAAACACATTATTTATCTTCAAATCAATGCGAAGTAGATGGGTTGTCTTCGAATCCATGCGAAACAAATGGTTTTGCTTCAAGTACTTGTGATATACTTGATTTAGCTTCAAGAACATGCGAAACAAACGAGTTAGCTTCAAATCCATGCGAAACACAGGATTCAGCTTCAAATCAATGCGAAGTAGAAGGCTGATCTTCAAATCCATGCGAAACAAATGGTTTAGCTACAAATACTTGTGATATACATGATTTAGCTTCAACTGCATGCGAAACAAACGAGCTATCTTCAATTCAATGCGAAGTAGAAGGCTTGGCTTCAAATCCATGCGAATCAAACGGTTTAGCTTCAAATACTTGTGATATACTTGATTTATATTCAAGTGCATGCGAAACAAACGAGATAGCTTCAAATCCATTCGAAACATATGATTTAACATCAAATCAATGCGAAGCAGAAGGCTGATCTTCGAATCCATGCGAAACAAATGGTTTAGCTCGAATACTTGGGATATACATGGTTTAGATTCAGCTGCATGCGAAACAAACGAGTTAGCTTCAAATCCATGCGAAACACATGATTTAGCTTCAAATCAATGCCAAGACCAAGGCTTATCTTCGAATCAATGCGAAACAAATGGTTTAGCCTCAAATACTTGTGATATACATCATTTAGCTTCAAATGCATGCGAAACAATCGAGTTAGCTTCAAATCCAGCGAAAAACATTAATTAAGTTCAAATCAACGTGAAGTAGAAGGCTTAGTTTTAAATCCACCCGAAACGAAAGATTTAGCTTCAAATACTTGCCAATATAAGTGATATAGCTTCAAATGCAGGCGAAACAAACGAGTTACCTTCAGATGCATGCGAAACACATGATTTAGCTTCAAATCAATGCGAAGTAGAAGGCTGATATTCGAATCCACACGAAACAGATGGTTTAGCTTCAAATAGTTGTAATATACATGATTTAGCAGCAACAGCATGCGAAAGAAACGAGTTAGCTTCAAATCCATGCGAAACACATGATTTGGCTTCAAATGAATGCGAAGTAGAAGGCTTATATTCGAATCCATGCGAGACAAATGGTTTAGCTTCAAATACTTGGGATATATGGTTTAGATTCAACTGCATGAGAAACAAACGAGTTAGCTTCAAATCCTACCGAAACACATGATTTAGCTTCAAATCAATGCGAAGTAGAAGGCTTAGCTTCAAATCCATGCGAATCAAATGGTATAGTTTCAAATACTTTTGATATACATAATTAGATTCAACTGCATGCGAAACAAACGAGGTAGCTTCAAATGAATACGAAACACATGATTTAGCTTAAAATCAATGCGAAGTAGAAGGCTTATCTTCGAATCAATGCGAAACAAATGGTTTAGCTTTAAATATTTCTGATATACATGATTTAGCTTAAAATGCCGGCGAAACAAGCGAGTTAGCTTCATAGATAAGCGAAACACATGATTTATCGACAAATTCATGCGAAACACATGGTTTAGCATAATATTCATGCGAAACAAATGGTTTAGCTTCAAATACTTCTGATATACATGATTTAGCTTCAACTGCATGCGAAACAAACCAGTTAGCTTCAAATCCAAGCGAAACACATGAGTTAGCTTCATATCAATGCGAAGTAGAACGCCTAGCTTCAAATCCATGCGAATCCAATGGTTTAGCTTCAAATACTTGTGATATACATGACTTAGCTTCAACTGCATGCGAAACAAACGACTTAGCTTCAAATCCATGCGAAACACATGATTTAGCTTCAAGTAAAAGCGAAGTAGAAGGCTGATATTCGAATCCATGCGAAACAACTGGTTTAGCTTCAAATACTTGTGATATGCTTGATTTATATTCAAGTGCATGCAAAACAAACGAGTTAGCTTCAAATACAAGCGAAACACATGATTATAATTCCAAATCAATGCGAAGTAGAAGGCCTAGCCTTAAATCCATGGGAATCAAATGGTTTAGCTTCAAATACTTGTGATATACATGATTTAGCTTCAACTGCATGCGAAACACACGCGTTAGCTTCAAATCCATGCGAAACACATGATTTAGCTTCAAATCAATGCGAAGTAGAAGGCTGATCTTCGAATCCACACGAAACAGATGGTTTAGCTTCAAATAGTTGTAATATACATGATTTAGCAGCAACAGCATGCGAAACACACGAGTTAGCTTCAAATCCATGCGAAACGCATGATTTAGCTTCAAATCAATGCGAAGTAGAAGGCTTATCTTCGACTCCATGCGAAACCAATGGAATAGCTTCAAATACTTGGGATTACATGATTCAGATTCAACTGCATGCGAAACAAACGAGCTGGCTTCAAATTTCAGCGAATCAAATGAGTTAGCTTCAAATCAATGCGAAGTAGAAGGCTGATCTTCGAATCCACACGAAACAGATGGTTTAGATTCAAATACTTGTAATATACATGATTTAGGTTCAACAGCATGCGAAACAAACGAGTTAGCTTCAAATCCATGCGAAACACATGATTTAGCTTCAAATGATTGCGAAGTAGAAGGCTTATAATCGAAACCATGCTAAACAAATGGTTTAGCTCAAATACTTGGGATATACATGGTTTAGATTCAACTGCATGCGAAACAAACGAGTTAGCTTCAAATCCATGCGAAACACATCATTTAGATTAATATCAATATTTTATTTAGATTAATATCAGATTAATATCAATGCGAAGTAGAAGGCTTATCTTCGAATCCATGCGAGACAAATGGTTTAGCTTCAAATATTTGTGATATACATGATTTAGCTCCAAATGCAGGCGAAATAACGAGTTATCTCTAAACCCATGCGAAACACATGATGTGGCTTCAAATCAATGCGATGTAGCAGGCTTAGCTTCAAATCCATGTGAATCACATGATTTAGCTTCAAATCAATGTGAGGTAGAAGGCTTAGCTTCAAATCCATGCGAATCAAAAGGTTTTGTTTCAAATACTTGTGATATGCTTGATTTATATTCAAATGCATGCGAAACGAACGAGATAGATTCAAATCCATGCGAAACACATGATTTAACTCCAAATCAATGCGAAGTAGAAGGCATAGCTTTAAATCCATGGGAATCAAATGGTTTAGCTTCAAATAATTGCGATATACATGATTTAGATTCAAGTGCATGCGAAACAAACGAGATAGCTTCAAATTCATGCGAAACTAATGGTTTAGCTTCAAAGACCTTTGGTATACATGATTTAGCTTCAACTGCATGCGAAACAAACGAGTTAGCTTCAAATCCATGCGAAACACAGGATTCAGCTTCAAATCAATGCGAAGTAGAAGGCTAATCTTCGAAACCATGCGAAACAAATCATTTAGATTCAAATACTTGTGATATACATGATTTAGCTTCAAATGCATGCGAAACAAACGAGTTAGTTTCAAATCCATGCGTATCACATGATTTACCTTCAAATCAATGCGAAGTAGAAGGATTAGCTTCAAATCCAAGCGACTCACATGATTTAGCTTCAAACAATTGTGATATACATGATTCAGCTTCAACTGCATGTGAAACAAACGTGTTAGCTACGAATTCAAGCGATAGACATGATTCAGCTTCCAATCAATGCGATGTAGAAGGCTCAGCTTCAAATCCATGCGAAAAAAATGATTTAGCTTCAAATACTTGTGATAAACATAAATTAGCTTCAAATGCAAGCGAAACAATCGAGTTAGGTACAAATCCATGCGAAACACATGGTTTAGCTTCAAATCAATGCGAAGTAGAAGGCTTATCTTCGAATCCATGCAAAACAAATGGTTTAGCTTCAAACACTTGTGATATACATGATTTAGCTTCAACTGCATGTGAAACAAACGAGTTAGCTTAAAATCCAAGCGAAACACATGATTTGTCTTCAAATCAATGCGAAGTAGAAGGGTTATCTTCGAATCCATGCGAAACAAATGGTTTTGCTTCAAGTACTTGTGATATACTTGATTTAGCTTCAAGAGCATGCGAAACAAACGAGTTAGCTTCAAATCCATGCGAAACACAGGATTCAGCTTCAAATCAATGCGAAGTAGAAGGCTGATATTCAAATCCATGCGAAACAAATGGTTTAGCTACAAATACTTGTGATATACATGATTTAGCTTCAACTGCATGCGAAACAAACGAGTTATCTTCAAATTAATGCGAAGTAGAAGGCTTAGCTTCAAATCCATGCGAATCAAACGGTTTAGCTTCAAATACTTGTGATATACTTGATTTATATTCAAGTGCATGCGAAACAAACGAGATAGCTTCAAATCCATGCGAAACATATGATTTAACATCAAATCAATGCGAAGCAGAAGGCTGATCTTCGAATCCGTGCGAAACAAATGGTTTAGCTTCAAATACTTGTGATATACATGATTTAGCTTCAACTGCAGGCGAAACAAACGAGTTAGCTTCATAGCCAAGCGAAACACATGATTTAACAACAAATTCATGCGAAACACATGGTTTAGATTTATATTCATGCCAAACAAACGGTTTAGCTTTAAATACTTGTGATATACATGATTTAGCTTCAACTGCATGCGAAACACACGCGTTAGCTTCAAATCCATGCGAAACACATGATTTAGCTTCAAATCAATGCGAAGTAGAAGGCTGATCTTCGAATCCACACGAAACAGATGGTTTAGCTTCAAATAGTTGTAATATACATGATTTAGCAGCAACAGCATGCGAAACACACGAGTTAGCTTCAAATCCATGCGAAACACATGATTTAGCTTCAAATGATTGCGAAGTAGAAGGCTTATAATCGAAACCATGCTAAACAAATGGTTTAGCTCAAATACTTGGGATATACATGGTTTAGATTCAACTGCATGCGAAACAAACGAGTTAGCTTCAAATCCATGCGAAACACATCATTTAGATTAATATCAATATTTTATTTAGATTAATATCAGATTAATATCAATGCGAAGTAGAAGGCTTATCTTCGAATCCATGCGAGACAAATGGTTTAGCTTCAAATATTTGTGATATACATGATTTAGCTCCAAATGCAGGCGAAATAACGAGTTATCTCTAAACCCATGCGAAACACATGATGTGGCTTCAAATCAATGCGATGTAGCAGGCTTAGCTTCAAATCCATGTGAATCACATGATTTAGCTTCAAATCAATGTGAGGTAGAAGGCTTAGCTTCAAATCCATGCGAATCAAAAGGTTTTGTTTCAAATACTTGTGATATGCTTGATTTATATTCAAATGCATGCGAAACGAACGAGATAGATTCAAATCCATGCGAAACACATGATTTAACTCCAAATCAATGCGAAGTAGAAGGCATAGCTTTAAATCCATGGGAATCAAATGGTTTAGCTTCAAATAATTGCGATATACATGATTTAGATTCAAGTGCATGCGAAACAAACGAGATAGCTTCAAATTCATGCGAAACTAATGGTTTAGCTTCAAAGACCTTTGGTATACATGATTTAGCTTCAACTGCATGCGAAACAAACGAGTTAGCTTCAAATCCATGCGAAACACAGGATTCAGCTTCAAATCAATGCGAAGTAGAAGGCTAATCTTCGAAACCATGCGAAACAAATCATTTAGATTCAAATACTTGTGATATACATGATTTAGCTTCAAATGCATGCGAAACAAACGAGTTAGTTTCAAATCCATGCGTATCACATGATTTACCTTCAAATCAATGCGAAGTAGAAGGATTAGCTTCAAATCCAAGCGACTCACATGATTTAGCTTCAAACAATTGTGATATACATGATTCAGCTTCAACTGCATGTGAAACAAACGTGTTAGCTACGAATTCAAGCGATAGACATGATTCAGCTTCCAATCAATGCGATGTAGAAGGCTCAGCTTCAAATCCATGCGAAAAAAATGATTTAGCTTCAAATACTTGTGATAAACATAAATTAGCTTCAAATGCAAGCGAAACAATCGAGTTAGGTACAAATCCATGCGAAACACATGGTTTAGCTTCAAATCAATGCGAAGTAGAAGGCTTATCTTCGAATCCATGCAAAACAAATGGTTTAGCTTCAAACACTTGTGATATACATGATTTAGCTTCAACTGCATGTGAAACAAACGAGTTAGCTTAAAATCCAAGCGAAACACATGATTTGTCTTCAAATCAATGCGAAGTAGAAGGGTTATCTTCGAATCCATGCGAAACAAATGGTTTTGCTTCAAGTACTTGTGATATACTTGATTTAGCTTCAAGAGCATGCGAAACAAACGAGTTAGCTTCAAATCCATGCGAAACACAGGATTCAGCTTCAAATCAATGCGAAGTAGAAGGCTGATATTCAAATCCATGCGAAACAAATGGTTTAGCTACAAATACTTGTGATATACATGATTTAGCTTCAACTGCATGCGAAACAAACGAGTTATCTTCAAATTAATGCGAAGTAGAAGGCTTAGCTTCAAATCCATGCGAATCAAACGGTTTAGCTTCAAATACTTGTGATATACTTGATTTATATTCAAGTGCATGCGAAACAAACGAGATAGCTTCAAATCCATGCGAAACATATGATTTAACATCAAATCAATGCGAAGCAGAAGGCTGATCTTCGAATCCGTGCGAAACAAATGGTTTAGCTTCAAATACTTGTGATATACATGATTTAGCTTCAACTGCAGGCGAAACAAACGAGTTAGCTTCATAGCCAAGCGAAACACATGATTTAACAACAAATTCATGCGAAACACATGGTTTAGATTTATATTCATGCCAAACAAACGGTTTAGCTTTAAATACTTGTGATATACATGATTTAGCTTCAACTGCATGCGAAACACACGCGTTAGCTTCAAATCCATGCGAAACACATGATTTAGCTTCAAATCAATGCGAAGTAGAAGGCTGATCTTCGAATCCACACGAAACAGATGGTTTAGCTTCAAATAGTTGTAATATACATGATTTAGCAGCAACAGCATGCGAAACACACGAGTTAGCTTCAAATCCATGCGAAACACATGATTTAGCTTCAAATGATTGCGAAGTAGAAGGCTTATAATCGAAACCATGCTAAACAAATGGTTTAGCTCAAATACTTGGGATATACATGGTTTAGATTCAACTGCATGCGAAACAAACGAGTTAGCTTCAAATCCATGCGAAACACATCATTTAGATTAATATCAATATTTTATTTAGATTAATATCAGATTAATATCAATGCGAAGTAGAAGGCTTATCTTCGAATCCATGCGAGACAAATGGTTTAGCTTCAAATATTTGTGATATACATGATTTAGCTCCAAATGCAGGCGAAATAACGAGTTATCTCTAAACCCATGCGAAACACATGATGTGGCTTCAAATCAATGCGATGTAGCAGGCTTAGCTTCAAATCCATGTGAATCACATGATTTAGCTTCAAATCAATGTGAGGTAGAAGGCTTAGCTTCAAATCCATGCGAATCAAAAGGTTTTGTTTCAAATACTTGTGATATGCTTGATTTATATTCAAATGCATGCGAAACGAACGAGATAGATTCAAATCCATGCGAAACACATGATTTAACTCCAAATCAATGCGAAGTAGAAGGCATAGCTTTAAATCCATGGGAATCAAATGGTTTAGCTTCAAATAATTGCGATATACATGATTTAGATTCAAGTGCATGCGAAACAAACGAGATAGCTTCAAATTCATGCGAAACTAATGGTTTAGCTTCAAAGACCTTTGGTATACATGATTTAGCTTCAACTGCATGCGAAACAAACGAGTTAGCTTCAAATCCATGCGAAACACAGGATTCAGCTTCAAATCAATGCGAAGTAGAAGGCTAATCTTCGAAACCATGCGAAACAAATCATTTAGATTCAAATACTTGTGATATACATGATTTAGCTTCAAATGCATGCGAAACAAACGAGTTAGTTTCAAATCCATGCGTATCACATGATTTACCTTCAAATCAATGCGAAGTAGAAGGATTAGCTTCAAATCCAAGCGACTCACATGATTTAGCTTCAAACAATTGTGATATACATGATTCAGCTTCAACTGCATGTGAAACAAACGTGTTAGCTACGAATTCAAGCGATAGACATGATTCAGCTTCCAATCAATGCGATGTAGAAGGCTCAGCTTCAAATCCATGCGAAAAAAATGATTTAGCTTCAAATACTTGTGATAAACATAAATTAGCTTCAAATGCAAGCGAAACAATCGAGTTAGGTACAAATCCATGCGAAACACATGGTTTAGCTTCAAATCAATGCGAAGTAGAAGGCTTATCTTCGAATCCATGCAAAACAAATGGTTTAGCTTCAAACACTTGTGATATACATGATTTAGCTTCAACTGCATGTGAAACAAACGAGTTAGCTTAAAATCCAAGCGAAACACATGATTTGTCTTCAAATCAATGCGAAGTAGAAGGGTTATCTTCGAATCCATGCGAAACAAATGGTTTTGCTTCAAGTACTTGTGATATACTTGATTTAGCTTCAAGAGCATGCGAAACAAACGAGTTAGCTTCAAATCCATGCGAAACACAGGATTCAGCTTCAAATCAATGCGAAGTAGAAGGCTGATATTCAAATCCATGCGAAACAAATGGTTTAGCTACAAATACTTGTGATATACATGATTTAGCTTCAACTGCATGCGAAACAAACGAGTTATCTTCAAATTAATGCGAAGTAGAAGGCTTAGCTTCAAATCCATGCGAATCAAACGGTTTAGCTTCAAATACTTGTGATATACTTGATTTATATTCAAGTGCATGCGAAACAAACGAGATAGCTTCAAATCCATGCGAAACATATGATTTAACATCAAATCAATGCGAAGCAGAAGGCTGATCTTCGAATCCGTGCGAAACAAATGGTTTAGCTTCAAATACTTGTGATATACATGATTTAGCTTCAACTGCAGGCGAAACAAACGAGTTAGCTTCATAGCCAAGCGAAACACATGATTTAACAACAAATTCATGCGAAACACATGGTTTAGATTTATATTCATGCCAAACAAACGGTTTAGCTTTAAATACTTGTGATATACATGATTTAGCTTCAACTGCACGCGAAACAAACCAGTTAGCTTCAAATCCATGCGAAACACATGATTTAGCTTCAAATCAATGCGAAGTAGAAGACTCAGCTTCATATCCAAGCGAAACAAATTATTTAGATTCAAATCAATGCGAAGTTGAAGGCTTAGCTTCTAATCCTTGCGAATCACATGATTTAGCTTCAAATAAATGCGTAGAGGAAGGCTTATCTTCAAATCCATGCGAAACAATTGGTTTAGCGTCAAATACTTGTGATATACATGATTTAGATTCAACTGCATGCGAAACGAACGAGTTAGCTTCAAATCCTTGCGATAGACATGATTTAGCTTCAAATCAATGCGAAGTAGAAGGCTTATCTTCGAACCCATGCGAAACAAATGTTTCTGCTTCAAATACTTGTGATATACATGATTTAGCATCAACTGCATGCGAAACACACGCGTAAGCTTCAAATCCATGCGAAACACATGATTTAGCTTTAAATCAATGCGAAGAAGAATCTTCGAATCCATGCTAATCAAATGGTTCCGATTCGAATACTTGTGATATACATGATTTAGATTCTACAGCATGCGAAACAAACGAGTTAGCTTCAAATACATGCGAATCAAATGGTTTAGCTTCAAAGACCTGTGATATACATGATTTAGCTTCAACTGCATGCGAAACAAACGAGTTAGCTTTAAATCCATGCGAAACGTATGATTTAGCTTCAAATCAATGCGAAGTAGAAGGATTATCTTCGAATCCATGCAGAACAAATGGTTTAGCTTCAAACACTTGTGATATACATGATTTAGCTTCAACTGCATGTGAAACAAACGAGTTAGCTTAACATCCATACGAAGCACATGATTTAGCTGCAAATTAATGCGAAGTAGAGGGCATACCATCAAATCCATGCGAAACAAATCGTTTAGCTTCAAATACTTGTGATATACATGATTTAACTTCAACTGCATGTGATACAAACGAGTTAGCTTAAAATCCAAGCGGAACACATGATATAGCTTCAAATCAATGCGAAGTAGAATGTTGAGTTTCAAATCCATGAGAAACAAATGGTTTACCTTCAAATGCTTGTGATGTACATAATTTAACTTCAACTGCTTGCGAAACAAACGAGTTAGCTTCAAATCCATGCGAAACACATGATTTAGCATCAAATCAATGCGAAGTAGGAGGCTTACCTTCAAATCCATGCGAAACAAATCGTTTAGCTTCAAATACATGTGATATGCTTGATTTATATTGAAGAGCATGCGAAACAAACGAGATAAATTCAAATCCATGCGAAACATATGATTTAACATCAAATCAATGCGACGTAGAATGATGATCTTCGAATCCATGCGAAACAAATGGTTTAGCTTCAAATACTTGTGATATACATGATTTAGCATCAAGAACATGCGAAACAAGCGAGTTAGCTTCAAATCCATGAGAAACACATGATTTAGCTTCAAATCAATGCGAAGTAGAAAGGTTACCTTCAAATCCATGCAAAACAAATGGTTTAGCTTCAAATACTTGTGATTTACATGATTTAGATTCAACTGCATGCGAAACAAACGAGTTAGTTTAAAATCCAAGCGAAACACATGATTTGTCTTCAAATCAATGTGAAGTAGAAGGCTTAGCTTCAAATCCAAGCGAACCAAATTATTTAGCTTCAAATCAATGCGAAGTAGAAGGCGTGGTTTCAAATCCATGAGAAAAAATGGTTTAGCTTCAGATGCTTGTGATATACATGATTCAGCATCAACTGCATGCGAAACAAACGAGTTAGCTTCAAATCCATGCGAAACACATGATTTAGCTTCAAATCCATGCGAAACACATGATTTAGCTTCAAATCAATGCGAAGTGGAATACTGATCTTTGAATCAATGCGAAAAAAATGGTTTAGCTTCAAATACTCGTGATATACATGATTTAGCTTCAACTTCATGCGAAACAAACGAGTTAGCTTCAAATCCAAGCGAGACGCATGATTTAGCTTCAAATCAATGCGAAGTAGAAGGCTTAGCTTCAAATCCATGCGATACAAATTGTTCAGCTTCAAATACTTGTGGTATTCATGATTTAGCATCAACTGCTTCCGAATCCAACGAGTCAGCTTCAAATCCATGCGAATCACATGATTTAGCTTCAAATTCATTCGAAACACCTGGTTTAGCTTAATATTCTTGCGAAACAAATGGTTTAGCTTCAAATACTTGTGATATGCATGATTTAGCCTCAACCGCATGCAAAGCAAACGAGTTAGCTTCAAATCCATGCGAAACACATGATTCAGCTTCAAATTCATGCGAAACACATGGTTTAGCTTAATATTCATGGGAAACAAATGCTTCAGCTTCAAATTCTTGTGATATAGATGATTTAGCTTCCACTGCATGCGAAACGAACCAGTTAGCTTCAAATCCAAGCGAGACACATGATTTAGCTTCAAATCAATGCGAAGTAGAAGGCTTAGCTTCAAATCTATGCGAAACAAATGGTTCAGCTTCAAATGCTTGTGATATACATGATTTAGCTTCAACTGCATGCGAAACAAACGACTAAGCTTCAAATCCAGGCGACACACATGATTTAGCTTCAAGTAAAAGCGAAGTAGAATGCTGATCTTCGAATCCATGCGAAACAAATGGTTTAGCCTCAAATATTTGTGTTATACATGATTTAGCTTCAATAGTATGCGAAACACACGAGTTAGCTTCAAATCCTTGCGATAGACATGATTTAGCTTCAAATCAATGCGAAGAAGAATGGTGATCTTCGAATCCATGCTAATCAAATGGTTCCGATTCGAATAATTGTGATATACATGATTTAGATTCTACAGCATGCGAAACAAACGAGTTAGCTTCAAATACAAGCGAATCAATTGGTTTAGCTTCAAGGACCTGTGATATACATGATTTAGCTTCAACTGCATGCGAAACAAACGAGTTAGCTTTAAATCCATGCGAAACGTATGATTTAGCTTCAAATCAATGCGAAGTAGAAGGATTATCTTCGAATCCATGCAGAACAAATGGTTTAGCTTCAAACACTTGTGATATACATGATTTAGCTTCAACTGCATGTGAAACAAACGAGTTAGCTTAACATCCATACGAAGCACATGATTTAGCTGCAAATGAATGCGAAGTAGAGGGCATACCATCAAATCCATGAGAAACAAATGGTTTAGCTTCAAATGCTTGTGATATACATAATTTAGCTTCAACTGCATGCGAAACAAACGAGTTAGCTTCAAATCCATGCGAAACACATGATTTAGCATCAAAGCAATGCGAAGTAGGAGGCTTATCTTCAAATCCATGCGAAACAAATCGTTTAGCTTCAAATACTTGTGATATTCATGATTTAACTTCAACTGCATGTGAAACAAACGAGCTAGCTTAAAATCCAAGCGAAACACATTATTTAGCTTCAAATCAATGCGAAGTAGAAGGCTGAGCTTCAAATCCAAGTGAAACACATGATTTATCTTCAAATCAATGCGAAGTAGAAGGCTTAGCTTCAAACCCATGCGAATAAAATGGTTTAGGTTCAAATACTTGTGATATACATGATTTGGCGTCAACAGCATGCGAAACAAACGTGTTAGCTTCAAATCCATGCGAAAAACATGATTTAGCTTCAATTCAATGCGAAGTAGAAGGCTTATCTTCGAATCCATGCGAAACAAATGGTTTAACTTCAAATACTTGTGATATACATGATATAGCTTCAAGAGCATGCCTAACAAACGAGTTAACTTCAAATCCATTCGAAACACATGGTTTAGATTCAAATCGATGCGAAGTAGAAGGCTTATCTACGAATCCATGCGAAACAAATGGTTTAGCTGCAAATACTTGTGATATACATGATTCAGCATCAACTGCATGCGAAACAAACGAGTTAGCTTCAAATCCATGCGAAACACATGATTTAACATCAAATCAATGCGAAGAAGAAGGCTGAGCTTCAAATCCATGCGAAACACATGGTTTAGCTTAATATTCATGCGATACGAATGGTGCAGCTTCAAATACTTGTGATATACACGATTTAGCTTCAACTGTATGTGAAACAAACGAGTTAGATTCAAATCCATGCGAAACACATGATTTAGGTTCAAAATCATGCGAAACACATGGTTTAACTTCAAAACAATGCGAAGTAGAAGGCTTATCTTCGAATCCATGCGAAACAAATGGTTTAGCTTCAAATACTTGTGATATACATAATTAGATTCAACTGCATGCGAAACAAACGAGGTAGCTTCAAATGAATACGAAACACATGATTTAGCTTAAAATCAATGCGAAGTAGAAGGCTTATCTTCGAATCCATGCGAATCAAATGGTTTAGCTTCAAATATTTCTAATATACATGATTTAGCTTAAAATGCCGGCGAAACAAACGAGTTAGCTTCATAAATAAGCGAAACACATGATTTATCGACAAATTCATGCGAAACACATGGTTTAGCTTAATATTCATGCGAACCAAATATTTCAATTTCAAATACTTGTGATATATATGATTTAGATTCAAGTGCGTGCGAAACAAACGAGTTAGCTTCAAATCCAAGCGAAACACATGATTTATGTTCAAATCAATGCGAGGTAGAAGGCTTAGCTTCAAATCCATGCGAATCAAACGGTTTAGCTTTAAATACATGTGATATGCATAGTTTAGATTCAAGTGCATGGGAAACAAACGAGTTAGCATCAAATCCAAGCGAAACACATGATTTATCTTCAAATCAATGCGAGGTAGAAGGCTTAGCTTCAGATCCATGCGAATCAAACTGTTTAGCTTCAAACACCTGTGATATACTTGATTTAGATTCAAGTGCGTGCGATACAAACGAGTTAGTTTCAAATCCAAGCGAAACACATTATTTATCTTCAAATCAATGCGAAGTAGAAGGGTTGTCTTCGAATCCATGCGAAACAAATGGTTTTGCTTCAAGTACTTGTGATATACTTGATTTAGCTTCAAGAACATGCGAAACAAACGAGTTAGCTTCAAATCCATGCGAAACACAGGATTCAGCTTCAAATCAATGCGAAGTAGAAGGCTGATCTTCAAATCCATGCGAAACAAATGGTTTAGCTACAAATACTTGTGATATACATGATTTAGCTTCAACTGCATGCGAAACAAACGAGCTATCTTCAATTCAATGCGAAGTAGAAGGCTTGGCTTCAAATCCATGCGAATCAAACGGTTTAGCTTCAAATACTTGTGATATACTTGATTTATATTCAAGTGCATGCGAAACAAACGAGATAGCTTCAAATCCATTCGAAACATATGATTTAACATCAAATCAATGCGAAGCAGAAGGCTGATCTTCGAATCCATGCGAAACAAATGGTTTAGCTCGAATACTTGGGATATACATGGTTTAGATTCAGCTGCATGCGAAACAAACGAGTTAGCTTCAAATCCATGCGAAACACATGATTTAGCTTCAAATCAATGCCAAGACCAAGGCTTATCTTCGAATCAATGCGAAACAAATGGTTTAGCCTCAAATACTTGTGATATACATCATTTAGCTTCAAATGCATGCGAAACAATCGAGTTAGCTTCAAATCCAGCGAAAAACATTAATTAAGTTCAAATCAACGTGAAGTAGAAGGCTTAGTTTTAAATCCACCCGAAACGAAAGATTTAGCTTCAAATACTTGCCAATATAAGTGATATAGCTTCAAATGCAGGCGAAACAAACGAGTTACCTTCAGATGCATGCGAAACACATGATTTAGCTTCAAATCAATGCGAAGTAGAAGGCTGATATTCGAATCCACACGAAACAGATGGTTTAGCTTCAAATAGTTGTAATATACATGATTTAGCAGCAACAGCATGCGAAAGAAACGAGTTAGCTTCAAATCCATGCGAAACACATGATTTGGCTTCAAATGAATGCGAAGTAGAAGGCTTATATTCGAATCCATGCGAGACAAATGGTTTAGCTTCAAATACTTGGGATATATGGTTTAGATTCAACTGCATGAGAAACAAACGAGTTAGCTTCAAATCCTAGCGAAACACATGATTTAGCTTCAAATCAATGCGAAGTAGAAGGCTTAGCTTCAAATCCATGCGAATCAAATGGTATAGTTTCAAATACTTTTGATATACATAATTAGATTCAACTGCATGCGAAACAAACGAGGTAGCTTCAAATGAATACGAAACACATGATTTAGCTTAAAATCAATGCGAAGTAGAAGGCTTATCTTCGAATCAATGCGAAACAAATGGTTTAGCTTTAAATATTTCTGATATACATGATTTAGCTTAAAATGCCGGCGAAACAAGCGAGATAGCTTCATAGATAAGCGAAACACATGATTTATCGACAAATTCATGCGAAACACATGGTTTAGCATAATATTCATGCGAAACAAATGGTTTAGCTTCAAATACTTCTGATATACATGATTTAGCTTCAACTGCATGCGAAACAAACCAGTTAGCTTCAAATCCAAGCGAAACACATGATTTAGCTTCATATCAATGCGAAGTAGAACGCCTAGCTTCAAATCCATGCGAATCCAATGGTTTAGCTTCAAATACTTGTGATATACATGACTTAGCTTCAACTGCATGCGAAACAAACGACTTAGCTTCAAATCCATGCGAAACACATGATTTAGCTTCAAGTAAAAGCGAAGTAGAAGGCTGATATTCGAATCCATGCGAAACAACTGGTTTAGCTTCAAATACTTGTGATATGCTTGATTTATATTCAAGTGCATGCAAAACAAACGAGTTAGCTTCAAATACAAGCGAAACACATGATTATAATTCCAAATCAATGCGAAGTAGAAGGCCTAGCCTTAAATCCATGGGAATCAAATGGTTTAGCTTCAAATACTTGTGATATACATGATTTAGCTTCAACTGCATGCGAAACACACGCGTTAGCTTCAAATCCATGCGAAACACATGATTTAGCTTCAAATCAATGCGAAGTAGAAGGCTGATCTTCGAATCCACACGAAACAGATGGTTTAGCTTCAAATAGTTGTAATATACATGATTTAGCAGCAACAGCATGCGAAACACACGAGTTAGCTTCAAATCCATGCGAAACGCATGATTTAGCTTCAAATCAATGCGAAGTAGAAGGCTTATCTTCGACTCCATGCGAAACCAATGGAATAGCTTCAAATACTTGGGATTACATGATTCAGATTCAACTGCATGCGAAACAAACGAGCTGGCTTCAAATTTCAGCGAATCAAATGAGTTAGCTTCAAATCAATGCGAAGTAGAAGGCTGATCTTCGAATCCACACGAAACAGATGGTTTAGATTCAAATACTTGTAATATACATGATTTAGGTTCAACAGCATGCGAAACAAACGAGTTAGCTTCAAATCCATGCGAAACACATGATTTAGCTTCAAATGATTGCGAAGTAGAAGGCTTATATTCGAAACCATGCTAAACAAATGGTTTAGCTCAAATACTTGGGATATACATGGTTTAGATTCAACTGCATGCGAAACAAACGAGTTAGCTTCAAGTCCATGCGAAACACATCATTTAGATTAATATCAATATTTTATTTAGATTAATATCAGATTAATATCAATGCGAAGTAGAAGGCTTATCTTCGAATCCATGCGAGACAAATGGTTTAGCTTCAAATATTTGTGATATACATGATTTAGCTCCAAATGCAGGCGAAATAACGAGTTATCTCTAAACCCATGCGAAACACATGATGTGGCTTCAAATCAATGCGATGTAGCAGGCTTAGCTTCAAATCCATGTGAATCACATGATTTAGCTTCAAATCAATGTGAGGTAGAAGGCTTAGCTTCAAATCCATGCGAATCAAAAGGTTTTGTTTCAAATACTTGTGATATGCTTGATTTATATTCAAATGCATGCGAAACGAACGAGATAGATTCAAATCCATGCGAAACACATGATTTAACTCCAAATCAATGCGAAGTAGAAGGCATAGCTTTAAATCCATGGGAATCAAATGGTTTAGCTTCAAATAATTGCGATATACATGATTTAGATTCAAGTGCATGCGAAACAAACGAGATAGCTTCAAATTCATGCGAAACTAATGGTTTAGCTTCAAAGACCTTTGGTATACATGATTTAGCTTCAACTGCATGCGAAACAAACGAGTTAGCTTCAAATCCATGCGAAACACAGGATTCAGCTTCAAATCAATGCGAAGTAGAAGGCTAATCTTCGAAACCATGCGAAACAAATCATTTAGATTCAAATACTTGTGATATACATGATTTAGCTTCAAATGCATGCGAAACAAACGAGTTAGTTTCAAATCCATGCGTATCACATGATTTACCTTCAAATCAATGCGAAGTAGAAGGATTAGCTTCAAATCCAAGCGACTCACATGATTTAGCTTCAAACAATTGTGATATACATGATTCAGCTTCAACTGCATGTGAAACAAACGTGTTAGCTACGAATTCAAGCGATAGACATGATTCAGCTTCCAATCAATGCGATGTAGAAGGCTCAGCTTCAAATCCATGCGAAAAAAATGATTTAGCTTCAAATACTTGTGATAAACATAAATTAGCTTCAAATGCAAGCGAAACAATCGAGTTAGGTACAAATCCATGCGAAACACATGGTTTAGCTTCAAATCAATGCGAAGTAGAAGGCTTATCTTCGAATCCATGCAAAACAAATGGTTTAGCTTCAAACACTTGTGATATACATGATTTAGCTTCAACTGCATGTGAAACAAACGAGTTAGCTTAAAATCCAAGCGAAACACATGATTTGTCTTCAAATCAATGCGAAGTAGAAGGGTTATCTTCGAATCCATGCGAAACAAATGGTTTTGCTTCAAGTACTTGTGATATACTTGATTTAGCTTCAAGAGCATGCGAAACAAACGAGTTAGCTTCAAATCCATGCGAAACACAGGATTCAGCTTCAAATCAATGCGAAGTAGAAGGCTGATATTCAAATCCATGCGAAACAAATGGTTTAGCTACAAATACTTGTGATATACATGATTTAGCTTCAACTGCATGCGAAACAAACGAGTTATCTTCAAATTAATGCGAAGTAGAAGGCTTAGCTTCAAATCCATGCGAATCAAACGGTTTAGCTTCAAATACTTGTGATATACTTGATTTATATTCAAGTGCATGCGAAACAAACGAGATAGCTTCAAATCCATGCGAAACATATGATTTAACATCAAATCAATGCGAAGCAGAAGGCTGATCTTCGAATCCGTGCGAAACAAATGGTTTAGCTTCAAATACTTGTGATATACATGATTTAGCTTCAACTGCAGGCGAAACAAACGAGTTAGCTTCATAGCCAAGCGAAACACATGATTTAACAACAAATTCATGCGAAACACATGGTTTAGATTTATATTCATGCCAAACAAACGGTTTAGCTTTAAATACTTGTGATATACATGATTTAGCTTCAACTGCACGCGAAACAAACCAGTTAGCTTCAAATCCATGCGAAACACATGATTTAGCTTCAAATCAATGCGAAGTAGAAGACTCAGCTTCAAATCCAAGCGAAACAAATTATTTAGATTCAAATCAATGCGAAGTTGAAGGCTTAGCTTCTAATCCTTGCGAATCACATGATTTAGCTTCAAATAAATGCGTAGAGGAAGGCTTATCTTCAAATCCATGCGAAACAATTGGTTTAGCGTCAAATACTTGTGATATACATGATTTAGATTCAACTGCATGCGAAACGAACGAGTTAGCTTCAAATCCTTGCGATAGACATGATTTAGCTTCAAATCAATGCGAAGTAGA
Organism: Megalopta genalis; assembly: GCF_051020955.1. Lineage (NCBI taxonomy): Eukaryota > Metazoa > Arthropoda > Insecta > Hymenoptera > Halictidae > Megalopta > Megalopta genalis. The sequence goes on from NW_027476158.1 coordinate 38,939, forward strand.
AGGCTTATCTTCGAACCCATGCGAAACAAATGTTTCTGCTTCAAATACTTGTGATATACATGATTTAGCATCAACTGCATGCGAAACACACGCGTAAGCTTCAAATCCATGCGAAACACATGATTTAGCTTTAAATCAATGCGAAGAAGAATCTTCGAATCCATGCTAATCAAATGGTTCCGATTCGAATACTTGTGATATACATGATTTAGATTCTACAGCATGCGAAACAAACGAGTTAGCTTCAAATACATGCGAATCAAATGGTTTAGCTTCAAAGACCTGTGATATACATGATTTAGCTTCAACTCCATGCGAAACAAACGAGTTAGCTTTAAATCCATGCGAAACGTATGATTTAGCTTCAAATCAATGCGAAGTAGAAGGATTATCTTCGAATCCATGCAGAACAAATGGTTTAGCTTCAAACACTTGTGATATACATGATTTAGCTTCAACTGCATGTGAAACAAACGAGTTAGCTTAACATCCATACGAAGCACATGATTTAGCTGCAAATTAATGCGAAGTAGAGGGCATACCATCAAATCCATGCGAAACAAATCGTTTAGCTTCAAATACTTGTGATATACATGATTTAACTTCAACTGCATGTGATACAAACGAGTTAGCTTAAAATCCAAGCGGAACACATGATATAGCTTCAAATCAATGCGAAGTAGAATGTTGAGTTTCAAATCCATGAGAAACAAATGGTTTACCTTCAAATGCTTGTGATGTACATAATTTAACTTCAACTGCTTGCGAAACAAACGAGTTAGCTTCAAATCCATGCGAAACACATGATTTAGCATCAAATCAATGCGAAGTAGGAGGCTTACCTTCAAATCCATGCGAAACAAATCGTTTAGCTTCAAATACATGTGATATGCTTGATTTATATTGAAGTGCATGCGAAACAAACGAGATAAATTCAAATCCACGCGAAACATATGATTTAACATCAAATCAATGCGACGTAGAATGATGATCTTCGAATCCATGCGAAACAAATGGTTTAGCTTCAAATACTTGTGATATACATGATTTAGCATCAAGAACATGCGAAACAAGCGAGTTAGCTTCAAATGCATGAGAAACACATGATTTAGCTTCAAATCAATGCGAAGTAGAAAGGTTACCTTCAAATCCATGCAAAACAAATGGTTTAGCTTCAAATACTTGTGATTTACATGATTTAGATTCAAGTGCATGCGAAACAAACGAGTTAGCTTCAAATCCATGCGGAACATATGATTTAACATCAAATCAATGCGACGCAGAATGCTGATCTTCGAATCCATGCGAAACAAATGGTTTAGCTTCAAATACTTGTGATATACATGATTTAGCTTCAACTGCAGGCGAAACAAACGAGTTAGCTTAAAATTCATGCGAAACTCATGATTTAACTTCAAATCAATGCGAAGTGGAAGGGTTACCTTCGAATCCATGCGAAACAAATGGTTTAGCTTCAAACACTTGTGATGTACATGATTTAGCTTCAACTGCATGCGAAATAATCGAGTTAGCTTCAAATCCATGCGAAACACATGATTGCTAAACGAATGATTTAGCTTCAAATGCTTGAGAATATATGTGACATAGCTTCAAATGCAGGCGAAATAAACGACTTGCCACAAATCCATGCGAAACACACGATTCAGCTTAAAATCAATGCTAAGTAGAAGGCTTAGCTTCAAATCCATGCGAAACAAATGGTTCAGCTTCAAATACTTGTGATATGCCTGATTTAGCTTCATATCAATGCGAAACACATGATTCAGCTTCAAATCAATGCGAAGAAGAAGACTTATCTTCGTATCCATGCGAAACAAATGGTTTATCTTCAAATCCATGCGATACAGATGGTTTAGCAACAAATACTTGTGATATACATGATTTAGCTTGAACTGCATGCGAAACAAACGAGTTAGCTTAAAATCCATGCGAAGCAAATGATTTAGCTTTAAATTCATTCGACACACATGGGTTAGATTCAATTCCATGCGAAACGTACAGTTTAGTTTCAAATACTTGTTTTATACATGATATAGCTTCAACTGCAGGCGAAACAACCGAGATAGCGTCAAATCCATTCGAAACACATGGTTTAGATTCCAATCAATTCGATGTTGAATGCTTAGCTTCAAATCCATGCGAAGTAGAAGGCTTAGATTCAAATCCATGCGAAACAAATGGTTTAGCTTTAAATACATGTAATATACATGTTTTAGCTTCAACTGCATGCGAAACAAACGAGTTAGCTTTAAATCCAAGCGAAACACATGATTTAGCTTCAAATCAATGCGAAGTAGAAGGCTTAGCTTCAAATCCATGCCAATCAAACGGTTTAGCTTCAAATACCTGTGATAAACATGATTTAGCTTCAAATGCATGCGACATAAGCTAGTTAGCTTCAAATCGAAGCAAAACACATGATTCAGCTTCATATCAGTGCGAGGTCGAAGGCTTAGTTTCAAAATCAAGCGAAACACATGATTCAGCTTCAAGTCAATGCGACGAAGAATGTTTAGCTTCAAACCCAAGCGAAACAAAATGTTTAGCTTCTAATACTTGTGATATACATGATTTAGCTTCAAGTGCATGCTAAACAAACGAGTTAGCTTCAAATCGAAGCAAAACATATGTTCTAGCTACATATCCATGCGATGTAGAAGTTTGAGCTTCAAATTCATGCGAAACACATGGTTTAGCTTAATATTCGTGCGATACCAATGGTGCAGCTTCAAATACTTGTGATATACACGATTTAGCTTCAACTGTATGTGAAACAAACGAGTTAGATTCAAATCCATGCGAAACACATGATTTAGGTTCAAAATCATGCGAAACACATGGTTTAGCTTCAAATCAATGCGAAGTAGAAGGCTGATCTTCGAAATCACGCGAAACAAATGGTTTAGCTTCAAATACTTGTGATATACAAGATTTAGCTTCATATCAATGCGAAACACATGATTCAGCTTGAAATCAATGCGAAGAAGAAGGCTTATCTACGTATCCATGCGAAACAAATGGTTCATCTTCAAATCCATGCGAAACAGATGGTTTAGCAACAAATACTTGTGATATACATGATTTAGCTTCAACTGCATGCGAAACAAACGAGTTAGCTTAAAATCCATGCGAAGCAAATGTTTTAGCTTCAAATTCATTCGACACACATGGGTTAGATTCAATTCCATGCGAAACGTACAGTTTAGCTTCAAATACTTGTTTTATACATGATATAGCTTCAACTGCAGGCGAAACAACCGAGATAGCGTCAAATCCATTCGAAACACATGGTTTAGATTCCAATCAATTCGATGTTGAAGGCATAGCTTCAAATCCATGCAAAATATATGACTTACCTTCAAATACTTGAAATATGGATGAAATAATTTGAAATGCAGACGAAACAAACGAGTTAGCTTCTAATCCAATCGAAACAAATGATTTAGATTTAAAGTCATGCGAGAGACATGCTTTAGCTTCAAATTCATGCGAAACACATGGTTTAGATACATATACTTGTGGTATACATGATTTAGCTTCAACTGCATGCGAAACAAACTAGTTAGCTTCAAATCGAAACGAAACACATGATTTAGCTTCATATCAATGCGAGGTAGAAGGCTTTGCTTCAAATTCAAGCGAAACACATGATACAGCTTCAAATCAATGCGAAGTAGAAGGCTTAGCATCAAATCCATGCGACACCATCTATTTAGCTTCTAATATTTGTGATATAAGTGATATAGCTTCAAATGCAGGCGAAACAAACGAGTTAGCTTCAAATCCAAGCGAAAGACATGATTTAGCTTCATATCCATGCGAAATAGAAGGCTTAGTTTCGAATCCATGTGAAAAAATTGGATTAGGTTCAAATACTTGTGATATACATGATTTAGCTTCAACTGTATGTGAAACAAACGAGTTAGATTCAAATCCATGCGAAAAACATGATTTAGCTTCAAATCAATAGGAGGTAGAAGGCTGAACTTCGAATCCATGCGAAAGAGGTGGTTTAGCTTCAGTTACTTGTTTTATATATGATTTAAGCTTCTACTGCATGCAAAACAAACGAGTTAGCTTTAAATCCAAGCGAAACACATGACTTAGCTTCAAATCAATGCGAAGTAGAAGGCTTAGCTTCAAATCCATGCGAAGTAGAAGGCTTAGCTTCAAATCCATGCGAAACAAATGGTTTAGCTTTAAATACATGTAATATACATGATTTAGCTTCAACTGCATGCGAAACAAACGAGTTAGCTTTAAATCCAAGCGAAACACATGACTTAGCTTCAAATCAATGCGAAGTAGAAGGCTTAGCTTCAAATCCATGCGAATCAAATGGTTTAGCTTCAAATACTTGTGATATACATGATTTAGATTCAACTCCATGCAAAAGAAACGAGTTAGATTCAAATCCATGCGAAACACATGATTTAGCTTCAAATCAATGCGAAACAGAAGGCTGATCTTCAAATCCATTCGAAACAAATGGTTTAGCTTCAAATACTTCTGATATACATGATTTAGCTTCAACTGCATGCGAATCCAACGAGTTAGCTTCAAATCCATGCGAAACACATGATTTAGGTTCAAAATCATGCGAAACACATGGTTTAGCTTCAATTCAATACGAAGTAGAAGGCTGAGCTTCAAATTCATGCGAAACGAATGGTTTAGGATCAAATACTTGTGATATACATGATTTGGCGTCAACAGCATGCGAAACAAACGAGATAGATTCAAATCCAAAGGCATCACATGATTCAGTTTCAAATCAATGCGACGCAGAAGGCTTAGCTTCAAATCCATGCGGATCAAATGGTTCAGAGTCAAATACTTGTAATATACATGATTTATCTTCAACAGCGTGCGAAACATACGAGTTAGCTTCAAATCCAAGCGAAACACATGATTTAGCTTCAAATCAATGCAAAGTAGAAGGCCTAGCTTCAAACCCGCGCGAATCAAATGGTTTAGCTTCAAATACTTGTGATATACATGATTTAGATTCAAGTGCATGCGAAACCAACGAGTTAGTTTCAAATCCATGCGAAACACGTGATTTAGATTCAAATCAATGCGAAGTAGAAGGGTTATCTTCGAATCCATGCGAAACAAATGGTTTAGCATCAAATACTTGTGATATACATGATTTAGCTTCAACTGCATGCGAAACCAACGAGTTAGTTTCAAATCCATGCGAAACACGTGATTTAGATTCAAATCAATGCGAAGGAGAATGCTAAGATTCAAATCCATGCGTATCAAATGGTTTAGCTTCAAATACTAGTGATATACATGATTTAGATTCAATTGCATGCGAAACAAATGAGTTAGCTGCAAATCCATGCAAAGCACATAATTTAGCCTCAACTCAATGCGAAGTAGAAGGCTTAGCATCAAATCCATGCGAAACGAATGATTGACATTCAAATACTTGCGAATATAAGTGATATAGCTTCAAATGCTGGCGAAACAAACGAGTTAGCTTCAAATCCATGCAAAACACATGATTTAGCTTAATAATCATGCGAAGCAAATGGTTTAGCTTCAAATACTTGTGATATACATAATTTAGCTTCCACTGCATGCGAAGCAAGCGAGTTAGCTTCAAATGCAAGCGAAAGACATGATTTAGCTCAAATCAATGCGATGTAGAAGGTTTAGCTTCAAATCCATGCGAAACAAATGATTTAGCTTCAAACACTTGCGATATAAGTGATATAGCTTCAAATGCAGACGAAATACATGATTTAGCTTCAAATTCATTGCTAACACATGGCTTAGCTTAATATTCATGCGTAGCAAATGGTTCAGCTGAAAATACTTGTGATATACATGATTAAGCTTCAACTGCATGTGAAACAAACATGTTCGCTTCAAATTCAAGCGAAACACATGATTCAGCTTCAAATCATTGCGAAGTAGAAGGCTTAGTTACAAATGCATGCGAAACAAATGGTTCAGCTTCAAATATTTGTGATATACATGATTTAGATTCAAATCCAGGCGAAACAACCGAGTTAGTTTCAAATCCGTGCGAAACACGTGATTTAGCTTAATAATCATGCGAAGCAAATGGTTTAGCTTCAAATACTTGTGATATACATAATTTAGCTTCCACTGCATGCGAAGCAAGCGAGTTAGCTTCAAATCCATGCGAAACACACGATTTAGCTTCAAATCTATGCGAAATAGAAGGCTGATCATCGAATCCATGCGAGACAAATGTATTAGCTTCAAATATGTGTGATATACATGATTTTGCTTCAAATGCAGGAGAAACAAACGAGTTAGCTTCAAATCCACGCGAAACACATAATGTAGCATCAAATCAATGAGAAGTAGAAGGCTTAGCTTCAAATCCATGCGAAACGAATGGTTTAGCTTCAAATACTTGTGACATTCATAATTAAGCTTCAACTGAATGCGATGCAAGCGAGTTAGCTTCAAATACAAGCGAAATACATGATTTAGCTCAAATCAATGCGATGTAGGAGGCCTATTTTCAAAACCACGCGAAACAAATGGTTTAGCTTCAAATACTTGTGATATACATAATTTAGCTTCAACTGCATGCGTTGCAAGCGAGTTAGCATCAAATACAAGCGAAACACATGATTTAGCTTCAAATCAATGCGAAGTAGATGGCTTATCTACAAATCCATGCGAAACAAATGATTTTCCTTCAAATACTTGCGGTTTAAATGAAATAGCTTCAAATGCGGGCGAAACAAACGAGTTAGCTTTAAATCCATGCGAATCACATGAATTAGCTTCAAATCAATGCGAAGTAGAAGGCTTAGCTTCAAATACATGAGAAATAAATGGTTCAGCTTCAAATACTTGTGATATACATGATTTAGCTTCAAATGCATGCGAAACACATGATTTCTCTTCAAATCAATGCGGAATAGAAGATATAGCTTCAAATACATGCGAAACACATGATATAGCTTCAAATCAATGCGAAGTAGAAGGTTTAGCTTGGAATCTATGCGAAACAAATGATTTAGCTTCTAATACTTGCAAAATAAATGATTTAGATTCAACTGCATGCGAAACAAACGAGTTAGCTTCAAATCCATACGAAACACACGATTTAACTTCAAATCAATGCGAAGTAGAAGGCTTATCTTCGAATCCATGCGAAACAAATGGTTTAGCTTCAAATACTTGTGATATACATGATTTAGCATCAAATACAGGCGAAATACATGATTTAGCTTCAAATTCATTCGTAACACATGGCTTAGCTTAATATTCATGCGTAGCAAATGGATCAGCTGCAAATACTTGTGATATACATGATTTAGCTTCAACTGCGTGCGAAACAAACGAGTTAGCTTCAAATACAAGCGAAACACTTGATTTAGCTTCAAATCAATGCAAAGTAGAAGGCTTATCTTCGAATCCATGCGAAACAAATGGTTTAGCTTCAAATCAATGCGAAGTAGAAGGCATAGCTTCAAGTCCATGCGAATCAAATAGTTTAGTTTCAAATGCTTTTGATATACATGATTTAGCTTCAACTACATGAGAAACAAACGAGTTATCTTCAAATTCAAGCGAAACACATGATTCAGCTTCAAATCAATGCGAAGTAGACGGCGTGGTTTCAAATCCATGCGTAACAAATGGTTCAGCTTCAAATACTTGTGATATACATGATTTATATTCAACAGCAAGCGAAACAAACGAGTTAGCTTCAAATCCAAGCGAAACACTTGATTTAGCTTCAAATTCATTCGAAGCACATGCTTAATATTCATGCGAAACATATGGTTCAGCTTCAAATACTTGTGATATGCATGACTTAGCTTCAACTGCATGCGAAACACCTGATTTAGCTTCAAATCAATGCGAAGTGGAAGGTTTAGCTTCGAATCCATTCGAAACAAATGATTTTGCTTCTACTACTTACGATATAAATGATTTAGCTTCTACTGGAAGCGAAACAAGCGAGTTAGCTTCAAATCCATGCGAAACACATGTCTTATCTTGAAATCAATGCGAGGTAGAAGGTTTAGCTTCAAATCCATGCGAAACAAATGATTTAGCTTCAAATACTTACGATATAAATGATTTAGCTTCAGCTGGAAGCGAAGCAAACGAGTTAGCTTCACATTCATTCGAAACACATGATTTAGCATCAAATCAATGCGATGTAGAAGGTTTAGCTTCAAGTCAATGGGAAACAAATGATTTAGCTCCAAATACTTGTGATGTGCATGATTTAGCTTCAAATGCAAGCGAAACGAACGAGTTAGCTTCAAATCCATGCGAAACACATGATTTTGCTTCTTATCAATGCGAAGTAGAAGGCTGATCTTCGTATCCTTGCGAAACAAATGGTTTAGCTTCAAATACTTGTGATATACATGATTTAGCTTCAACAGCATGCAAAACTAACGAGTTAGCTTCAAATCCATGCGAAACACATGATTTAGCTTCAAATCAATGCGAAGTAGAAGGCTTATCTACAAATCCATGCGAAACAAATGCTTTAGCTTCATATACTTGTGATATACATGATATAGTTCAAATGCAGGCGAAACAAACGAGTGAGGTTCAAATCCATGCGAATCACATGATTTAGCTTCAAATCAATGCGAAGTAGAAGCTTCAAATACATGAGCAACAAATGGTTCAGCTTCAAATACTTGTGACATACATGATTTAGCTTCAACATAATGCGAAACAAACGTGTTAGCTTCAAATCCGTGCAAAATACATGATTTATCTTCAAATCAATGCGAAGCAGAAGGCTGATCTTCGAATCCATGCGAATGAAATGTTTTAGCTTCAAATACTTGTGATATACATGATTTAGCTTCAACTGCATGCGAAATAAACGAGTTAGATTCAAATACATGCCAAACACATGATTCAGCTTCAAATCAATGCGAAGTAGAAGGCTTATCTTCGAATCCATGCGAAACTAATGGTTTAGCTTCAAATACCTGTGATATACATGATTTATCTTCAAATGCATTGGAAACAAATGAGTTAGCTTCAAATCCATGCCAAACACATGATTTAGCTTCAAATCAATGCGAAGTAGAAGGCTTATCTCCGAATAAATGCGAAACTAATTGTTTAGCTTCAAATACCTGTGATATACATGATTTAGCTTTAACTGCATGCGGAACAGACGAGTTAGCTTCAAATCCAAGCAAAACACATGATTTAGCTTCAAGTCAATGCGAAGTTGAAGGCTTAGCTTCAAATCCATGCGAAACGAATGGTTTAACTACAAATACTTGCGAATATAAGTGATATAGCTTCATATGCAGGTGAAACAATTGAATTAGCTTCAAATCTCTGTGAATGACATGATTGAGCTTCAAATCGAAGCGAAGTAGAAGGCTTAGCTTCAAATCCACGCGGAACGTATGGTTCAGCTTCAAATACTTGCGAATATATGTGATATAGCTTCAAATGCAGGAGAAACAAACGAGTTAGCTTCAAATCCAAGCGAAACACATGATTTAACTTCAAATCAATGCGAAGTAGAAGGCTTAGCTTCAAATTCTTGCCAAACAAATGGTTTAGCTTCAAAATCTTGTGACATACATGATTTAGCTTCAACGGCGTGCGAAACAAACGAGTTAGCTTCAAATACAATCGAATCAAATGGTTTAGCTTCAAATCCATGCGAAACAAATGGTTTGGGTTCAAATACTTGTGATATACATGTCTGAGCTTCATCTATATGCGAAACAAACGAGTTAGCTTCAAATCCAAGCGAAACACATGATTTAACTATAAATTCATGCGAAGTAGAAGGCTTTGCTTCAAAACCATGCGAAAAGAAAGGTTTTGCTTCAAATATATGCGAATATAAGTGATATAGCTTCAAGTGCAGGCGAAACAAACGAACTAGCTTCTAATACCAGCGAAACAATTGATTTAGCTACAAATCAATGCGATGTAGATGGTTTAGCTTCAAATTCATGCGAAACAAATGGTTTAGCATCAAATAATTGTGATGTACATGATTTACCTTCAACTGCATGCGAAACAATCGAGTTAGCTTCAAAAGCATGCGAAACACATGATTTAGCTTGAAATCAATGCGAAGTAGAAGGCTTATCTTCAAATACATGCGAAAAACATGATTTAGCTTCAAATACTTGCGATAGAAGTGATATAGCTTCAAATGAATGTGAAACAAACGAGTTAGCTTCTAATCTATGCGAAACACGTGATTTAGCTTCAAATCAATGCGAACTAGAAGGCAGATCTTCGAATTCATGCGAAACAAATGGTTTAGTTTCAAATACTTGTGATATGCGTGATTTTGCTTCAACAGCAAGCGAATCAAACGAGTTAGCTTCGAATCCATGCGAAATGCATGATTTTGCTTCAAATCAATGCGATGTAGAAGGCTTAGCTTCAAATCCAGGCGAAACAAATGGTATAGCTTCAAATGCTTGTGATATACATGATTTAGCTTCAACTGCATGTGGAACAAACGAGTTAGCTTCAAATCCAAGCGAAACACATGATTTCGATTCAAATCAATGCGAAGTAGAAGGCTTAGCATCAAATCCATGGGAATCAAATGGTTTAGCTTCAAATTCTTGTGATATACATGATTTAGCTTCAACTGCATGTGGAACAAACGAGTTAGCTTCAAATCCAAGCGAAACACATGATTTCGATTCAAATCAATGCGAAGTAGAAGGCTTAGCATCAAATCCATGGGAATCAAATGGTTTAGCTTCAAATTCTTGTGATATACATGATTTAGCTTCAACTGCATGCGAAACAAACGAACTAGCTTCAAATACGAGCGAAACACTTGATTTAGCTACAAATCAATGCGATGTAGATGGTTTAGCTTCAAATTCATGCGAAACAAATGGTTTAGCATCAAATAATTGTGATGTACATGATTTACCTTCAACTGCATGTGAAACAATCGAGTTAGCTTCAAATGCATGCGAAATACATGATTTAGCTTGAAATCAATGCGAACTAGAAGGCTTGTCTTCGAATCCATGCAAAACAAATGGTTTAGGTTCAAATACTTGTGATATACATGATTTAGATTCAAATGCAGGCGAAACAATCGAGTTAGTTTCAAATCCGTGCGAAACTCGTGATTTAGCTTTATATTCATGTGAAGCAAATGGTTTAGCTTCAAATAATTGTGATATACATAATTTAGCTTCCACTGCATGTGAAGCAAGCGAGTTAGCTTCAAATGCAAGCGAAACAAATGATTTAGCTCAAATCACTGCGATGTAGAAGGTTTAGCTTCAAATCCATGCGAAACAAATGATTTAGCTTCAAACACTTGCGATATAAGTGATATAGCTTCAAATTCAGACGAAACAAACGAGTGAACTTCAAATCCAAGCGTAACACATGATTTAACTTCAAATCAATGCGAAGAAGAAGGCTTAGCATCAAATCCATGCGAAACAAATGGTTTAGCATGAAATACTTGTGATATACACGGTTTAGCTTCAACTGCATGCGGAGCAAACGAGTTAACTTCAAATCCAAGGGAAACAAATGATTTAACTTCAAATCAATGCGAAGTAGAAGGCTTAGCTTCAAATCCAGGCGAAACAAATGGTTCAGCTTCAAATACTTGTGATATACATGATTTAGCTTCAACTGCATGTGGAACAAACGAGTTAGCTTCAACTCCAAGCGAATCACATGATTTAGCTTCAAATTAATGCGAAGTAGAAGGATTAGCATCAAATTCATGGGAGACAAATTATTTAGCTTCATATACTTGCGATATAAGTGATATTGCTTCAAATGCAGGGGAAACAAACGAGTGAGCTTCAAATCCAAGCGTAACACATGATTTAGCTTCAAATCATGCGAAGTAGAAGGCTTAGCTTCAAATACGAGCGAAACACATGATTTAGAGTCAAATACTTGCGATATAAATGAAATAGCTTCAAATGCAGACCAAACGAACGAGATATCTTCAAATTCATGCGAAACACATGATTTAACTTCAAATCAATGCGAAGTTAAAGGCTTAGCTTCAAATCCATGCAAAACAAATGATTTACCTTCAAATACTTGCGATATAAGTGATATAGCTTCAAATGCAGGCGGAACAATCAGATAGCTTCAAATTCAAGCGAAACACATGATTTAGCTTCAAATCAATGCGAAGTAGAAGGATTAGCATAAAATCCGTGCGAAACACATGAATTAGCTTCAATTCATTGCGAAGTATAAGGCTTATCTTCGAATCCAGGCGAAGCAAACGGTTTAGCTTCAAATACTTGTGATATACATGATTTAGCTTCAAATGCAAGCGAAACAAACGAGTTAGCTTCAAATCCATGCGAAACACATGGTTTAGCTTCAAATCAATGCGAAGAAGAAGGCTGATCTTCGAATCTATGCGAATCAAATGTTTTAGCTTCAAATACTTATGATATACATGATTTAGATTCAACTGCATACGAAATTAACGAGTTAGCTTCAAATCCATGCGAAACACATGATTTTGCTTTAAATCAATGCGAAGTAGAAGGCTTATCTTCGAATCCATACGAAACAAATGGTTTAGCTTCAAATACTTGTGATAAACATCATTTAGCTTCAACTGCATGCGAAACAAACGAGTTAGCTTCAAATCCATGCGAAACACATGATTTGGATTCAAATCAATGCGAAGTAGAAGGCTTAGCATCAAATCCATGGGAATCAAATGGTTTAGCTTCAAATACTTGTGATATACATGATTTAGCTTCAACTGCATGCAAAACAAACGAAATAGCTTCAAATACAAGCGAAACACGTGACTTAACTTCAAATCAATGCGATATAGAAGGTATAGCTTCAAATCCAAGCGATACACATGATTTCGCTTCAAATCAATGCTAAGTAGAAGGCTTACCTTCGAATCCAGGCGAAAAAAATGCTTTAACTTCAAATACCTATGATATACATGATTTAGCATCAAATGCAGGCGAAATACATGATTCAGCTTCAAATTCATTCGTAACACATGGTTTAGCTTAATATTCATGCGTAGCAAATGGTTCAGCTGCAAATACTTGTGATATACATGATTTAGCTTCAACTGCATGTGAAACAAACATGTTCGCTTCATATTCAAGCGAAACACATGATACAGCTTCAAATCAATGCGAAGAAGAAGGCTTAGTTACAAATGCATGCGAAACAAATGGTTCAGCTTCAAATATTTGTGATATACATGATTCGGATTCAAATGCAGGCGAAACAAACGAGTTAGTTTCAAATCCGTGCGAAACACGTGATTTAGCTTAATAATCATGCGAAGCGAATGGTTTAGCTTCAAATACTTGTGATATACATAATTTAGCTTCCACTGCATGCCAAACAACGAGTTAGCTGCAAATCCAAGGGAAACACATGATGTAGCTTCAAATCCATGCGAAACAAATGGTTCAACTTCAGATACTTGCTATATAAGTGATATAGTTTCAAATGCAGACGAAACAAATGAGTTAGCTTCAAATCCATGCGAAACACATGGTTTAGCTTGAAATCAATGCGAAGTAGAAGGCTTAGCTTCAAATCCATGCGGACTGAATGAATAGGTTTCAAATACTTGTGATATACAAGACTGAGCTTCAACTGCATGCGAAACAAACGAGTTAGCTTCAAATCCAATCGAAACACATAATTTAGCTTCAAATCCATGCGAAAAACATAATGTAGATTCAAATCAATGAGAAGTAGAAGGCTTAGCTTCAAATCCATGCGAAACGAATGGTTTAGCTTCAAATACTTGTGATAAACATCATTTAGCTTCAACTGCATGCGAAACAAACGAGTTAGCTTCAAATCCATGCCAAACACATGATATAGCTTCAAATCAATGCGAAGTAGAAGGCTTATCTTCGAATAAATGCGAAACTAATGGTTTAGCTTCAAATACCTGTGACATACATGATATAGCTTCAACTGCATGCGAAACAAACGAGTTAGCTTCAAATCCAAGCGAATTACATGATTTAGCTTCAAATCAATGCGATGTAGAAGGCTGATCACAGAGTCCACTCGAAACAGATTGTTTAGCTTCAAATCCATGCGAAACAAATTGTTTAGCTTCAAATACTTGTGATATACATGATTTACATTCAACAGCATGCGAAACAAACGAGTTAGCCTCAAATCCAAATGAAACACATGATTTAGCATCAAATCAATGCGAAGTAGAAGGCTTATCTTCGAATCCATGCGAAACAAATGGTTTAGCTTCAAATACTTGTGATATACATGATTTAGCTTCAAATGCAGGCGAAACAAACGAGTTAGCTTCAAATCCATGCGAACCACATGATTTAGCTTCAAATCAATGCGAAGTAGAAAGCTTAGTTTCAAATCCATGCGAATGAAATGGTTTAGCCTCATATACATGTAATATACAAGATTTAGCTTCAACTGCTTGCGAAACAAACGAGTTAGCTTCAAATACAAGCGAAACACATGATTTAGCTTCAAATACTTGCGAACATAAGTGATATAGGTTCAACTGCGTGCGAAACAAACGAGTTAGCTTCAAATCCAAAGGACACATATGATTTAGGTTCAAATCAATGCGAAGTAGATGGCTTAGCTTCAAATCCATGCGAAACAAATGGTTTAGCTTCAAATACTTGTGATATACATGATTTAGCTTCAACTGCATGCGAAACCAACGAGTTAGTTTCAAATCCATGCGAAACACATGATTTAACTTCAAATCAATGCGATATAGAAGGTTTAGCTTCAAATCCAAGCGATACACATGATATCGCTTCAAATCAATACGAAGTAGAAGGCTTATCTTCGAATCCATACAAAACAAATGGTTTAGCTTCAAATACTTGTGATATACATGATTTAGCATCAAATACAGGCGAAATACATGATTTAGCTTCAAATTCAGTCGTAACACATGGCTTAGCTTAATATTCATGCGAAACAAATGGTTTAGCTTCAAATACTTGTGATATACATGATTTAGCTTCAACTGCATGCGAAACCAACGAGTTAGTTTCAAATCCATGCGAAACACGTGATTTAGATTCAAATCAATGCGAAGGAGAATGCTTCGATACAAATCCATGCGAATCAAATGGTTTAGCTTCAAATACTAGTGATATACATGATTTAGATTCAATTGCATGCGAAACAAATGAGTTAGCTGCAAATCCATGCAAAGCACATAATTTAGCCTCAAATCAATGCGAAGTAGAAGGCTTAACTTCAAATCCATGCGAAACGAATGATTGACATTCAAATATTTGCGAATATAAGTGATATAGCTTCAAATGCTGGCGAAACAAACGAGTTAGCTTCAAATCCACACGAAATACATGATTTAGCTTCAAATTTATTCGAAACACATGGTTTAGCAGAATATTCATTCGAAACAAATGGTTCAGCTTCAAATAATTGTGATATACGTGATTTAGCATCAACTGCTTGTGAAACAAACATGTTAGCTTCAAGTTCAAGCGAAACACATGATTTACTTTGAAATCAATGCGAAGAAGAAGGCTTATCTTCGAATCCATGCGGAACAAATGGTTTAGCTTCAAATCAATGCGAAGTAGAAGGCATAGCTTCAAGTCCATGCGAATCAAATGGTTTAGTTTCAATTGCTTGTGATATACATGATTTAGCTTCAACTACATGAGAAACAAACGAGTTATCTTCAACTACATGAGAAACAAACGAGTTATCTTCAAATACAAGCGAAACACATGATTCAGCTTCAAATCAATGCGAAGTAGACGGCGTGGTTTCAAATCCATGCGTAACAAATGGTTCAGCTTCAAATACTTGTGATATACATGATTTATATTCAACAGCAAGCGAAACAAACGAGTTAGCTTCAAATCCAAGCGAAACACTTGATTTAGCATCAAATTCATTCGAAGCACATGCTTAATATTCATGCGAAACATATGGTTCAGCTTCAAATACTTGTGATATTCATGACTTAGCTTCAACTGCATGCGAAACAAACGAGTTAGCTTCAAATCCATGCGATACACACGATTTAGCTTCAAATCTATGCGAAATAGAAGGCTGATCATCGAATCCATGCGAAACAAATGTATTAGCTTCAAATATGTGTGATATACATGATTTTGCTTCAAATGCAGGAGAAACAAACGAGTTAGCTTCAAATCCACACGAAATACATGATTTAGCTTCAAATCAATGCGAAGTATAAGGCTTATCTTCAAATCCATGCGAAACTAATGGTTTAGCTTCAAATACTTGCGATATACATGATTTAGCTTCAACTGCATGCGAAACAAACGAGTTAGCTTCAAATCCAAGCGAAACACGTGATTTAACGTCAAATCAATACGAAGAAGAAGGCTTATCTACAAATACATGGGAAACAAATTGTTTAGCTTCCAATACATGTGATATACATGATTTAGCTTTAACTGCATGCCAAACAACGAGTTAGCTGCAAATCCAAGGGAAACACATGATGTAGCTTCAAATCCATGCGAAACAAATGGTTCAACTTCAGATACTTGCGATATAAGTGATATAGTTTCAAATGCAGACGAAACATATGAGTTAGCTTCAAATCCATGCGAAACACATGGATTAGCTTGAAATCAATGCGAAGTAGAAGGCTTAGCTTCAAATCCATGCGGACTGAATGAATAAGTTTCAAATACTTGTGATATACAAGACTGAGCTTCAACTGCATGCGAAACAAACGAGTTAGCTTCAAATCCAATCGAAACACATAATTTAGCTTCAAATCCATGCGAAACACATAATGTAGCATCAAATCAGTGAGAAGTAGAAGGCTTAGCTTCAAATCCATGCGAAACGAATGGTTTAGCTTCAAATACTTGTGACATTCATAATTAAGCTTCAACTGAATGCGAAGCAAGCGAGTTAGCTTCAAATACAAGCGAAATACATGATTTAGCTCAAATCAATGCGATGTAGAAGGCTTATCTTCAAATCCATGCGAAACAAATGGTTTAGCTTCAAATACTTGTGATATACATAATTTAGCCTCAACTGCTTGCGTTGCAATCGAGATAGCATCAAATACAAGCGAAACACATGATTTAGCTACAAATCAATGCGAAGTAGATGGCTTATCTTCAAATCCAGGCGAAGAAAATGATTTTCCTTCAAATACTTGCGGTTTAAATGAAATAGCTTCAAATGCAGGCGAAACAAACGAGTTAGCTTTAAATCCATGCGAAACACATGATTTAGCTTCAAATCAATGCGAGACACATGATTTAGATACAAATCAAAGCGAAGTAGACGGCTTATTTGAAATCCTATCGGAACACTTGATTTAGCTTCGAATCAATGCGAAGTAGAAGGCTTGGCTTCAAATCCATGCGAAACAAATGGTTTAGATTCAAATATTTGTTTTATACATGATTTAGCTTCAACTGCATGCGAAACCAACGAGTTAGCTTCAAATCCAAGCGAAAGATATGAGTTACCTTCAAATACTTGTGATATAAATGAAATAGATTGAAATGCATGCGAAACAAACGAGTTTGCTTCAAATCCAAGCGAAAAACATGATTTAGTATCAAGTCAACGCGAAGTAGAAGGCTTAGCTTCTAATCCATGCGAAACAAATGGTTTAGCTTCAAATACTTGTGATATATATGATTTATATTCAACAGCAAGCGAAACAAACGAGTTAGCTTCAAATCCAAGCGAAACACAACATTTATATTCACATCAATGCGAAGTAGAAGGAATAGCTTCAAATCCATGCGAATCAACCGGTTTAGCTTCAAGCACTTGTGATATTCATGATTTCGCTTCAACTGCATGCGAATAAAACGAGCTAGCTTCAAATCCATGCGAAGTAGAAGGCTGATATTCGAATCCATGCGAAACAAATGGTTTTGCTTCAAATACTTGTGATATACATAATTTAGCTTCAACTGCATGCGAAGCAAGCGAGTTAGCTTCAAATACAAGCGGAATACATGATTTAGCTCAAATCAATGCGATGTAGAAGGCTTAGCTTCAAATCCATGCGAAACAAATTGTTTAGCTTCAATTACTTGTGATATACATGATTTAGCTTCAACTGCATGCCAAACAACGAGTTAGCTGCAAATCGAAGCGAAACACATGATTTAGCTTCAAATCAATGCCAAGTAGATGGCTTATCTTCAAATCCAGGCGAAGAAAATGATATTCCTTCAAATACTTGCGGTTTAAATGAAATAGCTTCAAATGCAGTCGAAACAAACGAGTTAGCTTTAAATCCATGCGAAACACATGATTTAGCTTCAAATCAATGCGCGACACATGATTTAGATTAATATCAAAGAAAAGTAGATGGCTTATCTTCAAATCCTAGCGGAACACTTGATTTAGCTTCGAATCAATGCGAAGTAGAAGGCTTAGCTTCAAATCCTTGCGAACCGAATGATTCGGCTTCAAATGCTTGCGAATATAAGTAATATAGCTTCAACTGCATGCGAAACAGACGAGTTATGCTGAAATCCATGCGAAACACATGATTTAGCTTCAAATCAATGCGAATTAGAAGGCTTAGCTTCAAATCCATGCGAAACGAATTATTTGTCTTCAAATACTTGCGAATATAAGTGATATAGATTCAACTGCATGTCAAACAATCAAGTTATCTTCAAATCCATGCGAATCATATGATTTACCTTCAAATCAATGCGAAGAAGAAGGATTAGCATCAAATCCATGCGAAACGCATGATTTTGCTTCAAATTCATGCGAAACACATGGCTTAGCTTAATATTCATGCGAAACAGGTGGTTTAGATACAGACACTTGTGATAAACATGATTTAGCTTCAACTGCATGAGAAACAAACGAGTTAGCTACAAATACAAGCGAAACACATGATATAGCATCATATTAATGCGAAGGAGGAGGCTTAGCTTCAAATCCATGCGAACCGAATGATTTGGCTTCAGTGCTTGCGAATATAAGTAATTTAGCTTCAACTGCATGCGAAACAGACGAGTTATCTTCAAATCCATGCGAAACACATGATTTAGCTTCAAATCAATGCGAATTAGAAGGCTTAGCTTCAAATCCATGCGAAACGAATTATTTGGCTTCAAATACTTGCGAATATAAGTGATATAGATTCAAGTGAATGAAATAACTTCAAATGCAGACGAACGATCGAGTTATCTTCAAATTCATGCGAAACACATGATTTAGATTCAAATCAGTTCGACGTAGAAGGCACAGCTTCAAATCCAAGCGAAACAAATGGTTTAGATTCAGAAACTTGTGATAAACATGATTTAGCTTCAACTGCATGCGATACAAACGAGTTAGCTTCAAATCCATGCGAAACACATGATTTAGCTTTAAATCAATACGAGGTAGATGGCTGATCTTCGAATCCATGCGAAACAAATGGTTTAGATTCAAATACTTGTTTGATACATTATTTAGCTTCAATTGCATGCGAAACAAACGAGTTAGCGTGAAATCCAAGCGAAACACATGATTTCGCTTCAAATCAATGCGAAGTAGAAGGATTATTTTGAAATCCATGCGAATCAAATGATTGAGCTTCAAATACTTGGGATATACATGATTCAGCTTCAACTGCATGCGTAGCAAACGAGTTAGCTTCAAATCTATGCGAAACACATGATTTAGCTTCAAATTCATTCCAAACACATGGTTTAGCCTGATATTCGTGCGAAACAAATGGTTCAGCTTCAAATACTTGTGACAAACATGATTTAGCTTCAACTGCATGTGAAACGAACGTGTTAGCTTCAAATTCAAGAGAAACACATGATTCAGTTTCAAATAAAAGCGAAGTAGATGGCATAGCATCAAATCCATGCGAATCAAATGGTTTAGCTTCAAATACTTGTGATATACATGATTTAGCTTCAACTGCATGCGATACAAACGATTAGCTTCAAATCCATGCAAAACATATGATTTAACTTCAAATCAATGCGAAGTAGAAGGCTGATCTTCGAATCCACGCGAAACAAATGGATTAGCTTCAAATACTTGTGATATACATGATTTATCTTCAACTGCATGCGAAACAAACGAGATAGCTTTAAATCCATCCGAAGCAGATGATTTAGATTAAAATCAATGCGAAGTAGAAGGCTTATTTTGAAATCCATGCGAATCAAATGGTTTAGCTTGAAATACCTGTGATATACATGATTTATCTTCAACTGCATGCGAAACAAACGAGTTAGCTTCAAATCCATGCGATACACATGAGTTAGCTTCTTATGAATGCGAAGTAGAAGGCTGATCTTAGAATCCTTGCGAAACAAATGGTTTAGCTTCAAATACTTGTGATGTGCATGATTTAGCTTCAAATGCAAGCGAAACGAACGAGTTAGCTTCAAATCCATGCGAAACACATGATTTTGCTTCTTATCAATGCGAGGTAGAAGGCTGATCTTCGTATCCTTGCGAAACAAATGGTTTAGCTTCAAATACTTGTGATATACATGATTTAGCTTCACCAGCATGCAAAACTAACGAGTTAGCTTCAAATCCATGCGAAACACATGATTTAGCTTCAAATCAAAGCGAAGTAGAAGGCTTATCTTCAAATCCATGCGAATCAAATGGTTTAGCTTGAAATACCTGTGATATACATGATTTATCTTCAACTGCATGCGAAACAAACGAGATAGCTTTAAATCCATGCGAAACAGATGATTTAGATTAAAATCAATGCGAAGTAGAAGGCTTATTTTGAAATCCATGCGAATCAAATGGTTTAGCTTCAAATAATTGTGATATACATGATTTAGCTTCTTATCAATGCGAAGTAGAAGGCTGATCTTCCAATCCTTGCGAAACAAATGGTTTAGCTTCAAATACTTGTGATGTGCATGATTTAGCTTCAAATGCAAGCGAAACGAACGAGTTAGCTTCAAATCCATGCGAAACACATGATTTTGCTTCTTATCAATGCGAGATAGAAGACTGATCTTCGTATCCTTGAGAAACAAATGGTTTAGCTTCAAATACTTGTGATATACATGATTTAGCTTCACCAGCATGCAAAACTAACGAGTTAGCTACGAATCCATGCGAAACACATGATTTAGCTTCAAATCAAAGCGAAGTAGAAGGCTTATCTTCAAATCCATGCGAATCAAATGGTTTAGCTTGAAATACCTGTGATATACATGATTTATCTTCAACTGCATGCGAAACAAACGAGATAGGTTTAAATCCATGCGAAACAGATGATTTAGATTAAAATCAATGCGAAGTAGAAGGCTGATCTTCCAATCCTTGCGAAACAAATGGTTTAGCTTCAAATACCTGTGATATACATGATTTATCTTCAACTGCATGCGAAACAAACGAGTTAGCTTCAAATCTATGCGAAACACATGATTTAGCTTCAAATTCATTCCAAACACATTTTTTAGCCTGATATTCGTGCGAAACAAATGGTTCAGCTTGAAATACTTGTGACATACATGATTTAGCTTCAACTGCATGTGAAACGAACGAGTTAGCTTCAAATCCATGCGAAATACATGATTTAGCTTCTTATCAATGCGAAGTAGAAGGCTGATCTTCGAATCCTTGCGAAACAAATGGTTTAGCTTCAAATACTTGTGATATACATGAATAAGCTTCAACAGCATGCAAAATTAGCGAGTTAGCTTCAAATCTATGCGAAACATATGATTTAGCTTGACATCAGTGCGATTTAGAAGGCTCATATTCGAATCCATGCGAAACAAATGGTTTAGCTTCAAATACCTGTGATATACATGACTTATCTTCAACTGCATGCGAAAAAAACGAGATAGCTTTAAATCCATCCGAAACAGATGATTTAGATTAAAATCAATGCGAAGTAGAAGGCTTATTTTGAAATCCATGCGAATCAAATGGTTTAGCTTCAAATAATTGTGATATACATGATTTAGCTTCAATTGCATGCGAAACAAACGAGTTAGCTTGAAATACAAGCGAAACACATGATTTAGCTTCAAATCAATGCGAAGTAGGAGGCTTATCTTCAAATCCATGCGAAACAAGTGGTTCAGCTTCAAATACTTGTGATGTGCATGATTTTGCTTCAAATGCAAGCGAAACGAACGAGTTAGCTTCAAATCTATGCGAAACACATGATTTAGCTTCAAATTCATTCCAAACACATGGTTTAGCCTGATATTCGTGCGAAACAAATGGTTCAGCTTCAAATACTTGTGACAAACATGATTTAGCTTCAACTGCATGTGAAACGAACGTGTTAGCTTCAAATTCAAGAGAAACACATGATTCAGTTTCAAATAAAAGCGAAGTAGATGGCATAGCATCAAATCCATGCGAATCAAATGGTTTAGCTTCAAATACTTGTGATATACATGATTTAGCTTCAACTGCATGCGATACAAACGATTAGCTTCAAATCCATGCAAAACATATGATTTAACTTCAAATCAATGCGAAGTAGAAGGCTGATCTTCGAATCCACGCGAAACAAATGGATTAGCTTCAAATACTTGTGATATACATGATTTATCTTCAACTGCATGCGAAACAAACGAGATAGCTTTAAATCCATCCGAAGCAGATGATTTAGATTAAAATCAATGCGAAGTAGAAGGCTTATTTTGAAATCCATGCGAATCAAATGGTTTAGCTTGAAATACCTGTGATATACATGATTTATCTTCAACTGCATGCGAAACAAACGAGTTAGCTTCAAATCCATGCGATACACATGAGTTAGCTTCTTATGAATGCGAAGTAGAAGGCTGATCTTAGAATCCTTGCGAAACAAATGGTTTAGCTTCAAATACTTGTGATGTGCATGATTTAGCTTCAAATGCAAGCGAAACGAACGAGTTAGCTTCAAATCCATGCGAAACACATGATTTTGCTTCTTATCAATGCGAGGTAGAAGGCTGATCTTCGTATCCTTGCGAAACAAATGGTTTAGCTTCAAATACTTGTGATATACATGATTTAGCTTCACCAGCATGCAAAACTAACGAGTTAGCTTCAAATCCATGCGAAACACATGATTTAGCTTCAAATCAAAGCGAAGTAGAAGGCTTATCTTCAAATCCATGCGAATCAAATGGTTTAGCTTGAAATACCTGTGATATACATGATTTATCTTCAACTGCATGCGAAACAAACGAGATAGCTTTAAATCCATGCGAAACAGATGATTTAGATTAAAATCAATGCGAAGTAGAAGGCTTATTTTGAAATCCATGCGAATCAAATGTTTAGCTTCAAATAATTGTGATATACATGATTTAGCTTCTTATCAATGCGAAGTAGAAGGCTGATCTTCCAATCCTTGCGAAACAAATGGTTTAGCTTCAAATACTTGTGATGTGCATGATTTAGCTTCAAATGCAAGCGAAACGAACGAGTTAGCTTCAAATCCATGCGAAACACATGATTTTGCTTCTTATCAATGCGAGATAGAAGACTGATCTTCGTATCCTTGAGAAACAAATGGTTTAGCTTCAAATACTTGTGATATACATGATTTAGCTTCACCAGCATGCAAAACTAACGAGTTAGCTACGAATCCATGCGAAACACATGATTTAGCTTCAAATCAAAGCGAAGTAGAAGGCTTATCTTCAAATCCATGCGAATCAAATGGTTTAGCTTGAAATACCTGTGATATACATGATTTATCTTCAACTGCATGCGAAACAAACGAGATAGGTTTAAATCCATGCGAAACAGATGATTTAGATTAAAATCAATGCGAAGTAGAAGGCTGATCTTCCAATCCTTGCGAAACAAATGGTTTAGCTTCAAATACCTGTGATATACATGATTTATCTTCAACTGCATGCGAAACAAACGAGTTAGCTTCAAATCTATGCGAAACACATGATTTAGCTTCAAATTCATTCCAAACACATTTTTTAGCCTGATATTCGTGCGAAACAAATGGTTCAGCTTGAAATACTTGTGACATACATGATTTAGCTTCAACTGCATGTGAAACGAACGAGTTAGCTTCAAATCCATGCGAAATACATGATTTAGCTTCTTATCAATGCGAAGTAGAAGGCTGATCTTCGAATCCTTGCGAAACAAATGGTTTAGCTTCAAATACTTGTGATATACATGAATAAGCTTCAACAGCATGCAAAATTAGCGAGTTAGCTTCAAATCTATGCGAAACATATGATTTAGCTTGACATCAGTGCGATTTAGAAGGCTCATATTCGAATCCATGCGAAACAAATGGTTTAGCTTCAAATACCTGTGATATACATGACTTATCTTCAACTGCATGCGAAAAAAACGAGATAGCTTTAAATCCATCCGAAACAGATGATTTAGATTAAAATCAATGCGAAGTAGAAGGCTTATTTTGAAATCCATGCGAATCAAATGGTTTAGCTTCAAATAATTGTGATATACATGATTTAGCTTCAATTGCATGCGAAACAAACGAGTTAGCTTGAAATACAAGCGAAACACATGATTTAGCTTCAAATCAATGCGAAGTAGGAGGCTTATCTTCAAATCCATGCGAAACAAGTGGTTCAGCTTCAAATACTTGTGATGTGCATGATTTTGCTTCAAATGCAAGCGAAACGAACGAGTTAGCTTCAAATCCATGCGAAACACATGATTTAGCTTCTTATCAATGCGAAGTAGAAGGCTGATCTTCCAATCCTTGCGAAACAAATGGTTTAGCTTCAAATACCTGTGATATACATGATTTATCTTCAACTGCATGCGAAACAAACGAGTTAGCTTCAAATCCATGCGAAACACATGATTTAGCTTCAAATCAAAGCGAAGTAGAAGGCTTATTTTGAAATCCATGCGAATCAAATGGTTTAGCTTCAAATAATTGTGATATACATGATTTAGCTTCAACTGCATGCGATACAAACGAGTTAGCTTCAAATCCATGCGAAACACATGATTTCGCTTTAAATCAATACGAGGTAGATGGCTGATCTTCGAATCCATGCGAAACAAATGGTTTAGCTTCAAATACTTGTTTGATACATTATATAGCTTCAATTGCATGCGAAACAGACGAGTTAGCTTGAAATCCAAGCGAAACACATGATTTCGCTTCAAATCAATGCGAAGTAGAAGGCTTATTTTGAAATCCAT
Organism: Megalopta genalis; assembly: GCF_051020955.1. NCBI lineage: Eukaryota > Metazoa > Arthropoda > Insecta > Hymenoptera > Halictidae > Megalopta > Megalopta genalis. The sequence continues at coordinate 64,073 of NW_027476158.1, forward strand.
GCGAATCAAATGGTTGAGCTTCAAATACTTGGAATATACATGATTCAGCTTCAACTGCATGCGTAACAAACGAGTTAGCTTCATATCTATGCGAAACACATGATTTAGCTTCAAATTCATTCCAAACACATTGTTTAGCCTGATATTCGTGCGAAACAAATGGTTCAGCTTCAAATACTTGTGACATACATGATTTAGCTTCAACTGCATGTGAAACGAAAGTGTTAGCATCAAATTCAAGAGAAACACATGATTCAGTTTCAAATAAAAGCGAAGTAGATGGCATAGCATCAAATCCATGCGAATCAAATGGTGTAGCTTCAAATACTTGTGATATACATGATTTAGCTTCAACTCCATGCGATACAAACGATTAGCTTCAAATGCATGCGAAACACATGATTTAGATTAAAATCAATGCGAAGTAGAAGGCCTATCTTCAAATCCATGCGAATCAAATGGTTGAGCTTCAAATACTTGGGATATACATGATTCAGCTTCAACTGCATGCGTAACAAATGAGTTAGCTTCAAATCTATGCGAAACACATGATTCAGCTTCAAATTCATTCCAAACACATGGTTTAGCCTGATATTCGTGCGATACAAATGGTACAGCTTCAAATACTTGTGACATACATGATTTAGCTTCAACTGCATGCGATACAAACGAGTTAGCTTCAAATCCATGCGAAACACATGATTTAGCTTTAAATCAATACGAGGTAGATGGCTGATATTCGAATCCATGCGAAACAAATGGTTTAGCTTCAAATACTTGTTTGATACATTATATAGCTTCAATTGCATGCGAAACAGACGAGTTAGCTTGAAATCCAAGCGACACACATGATTTCGCTTCAAATCAATGCGAAGTAGAAGGCTTATTTTGAAATCCATGCGAATCAAATGGTTGAGGTTCAAATACTTGGGATATACATGATTCAGCTTCAACTGCATGCGTAACAAACGAGTTAGCTTCAAATCTATGTGAAACACATGATTTAGCTTCAAATTCATTCCAAACACATTGTTTAGCCTGATATTCGTGCGAAACAAATGGTTCAGCTTCAAATACTTGTGACATACATGATTTAGCTTCAACTGCATGTGAAACGAAAGTGTTAGCTTCAAATTCAAGAGAAACACATGATTCAGTTTCAAATAAAAGCGAAGTAGATGGCATAGCATCAAATCCATGCGAATCAAATGGTGTAGCTTCAAATACTTGTGATATACATGATTTAGCTTCAACTCCATGCGATACAAACGATTAGCTTCAAATGCATGCGAAACACATGATTTAGATTAAAATCAATGCGAAGTAGAAGGCCTATCTTCAAATCCATGCGAATCAAATGGTTGAGCTTCAAATACTTGGGATATACATGATTCAGCTTCAACTGCATGCGTAACAAATGTGTTACCTTCAAATCTATGCGAAACACATGATTTAGCTTCAAATTCATTCCAAACACATGCTTTAGCCTGATATTCGTGCGAAACAAATGGTTCAGCTTCAAATACTTGTGACATACATGATTTAGCTTCAACTGCATGTGAAACGAACGTGTTAGCTTCAAATTCAAGAGAAACACATGATTCAGTTTCAAATAAAAGCGAAGTAGATGGCATAGCATCAAATCCATGCGAATCAAATGGTTTAGCTTCAAATACTTGTGATATACATGATTTAGCTTCAACTGCATGCGATACAAACGATTAGCTTCAAATCCATGCGAAACAAATGATTTAGCTTCAAACAATTGCGATATAAGTGATATAGCTTCAAATGCAGACGAAACAAATGTGTTGGCTTCAAATCCAAGCGAAACACATGATTTAACTTCAAATCAATGCGAAGTAGAAGGCTTATCTTCGGATCCATGCGAAACAAATGGTTTAGCTTCAAATACTTGTGATATACATGATTTAGCTTCATATGCAGGCGAAACGAACGAGTTAGCTTTAAATCCATGCGAAACACATGATTTAGCTTCAAATCAATGCGAAGCAGTAGTCTGATCTTCGAATCCATGCGAAACAAACGGTTCAGATTAAAATACTTGTGATATACATGATTTAGCTTCAACAGCATGCGAAACAAACGAGTTAGCTTCAAATCCAGTGAAAAATATGATTTAACGTCAAATCGACGTGAAGTAGAAGGCTTAGCTTCAAATCCAAGCGAAACAAATTATTTAGCTTCAAATCAATGCGAAGTAGAAGGCGTTGTTTCAAATCCATGCGCAACAAATTGTTTAGCTTCAAATACTTGTGATATACATGATTTAGCTTCAACTGAATGCGAAACAAACGTGTTAGCTTCAAATCCAAGCGGAAAACATAATTTAGCATCAAGTCAACGCGAAGTAGAAGGCTTATCTTCAAATCCATGCGAAACAAATCGTTTAGCTTCGAATACTTGTGATATACATGATTTACCTTCAACTGCATGTGATACAAACGAGTTAGCTTAAAATCCAAGTGGAACACATGATTTAACTTCAAATCAATGCGAAGAATAAGGGTGATCTTCGAATCCATGCTAATCAAACGGTTCAGATTGAAATACTTGTGATATACATGATTTAGCTACAACTGCATGCGAAACAAACGAGTTAGCTTCAAATCCATGCTAAACACATGATTTAGCTGCAAATCAATGCGAAGTAGAAGGCTGATCATCGAATCCTTGCGAAACAAATTGTTTAGATTCAAATACTTGTGATATACATGATTTAGCTTCAAATGCAGGCGAAACGAACGAGTTAGCTTCGAATCCATGGGAAACACATGATTTAGCTTCAAATCAATGCGAAGTAGAAGGCTGAGCTACAAGTTAATGAGAAACAAATCAATAATCTTCAGATAATTGCGATATAAGTGGTATAGCTTCAAATGCAGGCGAAGCAAATGAGTTTGCTTCCAATCCATGCGAAACACATGATTTAGCTTCAAATCAATGCGAAGTAGAAGGCTTTGCTTCAAATACATGAGAAACATATGGTTAGCTTCAAATCAATTGGAAGTAGAAGGCGTAGCTTCAAATCCAAGCGAAACACATGATTTGCATTCAACTCAATGCGAAGTAGAAGCCTTAGCTTCAAATCCTTGCGAAACGAATGGTTTAGCTTCAAATCCATGCTAAACACATGATTTAGCTACAAATCAGTGCGAAGAAGAAGGGTGAACTTCGAATCCATGCAAAACAAATGGTTTAGCTTCAAACACTTGTGATAGACATGATTTAGCTTCAACTGCATGCAAAACAAACTAGTAAGCTTCAAATCCATGCGAAACACATGATTTGGATTCAACTCAATGCGAAGTAGAAGGCTTAGCTTCAAATCCATGCGAAACGAATGATTTCGCTTCAAATACTTGTGACATAAATGATTTAGATTCAACTGCATGCGAGACAAACGAGTTGGGTTCCAATCCATGCGAAACACAGGATTTATATTCAAATGAATGGGAAGTAGAAGGCTGATCTTCGAATCCATGCGAATCAAACGGCTTCGCTTCAAACACTTGTGATATACATGATTTTGCTTCAACTGCATGCAAAACAAACGAGTAAGCTTCAAGTCCATGCAAAACACATGATTTAGCTTCAAATCAATGCGAAGCAGAAGTCTGATATCCGAATCCATGCGAAACAAATGGTTTAGCTTCAAATACTTGTGATATACATGATTTAGCTTCATATGCAGGCGAAACGATCGAGTTAGCTTCAAATCCATGCGAAACACATGATTTAGCTTCAAATCAATGCGAAGTAGAAGGCTTAGCTTCAAGTTAATGAGAAACAAATCAATAATCTTCAGATAATTGCGATATAAGTGGTATAGCTTCAAATGCAGGCGAAGCAAATGAGTTTGCTTCCAATCCAAGCGAACCACTTGATTTAGCTTCAAATCAATGCGAAGTAGAAGGCTTAGTTTCAAATCCATGCGAAACAAATGGTTTAGCTTCAAATACTTAAGATATACATGATTTAGATTCAAATGCAGGCGAAAGAAACGAGTTAGCTTCAAATCCTTTCGAAACGCATGATTTAGTATCAAATCAATACGAAGCAGAAGGCTTAGCGTCAAATCAATGCGAATCGAATGGTTTAGCTTCAAATACTTGCGAATATAAGTGATATAGCTTCAAATGCAAGCGACACAACCGAGTTAGCTTCAAATCCATGCGAAACACATGATTTAACTTCCAATCATTGTGAAGTAGAAGGCTTAGCTTCAAATGTATGTGAAACAAATGGTTCAGCTTCAAATACTTGTGATATACATGATTTAGATTCAACTTCATGCAAAACCAACGAGTTAGCTTCAAATCCAAGCGAAACACATGATTTAGAATCAAATCAATGCGAAGTAGAAGGCTTAGCTTCAAATCTAGCGAAACGAATGATTTAGCTTCAAATACTTGCAAATATCACTGATATAGCTTCAAATGCAGGCGAAACAAACGAGTTAGCTTTAAATCCATGCAAAAGACATGATTTACCTTGAAATCAATGCGTAGTAGAAGGCTTAGTTTGAAATCCATGCATATCAAGTTGATTAGCTTCAAATACTTATGATATACATGATCTAGCTTCAACTGCTTGGGAAGCAAACGAGTTAACTTCAAATCCATTCAAAACACATTATTTAGCTTCAAATCCAGGCGAAACTCATGATTTAGCTTCAAATCAATGCGAAGTAGAAGGCTGATCTTCGAATCCATGCGAAACAAATGGTTTAGCTTCAATTATATGTGATATACATGATTTAGCTTCAAATGGATGCGAAACAAACGAGTTAGCTTCAAATCCATTCAAAACACATGATTTAGCTTCAGATTCATTCGAAAGACATGGTTTAGCGTACTATTCATGGGAATCAAATGGTTCAGATTCAAATACTTCTGATATACATGATATAGCTTCAAATGCAGGCGAAACAAAAGAGTTAGCTTCAAATCCATGCGAAACACATGATTTAGCTTCAAATTCATTCAAAAGACATGGTTTAGCGTACTATTCATGGGAATCAAATGGTTCAGATTCAAATACTTGTGATATACATCATATAGCTTCAAATGCAGGCGAAACAAACGAGTCAGCTTCAAATCCATGCGAAACATATGATTTAGCTTCAATTCAATGCGAAGTAGAAGGCTTATCTTCGAATCCATGCGAAACAAATGGTTTAGCTTCAAATAATTAAGATATACATGATTTAGATTCAAATGCAGGCTAAACAATCGAGTTAGCTTCAAATCCTTTCGAAACACATGATTTAGTATCAAATCAATGCGAAGCAGAAGGTTTTGCGTCAAATCCATGCGAAACGAATGGTTTAGCTTCAAATACTTGAGAATATAAGTGATATAACTTCAAATGCAAGCGACACAACCGAGTTAGCTTCAAATCCATGCGAAACACATGATTTAACTTCCAATCATTGTGAAGTAGAAGGCTTAGCTTCAAATGTATGTGAAACAAATGGTTCAGCTTCAAATACTTGTGATATACATGATTTAGATTCAACTTCATGCAAAACCAACGAGTTAGTTTCAATTCCCAGCGAAACACACGATTTAGAATCAAATCAATGCGATGTAGAAGGCTTAGTTTCAAATCCAGCGAAACGAATGATTTACCTTCATATACTTGCGAATATCACTGATATAACTTCAAATTCAGGAGAAACAATCGAGTTAGCTTCAAATCCTAGCGATAGACATGATTTAGCTTCAAATCAATGCGAAGTAGAAGGCTTAGCGTCAAATCCATGCGAAACGAATGGTTTAGCTTCAAATACTTGCAAATATAAGTGATATAGCTTCAAATGCAAGCGACACAAACGAGATAGCTTCAAATCCATGCGAAACACATGATTTAACTTCCAATCATTGTGAAGTAGAAGGCTTAGCTTCAAATGTATGTGAAACAAATGGTTCAGCTTCAAATACTTGTGATATACGTGATTTAGATTCAACTTCATGCAATACCAACGAGTTAGCTTCAAATCCATACGAAACAAATTGTTTAGCTTCCAATACTTGTGATATACATGATTTAGCTTCAACGGCATACCAAACAACGATTTAGCTGCAAATCTAAGGGAAACACATGATTTAGCTGCAAACCATGCGAAACAAATGGTTCAGCTCCAAATATTTGCGATATACATGATTTAGATTCAAATGCAGGCGAAACAAACGAGTTAGCTTTAAATCCATGCGGATCACATGATTTAGGTCAAAATCAAGGCGAAGTAGAAGGCTTAGCTCCGAATCAAATGGTTCAGCTTCAAATACTTGTGATATACATGATTTAGCTTCAAATGCATGCGAAACATATGAGTTAGCTTCAAATCCATGCGAAACACATGATTTAGCTTCAAATAAATGCGAAGTAGCATGCTTAGCTTCAAATCGATGTGAATCAAATGGTTTAGCTTCAAATACTTGTGATATACACGATTTAGATTCAAATGCATGCGAAACACATGATTTAGCTTCAAATCAATGCGAAGCAGTAGGCTTAGCATCAAATCCATGGGAATCAAATGGTTTAGCTTCAAATACTTGTGATATACATGATTTAGCTTCAACTGCATGCGAAACAAACGAGCTAGTTTCAAATCCTAGCGAAACACTTGATTTAGCTACAAATCAATGCGATGTAGATGGTTTAGCTTCAAATTCATGCGAAACAAATGGTTTAGCATCAAATACTTGTGATGTACATGATTTACATTCAACTGCATGCGAAACAATCGAGGTAGCTTCAAATGCATGCGAAACACATGATTTAGCTTGAAATCAATGCGAAGTAGAAGGCTTATCTTCAAATACATGCGAAACACATGATTTAGCTTCAAATACTTGCGATAGAAGTGATATAGTTTCAAATGAATGCGAAACAAACGAGTTAGCTCTAATCTATGCGAAACACGTGATTTAGCTTCAAATCAATGCGAAGTGGAAGGTTTAGCTTCGAATCCATTCGAAACAAATGATTTTGCTTCTACTACTTACGATATAAATGATTTAGCTTCTACTGGAAGCGAAACAAGCGAGTTAGCTTCAAATCCATGCGAAACACATGTCTTATCTTGAAATCAATGCGAGGTAGAAGGGTTAGCTGCAAATCCATGCGAAACAAATGATTTAGCTTCAAATACTTACGATATAAATGATTTAGCTTCAGCTGGAAGCGAAGCAAACGAGTTAGCTTCAAATCCATGCGAAACAAACGATTTAGCTTGAAATACTTGCGACATAAACGATATAGCTTCAAATGCATGCGAAGCAAACGAGTTAGCTTCACATTCATTCGAAACACATGATTTAGCATCAAATCAATGCGATGTAGAAGGTTTAGCTTCAAGTCAATGGGAAACAAATGATTTAGCTCCAAGTACTTGGGATATAAATGATTTAGATTCAACTGCATGCGAAACCAACGACTTAGCTTCAAATACAAGCGAAACACTTGTTTCAGCTTCAAATCAATGCGAAGTAGAAGGCTTAGCATTAAATCCATGCGAAACAAATGGTTTAGGTTCACATACTTGTGATATACCATATTTAGCTTCAACTGCATGCGAAACAAACGATTTAGCTTTAAATCCGTGCGAAAATTATGATTTAGCATCAAGTTAACGCGAAGTTGAAGGCTTAACTTCAAAATCATGCGAAACAGATGGTTTAGCTTCAAATAGTTCTTTTATACATGATTTAGCTTCAAGTGCATGCGAAACAAACGAGTTAGCTTCAAATCCAAGCGAATCATATGATTTCGCTTCAAATCAATGCGAAGTAGAAGGCTGATCTCCGAATCCACACGAAACAGGTTGTTTAGATTCAAATTCTTGTGATATACTTGATTAAGCTTCAACAGCATGCGAAACAAACGTGTTAGCTTCAAATCCATGCGAAACACACGATTTAACTTCAAATCAATGCGAAGTACAAGGCTTATCTACAAATCCATGCGCAACAAATTGTTTAGCTTCAAATACTTGTGATGTACATGATTTACATTCAACAGCAAGCGAAACAAACGAGTTAGCAACAAATCCTTGCGGAACACATGATTTAGATTCAAATCAAAGCGAATTAGATGGCTTATTTTCAAATTCATGCGAAACAAATGGTTCAGCTTCAAATACTTGTGATGTACATGATTTAGCTTCAAATCAATGCGAAGTAGAAGGCTGATCTTCGAATCCATGCGCAACAAATTGTTTAGCTTCAAATACTTGTGATGTACATGATTTACATTCAACAGCAAGCGAAACAAACGAGTTAGCAACAAATCCATCCGGAAGACATGATTTAGATTCAAATCAAAGCGAATTAGATGGCTTATTTTCAAATTCATGCGAAACAAACGGTTCAGCTTCGAATACTTGTGATGTACATGATTTAGCTTCAACTGCATGCGACACAAACGAGTTAGCTTCAAATCCATGCGAATCACATGATTTAGCTTCAAATCAATGCGAAGTAGAAGGCTTAGCTTCAAATACATGAGAAATAAATGGTTCAGCTTCAAATACTTGTGATATACATGATTTAGCTTCAAATGCATGCGAAACACATGATTTAGCTTCAAGTCCATGCGAGGTAGAAGGCTTATCATCAAATCCATGCGAATCAAACGGGTTAGCTTCAAACACTTGTGATATACATGATTGAGCTTCAACTGCATGCAAAACAAACGAGTTAGCTTCAGATCCATGCAAAACACATGATTTAGCTTCAAATTCATTCGAAACACTTGGTTTAGCTTTATATTCACGCCAAACAAAAGGTTCAGCTACAAATACTTATGATATACATGATTTAGCTTCAACTGCATGCGAAAAAAGCGAGTTAGCTTCAAACGCTAGCGAACAAATGATTTAGCTTCAAATCAATGCGAAGCCGATGGCTGATCGTCGAATCCATGCGAAACAAATGGTTTAGCTTCTACTACTTGTGATATACATGATTTAGCTTCAACTGCATGCGAAACAAACGAGTTAGCTTCAAATACAAGCGAAACACATGATTCAGTTTCAAATCAATGCGAAGTAGAAGGCTTAGTTTCAAATCCATGCGAAACAAATGGTTTAGCTTCAAATACTTAAGATATACATGATTTAGATTCAAATGCAGGCGAAAGAAACGAGTTAGCTTCAAATCCTTTCGAAACGCATGATTTAGTATCAAATCAATGCGAAGCAGAAGGCTTAGCGTCAAATCAATGCGAAACGAATGGTTTAGCTTCAAATACTTGCGAATATAAGTGATATAGCTTCAAATGCAAGCGACACAACCGAGTTAGCTTCAAATCCATGCGAAACACATGATTTTACTTCCAATCATTGTGAAGTAGAAGGCTTAGCTTCAAATGCATGTGAAACAAATGGTTCAGCTTCAAATACTTGTGATATACATGATTTAGATTCAACTTCATGCAAAACCAACGAGTTAGCTTCAAATCCAAGCGAAACACATGATTTAGAATCAAATCAATGCGAAGTAGAAGGCTTACCTTCAAATCTAGCGAAACGAATGATTTAGCTTCAAATACTTGCGAATATCACTGATATAGCTTCAAATGCAGGCGAAACAAACGAGTTAGCTTTAAATCCATGCAAAAGACATGATTTACCTTGAAATCAATGCGTAGTAGAAGGCTTAGTTTGAAATCCATGCATATCAAGTTGATTAGCTTCAAATACTTATGATATACATGATCTAGCTTCAACTGCTTGGGAAGCAAACGAGTTAACTTCAAATCCATTCAAAACACATTATTTAGCTTCAAATCCAGGCGAAACTCATGATTTAGCTTCAAATCAATGCGAAGTAGAAGGCTGATCTTCGAATCCATGCGAAACAAATGGTTTAGCTTCAATTATATGTGATATACATGATTTAGCTTCAAATGGATGCGAAACAAACGAGTTAGCTTCAAATCCATTCAAAACACATGATTTAGCTTCAGATTCATTCGAAAGACATGGTTTAGCGTACTATTCATGGGAATCAAATGGTTCAGATTCAAATACTTCTGATATACATGATATAGCTTCAAATGCAGGCGAAACAAAAGAGTTAGCTTCAAATCCATGCGAAACACATGATTTAGCTTCAAATTCATTCCAAAGACATGGTTTAGCGTACTATTCATGGGAATCAGATGGTTCAGATTCAAATACTTGTGATATACATCATATAGCTTCAAATGCAGGCGAAACAAACGAGTCAGCTTCAAATCCATGCGAAACATATGATTTAGCTTCAATTCAATGCGAAGTAGAAGGCTTATCTTCGAATCCATGCGAAACAAATGGTTTAGCTTCAAATAATTAAGATATACATGATTTAGATTCAAATGCAGGCTAAACAATCGAGTTAGCATCAAATCCTTTCGAAACACATGATTTAGTATCAAATCAATGCGAAGCAGAAGGTTTTGCGTCAAATCCATGCGAAACGAATGGTTTAGCTTCAAATACTTGCGAGTATAAGTGATATAGCTTCAAATGCAAGCGACACAACCGAGTTAGCTTCAAATCCATGCGAAACACATGATTTAACTTCCAATCATTGTGAAGTAGAAGGCTTAGCTTCAAATGTATGTGAAACAAATGGTTCAGCTTCAAATACTTGTGATATACATGATTTAGATTCAACTTCATGCAAAACCAACGAGTTAGTTTCAATTCCCACCGAAACACACGATTTAGAATCAAATCAATGCGATGTAGAAGGCTTAGTTTCAAATCCAGCGAAACGAATGATTTACATTCATATACTTGCGAATATCACTGATATAGCTTCAAATTCAGGCGAAACAATCGAGTTAGCTTCAAATCCTAGCGATAGACATGATTTAGCTTCAAATCAATGCGAAGTAGAAGGCTTAGCGTCAAATCCATGCGAAACGAATGGTTTAGCTTCAAATACTTGCGAATATAAGTGATATAGCTTCAAATGCAAGCGACACAAACGAGATAGCTTCAAATCCATGCGAAACACATGATTTAACTTCCAATCATTGTGAAGTAGAAGGCTTAGCTTCAAATGTATGTGAAACAAATGGTTCAGCTTCAAATACTTGTGATACACGTGATTTAGATTCAACTTCATGCAATACCAACGAGTTAGCTTCAAATCCATACGAAACAAATTGTTTAGCTTCCAATACTTGTGATATACATGATTTAGCTTCAACGGCATACCAAACAACGATTTAGCTGCAAATCTAAGGGAAACACATGATTTAGCTGCAAACCATGCGAAACAAATGGTTCAGCTCCAAATATTTGCGATATACATGATTTAGATTCAAATGCAGGCGAAACAAACGAGTTAGCTTTAAATCCATGCGGATCACATGATTTAGGTCAAAATCAAGGCGAAGTAGAAGGCTTAGCTCCGAATCAAATGGTTCAGCTTCAAATACTTGTGATATACATGATTTAGCTTCAAATGCATGCGAAACATACGAGTTAGCTTCAAATCCATGCGAAACACATGATTTAGCTTCAAATAAATGCGAAGTAGCATGCTTAGCTTCAAATCGATGTGAATCAAATGGTTTAGCTTCAAATACTTGTGATATACACGATTTAGATTCAAATGCATGCGAAACACATGATTTAGCTTCAAATCAATGCGAAGTAGTAGGCTTAGCATCAAATCCATGGGAATCAAATGGTTTAGCTTCAAATACTTGTGATATACATGATTTAGCTTCAACTGCATGCGAAACAAACGAGCTAGTTTCAAATCCTAGCGAAACACTTGATTTAGCTACAAATCAATGCGATGTAGATGGTTTAGCTTCAAATTCATGCGAAACAAATGGTTTAGCATCAAATACTTGTGATGTACATGATTTACATTCAACTGCATGCGAAACAATCGAGGTAGCTTCAAATGCATGCGAAACACATGATTTAGCTTGAAATCAATGCGAAGTAGAAGGCTTATCTTCAAATACATGCGAAACACATGATTTAGCTTCAAATACTTGCGATAGAAGTGATATAGTTTCAAATGAATGCGAAACAAACGAGTTAGCTCTAATCTATGCGAAACACGTGATTTAGCTTCAAATCAATGCGAAGTGGAAGGTTTAGCTTCGAATCCATTCGAAACAAATAATTTTGCTTCTACTACTTACGATATAAATGATTTAGCTTCTACTGGAAGCGAAACAAGCGAGTTAGCTTCAAATCCATGCGAAACACATGTCTTATCTTGAAATCAATGCGAGGTAGAAGGGTTAGCTGCAAATCCATGCGAAACAAATGATTTAGCTTCAAATACTTACGATATAAATGATTTAGCTTCAGCTGGAAGCGAAGCAAACGAGTTAGCTTCAAATCCTTGCGAAACAAACGATTTAGCTTGAAATACTTGCGACATAAACGGTATAGCTTCAAATGCAAGCGAAGCAACGAGTTAGCTTCACATTCATTCGAAACACATGATTTAGCATCAAATCAATGCGATGTAGAAGGTTTAGCTTCAAGTCAATGGGAAACAAATGATTTAGCTCCAAGTACTTGGGATATAAATGATTTAGATTCAACTGCATGCGAAACCAACGACTTAGCTTCAAATACAAGCGAAACACTTGTTTCAGCTTCAAATCAATGCGAAGTAGAAGGCTTAGCATTAAATCCATGCGAAACAAATGGTTTAGGTTCACATACTTGTGATGTACATGATTTACATTCAACAGCAAGCGAAACAAACGAGTTAGCAACAAATCCTTGCGGAACACATGATTTAGATTTAAATCAAAGCGAATTAGATGGCTTATTTTCAAATTCATGCGAAACAAATGGTTCAGCTTCAAATACTTGTGATGTACATGATTTAGCTTCAACTGCATGCGACACAAACGAGTTAGCTTCAAATCCATGCGAATCACATGATTTAGCTTCAAATCAATGCGAAGTAGAAGGCTTAGCTTCAAATACATGAGAAATAAATGGTTCAGCTTCAAATACTTGTGATATACATGATTTAGCTTCAAATGCATGCGAAACACATGATTTAGCTTCAAGTCCATGCGAGGTAGGAGGCTTATCATCAAATCCATGCGAATCAAACGGGTTAGCTTCAAACACTTGTGATATACATGATTGAGCTTCAACTGCATGCAAAACAAACGAGTAAGCTTCAAATCCATGCAAAACACATGATTTAGCTTCAAATCAATGCGAAGCAGAAGTCTGATATCCGAATCCATGCGAAACAAATGGTTTAGCTTCAAATACTTGTGATATACATGATTTAGCTTCATATGCAGGCGAAACGATCGAGTTAGCTTCAAATCCATGCGAAACACATGATTTAGCTTCAAATCAATGCGAAGTAGAAGGCTTAGCTTCAAGTTAATGAGAAACAAATCAATAATCTTCAGATAATTGCGATATAAGTGGTATAGCTTCAAATGCAGGCGAAGCAAATGAGTTTGCTTCCAATCCAAGCGAACCACATGATTTAGCTTCAAATCAATGCGAAGTAGAAGGCTTAGTTTCAAATCCATGCGAAACAAATGGTTTAGCTTCAAATACTTAAGATATACATGATTTAGATTCAAATGCAGGCGAAAGAAACGAGTTAGCTTCAAATCCTTTCGAAACGCATGATTTAGTATCAAATCAATGCGAAGCAGAAGGCTTAGCGTCAAATCAATGCGAAACGAATGGTTTAGCTTCAAATACTTGCGAATATAAGTGATATAGCTTCAAATGCAAGCGACACAACCGAGTTAGCTTCAAATCCATGCGAAACACATGATTTAACTTCCAATCATTGTGAAGTAGAAGGCTTAGCTTCAAATGTATGTGAAACAAATGGTTCAGCTTCAAATACTTGTGATATACATGATTTAGATTCAACTTCATGCAAAACCAACGAGTTAGCTTCAAATCCAAGCGAAACACATGATTTACAATCAAATCAATGCGAAGTAGAAGGCTTAGCTTCAAATCTAGCGAAACGATTGATTTAGCTTCAAATACTTGCGAATATCACTGATATAGCTTCAAATGCAGGCGAAACAAACGAGTTAGCTTTAAATCCATGCAAAAGACATGATTTACCTTGAAATCAATGCGTAGTAGAAGGCTTAGTTTGAAATCCATGCATATCAAGTTGATTAGCTTCAAATACTTATGATATACATGATCTAGCTTCAACTGCTTGGGAAGCAAACGAGTTAACTTCAAATCCATTCAAAACACATTATTTAGCTTCAAATCCAGGCGAAACTCATGATTTAGCTTCAAATCAATGCGAAGTAGAAGGCTGATCTTCGAATCCATGCGAAACAAATGGTTTAGCTTCAATTATATGTGATATACATGATTTAGCTTCAAATGGATGCGAAACAAACGAGTTAGCTTCAAATCCATTCAAAACACGTGATTTAGCTTCAGATTCATTCGAAAGACATGGTTTAGCGTACTATTCATGGGAATCAAATGGTTCAGATTCAAATACTTCTGATATACATGATATAGCTTCAAATGCAGGCGAAACAAAAGAGTTAGCTTCAAATCCATGCGAAACACATGATTTAGCTTCAAATTCATTCAAAAGACATGGTTTAGCGTACTATTCATGGGAATCAAATGGTTCAGATTCAAATACTTGTGATATACATCATATAGCTTCAAATGCAGGCGAAACAAACGAGTCAGCTTCAAATCCATGCGAAACATATGATTTAGCTTCAATTCAATGCGAAGTAGAAGGCTTATCTTCGAATCCATGCGAAACAAATGGTTTAGCTTCAAATAATTAAGATATACATGATTTAGATTCAAATGCAGGCTAAACAATCGAGTTAGCTTCAAATCCTTTCGAAACACATGATTTAGTATCAAATCCATGCGAAACGAATGGTTTAGTTTCAAATACTTGAGAATATAAGTGATATAACTTCAAATGCAAGCGACACAACCGAGTTAGCTTCAAATCCATGCGAAACACATGATTTAACTTCCAATCATTGTGAAGTAGAAGGCTTAGCTTCAAATGTATGTGAAACAAATGGTTCAGCTTCAAATACTTGTGATATACATGATTTAGATTCAACTTCATGCAAAACCAACGAGTTAGTTTCAATTCCCAGCGAAACACACGATTTAGAATCAAATCAATGCGATGTAGAAGGCTTAGTTTCAAATCCAGCGAAACGAATGATTTACCTTCATATACTTGCGAATATCATTGATATAACTTCAAATTCAGGCGAAACAATCGAGTTAGCTTCAAATCCTAGCGATTGACATGATTTAGCTTCAAATCACTGCGAAGTAGAAGGCTTAGCGTCAAATCCATGCGAAACGAATGGTTTAGCTTCAAATACTTGCAAATATAAGTGATATAGCTTCAAATGCAAGCGACACAAACGAGATAGCTTCAAATCCATGCGAAACACATGATTTAACTTCCAATCATTGTGAAGTAGAAGGCTTAGCTTCAAATGTATGTGAAACAAATGGTTCAGCTTCAAATACTTGTGATATACGTGATTTAGATTCAACTTCATGCAATACCAACGAGTTAGCTTCAAATCCATACGAAACAAATTGTTTAGCTTCCAATACTTGTGATATACATGATTTAGCTTCAACGGCATACCAAACAACGATTTAGCTGCAAATCTAAGGGAAACACATGATTTAGCTGCAAACCATGCGAAACAAATGGTTCAGCTCCAAATATTTGCGATGTACATGATTTAGATTCAAATGCAGGCGAAACAAACGAGTTAGCTTTAAATCCATGCGGATCACATGATTTAGGTCAAAATCAAGGCGAAGTAGAAGGCTTAGCTCCGAAACAAATGGTTCAGCTTCAAATACTTGTGATATACATGATTTAGCTTCAAATGCATGCGAAACATACGAGTTAGCTTCAAATCCATGCGAAACACATGATTTAGCTTCAAATAAATGCGAAGTAGCATGCTTAGCTTCAAATCGATGTGAATCAAATGGTTTAGCTTCAAATACTTGTGATATACACGATTTAGATTCAAATGCATGCGAAACACATGATTTAGCTTCAAATCAATGCGAAGCAGTAGGCTTAGCATCAAATCCATGGGAATCAAATGGTTTAGCTTCAAATACTTGTGATATACATGATTTAGCTTCAACTGCATGCGAAACAAACGAGCTAGTTTCAAATCCTAGCGAAACACTTGATTTAGCTACAAATCAATGCGATGTAGATGGTTTAGCTTCAAATTCATGCGAAACAAATGGTTTAGCATCAAATACTTGTGATGTACATGATTTACATTCAACTGCATGCGAAACAATCGAGGTAGCTTCAAATGCATGCGAAACACATGATTTAGCTTGAAATCAATGCGAAGTAGAAGGCTTATCTTCAAATACATGCGAAACACATGATTTAGCTTCAAATACTTGCGATAGAAGTGATATAGTTTCAAATGAATGCGAAACAAACGAGTTAGCTCTAATCTATGCGAAACACGTGATTTAGCTTCAAATCAATGCGAAGTGGAAGGTTTAGCTTCGAATCCATTCGAAACAAATGATTTTGCTTCTACTACTTACGATATAAATGATTTAGCTTCTACTGGAAGCGAAACAAGCGAGTTAGCTTCAAATCCATGCGAAACACATGTCTTATCTTGAAATCAATGCGAGGTAGAAGGGTTAGCTGCAAATCCATGCGAAACAAATGATTTAGCTTCAAATACTTACGATATAAATGATTTAGCTTCAGCTGGAAGCGAAGCAAACGAGTTAGCTTCAAATCCATGCGAAACAAACGATTTAGCTTGAAATACTTGCGACATAAACGATATAGCTTCAAATGCATGCGAAGCAAACGAGTTAGCTTCACATTCATTCGAAACACATGATTTAGCATCAAATCAATGCGATGTAGAAGGTTTAGCTTCAAGTCAATGGGAAACAAATGATTTAGCTCCAAGTACTTGGGATATAAATGATTTAGATTCAACTGCATGCGAAACCAACGACTTAGCTTCAAATACAAGCGAAACACTTGTTTCAGCTTCAAATCAATGCGAAGTAGAAGGCTTAGCATTAAATCCATGCGAAACAAATGGTTTAGGTTCACATACTTGTGATATACCATATTTAGCTTCAACTGCATGCGAAACAAACGATTTAGCTTTAAATCCGTGCGAAAATTATGATTTAGCATCAAGTTAACGCGAAGTTGAAGGCTTAACTTCAAAATCATGCGAAACAGATGGTTTAGCTTCAAATAGTTCTTTTATACATGATTTAGCTTCAAGTGCATGCGAAACAAACGAGTTAGCTTCAAATCCAAGCGAATCATATGATTTCGCTTCAAATCAATGCGAAGTAGAAGGCTGATCTCCGAATCCACACGAAACAGGTTGTTTAGATTCAAATTCTTGTGATATACTTGATTAAGCTTCAACAGCATGCGAAACAAACGTGTTAGCTTCAAATCCATGCGAAACACACGATTTAACTTCAAATCAATGCGAAGTACAAGGCTTATCTACAAATCCATGCGCAACAAATTGTTTAGCTTCAAATACTTGTGATGTACATGATTTACATTCAACAGCAAGCGAAACAAACGAGTTAGCAACAAATCCTTGCGGAACACATGATTTAGATTCAAATCAAAGCGAATTAGATGGCTTATTTTCAAATTCATGCGAAACAAATGGTTCAGCTTCAAATACTTGTGATGTACATGATTTAGCTTCAAATCAATGCGAAGTAGAAGGCTGATCTTCGAATCCATGCGCAACAAATTGTTTAGCTTCAAATACTTGTGATGTACATGATTTACATTCAACAGCAAGCGAAACAAACGAGTTAGCAACAAATCCATCCGGAAGACATGATTTAGATTCAAATCAAAGCGAATTAGATGGCTTATTTTCAAATTCATGCGAAACAAACGGTTCAGCTTCGAATAATTGTGATGTACATGATTTAGCTTCAACTGCATGCGACACAAACGAGTTAGCTTCAAATCCATGCGAATCACATGATTTAGCTTCAAATCAATGCGAAGTAGAAGGCTTAGCTTCAAATACATGAGAAATAAATGGTTCAGCTTCAAATACTTGTGATATACATGATTTAGCTTCAAATGCATGCGAAACACATGATTTAGCTTCAAGTCCATGCGAGGTAGAAGGCTTATCATCAAATCCATGCGAATCAAACGGGTTAGCTTCAAACACTTGTGATATACATGATTGAGCTTCAACTGCATGCAAAACAAACGAGTTAGCTTCAGATCCATGCAAAACACATGATTTAGCTTCAAATTCATTCGAAACACTTGGTTTAGCTTTATATTCACGCCAAACAAAAGGTTCAGCTACAAATACTTATGATATACATGATTTAGCTTCAACTGCATGCGAAAAAAGCGAGTTAGCTTCAAACGCTAGCGAACAAATGATTTAGCTTAAAATCAATGCGAAGCCGATGGCTGATCGTCGAATCCATGCGAAACAAATGGTTTAGCTTCTACTACTTGTGATATACATGATTTAGCTTCAACTGCATGCGAAACAAACGAGTTAGCTTCAAATACAAGCGAAACACATGATTCAGTTTCAAATCAATGCGAAGTAGAAGGCTTAGTTTCAAATCCATGCGAAACAAATGGTTTAGCTTCAAATACTTAAGATATACATGATTTAGATTCAAATGCAGGCGAAAGAAACGAGTTAGCTTCAAATCCTTTCGAAACGCATGATTTAGTATCAAATCAATGCGAAGCAGAAGGCTTAGCGTCAAATCAATGCGAAACGAATGGTTTAGCTTCAAATACTTGCGAATATAAGTGATATAGCTTCAAATGCAAGCGACACAACCGAGTTAGCTTCAAATCCATGCGAAACACATGATTTTACTTCCAATCATTGTGAAGTAGAAGGCTTAGCTTCAAATGCATGTGAAACAAATGGTTCAGCTTCAAATACTTGTGATATACATGATTTAGATTCAACTTCATGCAAAACCAACGAGTTAGCTTCAAATCCAAGCGAAACACATGATTTAGAATCAAATCAATGCGAAGTAGAAGGCTTACCTTCAAATCTAGCGAAACGAATGATTTAGCTTCAAATACTTGCGAATATCACTGATATAGCTTCAAATGCAGGCGAAACAAACGAGTTAGCTTTAAATCCATGCAAAAGACATGATTTACCTTGAAATCAATGCGTAGTAGAAGGCTTAGTTTGAAATCCATGCATATCAAGTTGATTAGCTTCAAATACTTATGATATACATAATCTAGCTTCAACTGCTTGGGAAGCAAACGAGTTAACTTCAAATCCATTCAAAACACATTATTTAGCTTCAAATCCAGGCGAAACTCATGATTTAGCTTCAAATCAATGCGAAGTAGAAGGCTGATCTTCGAATCCATGCGAAACAAATGGTTTAGCTTCAATTATATGTGATATACATGATTTAGCTTCAAATGGATGCGAAACAAACGAGTTAGCTTCAAATCCTTTCAAAACACATGATTTAGCTTCAGATTCATTCGAAAGACATGGTTTAGCGTACTATTCATGGGAATCAAATGGTTCAGATTCAAATACTTCTGATATACATGATATAGCTTCAAATGCAGGCGAAACAAAAGAGTTAGCTTCAAATCCATGCGAAACACATGATTTAGCTTCAAATTCATTCCAAAGACATGGTTTAGCGTACTATTCATGGGAATCAGATGGTTCAGATTCAAATACTTGTGATATACATCATATAGCTTCAAATGCAGGCGAAACAAACGAGTCAGCTTCAAATCCATGCGAAACATATGATTTAGCTTCAATTCAATGCGAAGTAGAAGGCTTATCTTCGAATCCATGCGAAACAAATGGTTTAGCTTCAAATAATTAAGATATACATGATTTAGATTCAAATGCAGGCTAAACAATCGAGTTAGCATCAAATCCTTTCGAAACACATGATTTAGTATCAAATCAATGCGAAGCAGAAGGTTTTGCGTCAAATCCATGCGAAACGAATGGTTTAGCTTCAAATACTTGCGAATATCACTGATATAGCTTCAAATTCAGGCGAAACAATCGAGTTAGCTTCAAATCCTAGCGATAGACATGATTTAGCTTCAAATCAATGCGAAGTAGAAGGCTTAGCGTCAAATCCATGCGAAACGAATGGTTTAGCTTCAAATACTTGCGAATATAAGTGATATAGCTTCAAATGCAAGCGACACAAACGAGATAGCTTCAAATCCATGCGAAACACATGATTTAACTTCCAATCATTGTGAAGTAGAAGGCTTAGCTTCAAATGTATGTGAAACAAATGGTTCAGCTTCAAATACTTGTGATATACGTGATTTAGATTCAACTTCATGCAATACCAACGAGTTAGCTTCAAATCCATACGAAACAAATTGTTTAGCTTCCAATACTTGTGATATACATGATTTAGCTTCAACGGCATACCAAACAACGATTTAGCTGCAAATCTAAGGGAAACACATGATTTAGCTGCAACCATGCGAAACAAATGGTTCAGCTCCAAATATTTGCGATATACATGATTTAGATTCAAATGCAGGCGAAACAAACGAGTTAGCTTTAAATCCATGCGGATCACATGATTTAGGTCAAAATCAAGGCGAAGTAGAAGGCTTAGCTCCGAATCAAATGGTTCAGCTTCAAATACTTGTGATATACATGATTTAGCTTCAAATGCATGCGAAACATACGAGTTAGCTTCAAATCCATGCGAAACACATGATTTAGCTTCAAATAAATGC
The DNA here is from genome assembly GCF_051020955.1 of Megalopta genalis. Lineage (NCBI taxonomy): Eukaryota > Metazoa > Arthropoda > Insecta > Hymenoptera > Halictidae > Megalopta > Megalopta genalis. The sequence continues at coordinate 84,907 of NW_027476158.1, forward strand.
GAAGTAGCATGCTTAGCTTCAAATCGATGTAAATCAAATGGTTTAGCTTCAAATACTTGTGATATACACGATTTAGATTCAAATGCATGCGAAACACATGATTTAGCTTCAAATCAATGCGAAGTAGTAGGCTTAGTATCAAATCCATGGGAATCAAATGGTTTAGCTTCAAATACTTGTGATATACATGATTTAGCTTCAACTGCATGCGAAACAAACGAGCTAGTTTCAAATCCTAGCGAAACACTTGATTTAGCTACAAATCAATGCGATGTAGATGGTTTAGCTTCAAATTCATGCGAAACAAATGGTTTAGCATCAAATACTTGTGATGTACATGATTTACATTCAACTGCATGCGAAACAATCGAGGTAGCTTCAAATGCATGCGAAACACATGATTTAGCTTGAAATCAATGCGAAGTAGAAGGCTTATCTTCAAATACATGCGAAACACATGATTTAGCTTCAAATACTTGCGATAGAAGTGATATAGTTTCAAATGAATGCGAAACAAACGAGTTAGCTCTAATCTATGCGAAACACGTGATTTAGCTTCAAATCAATGCGAAGTGGAAGGTTTAGCTTCGAATCCATTCGAAACAAATGATTTTGCTTCTACTACTTACGATATAAATGATTTAGCTTCTTGTGGAAGCGAAACAAGCGAGTTAGCTTCAAATCCATGCGAAACACATGTCTTATCTTGAAATCAATGCGAGGTAGAAGGGTTAGCTGCAAATCCATGCGAAACAAATGATTTAGCTTCAAATACTTACGATATAAATGATTTAGCTTCAGCTGGAAGCGAAGCAAACGAGTTAGCTTCAAATCCTTGCGAAACAAACGATTTAGCTTGAAATACTTGCGACATAAACGGTATAGCTTCAAATGCAAGCGAAGCAAACGAGTTAGCTTCACATTCATTCGAAACACATGATTTAGCATCAAATCAATGCGATGTAGAAGGTTTAGCTTCAAGTCAATGGGAAACAAATGATTTAGCTCCAAGTACTTGGGATATAAATGATTTAGATTCAACTGCATGCGAACCAACGACTTAGCTTCAAATACAAGCGAAACACTTGTTTCAGCTTCAAATCAATGCGAAGTAGAAGGCTTAGCATTAAATCCATGCGAAACAAATGGTTTAGGTTCACATACTTGTGATGTACATGATTTACATTCAACAGCAAGCGAAACAAACGAGTTAGCAACAAATCCTTGCGGAACACATGATTTAGATTTAAATCAAAGCGAATTAGATGGCTTATTTTCAAATTCATGCGAAACAAATGGTTCAGCTTCAAATACTTGTGATGTACATGATTTAGCTTCAACTGCATGCGACACAAACGAGTTAGCTTCAAATCCATGCGAATCACATGATTTAGCTTCAAATCAATGCGAAGTAGAAGGCTTAGCTTCAAATACATGAGAAATAAATGGTTCAGCTTCAAATACTTGTGATATACATGATTTAGCTTCAAATGCATGCGAAACACATGATTTAGCTTCAAGTCCATGCGAGGTAGAAGGCTTATCATCAAATCCATGCGAATCAAACGGGTTAGCTTCAAACACTTGTGATATACATGATTGAGCTTCAACTGCATGCAAAACAAACGAGTAAGCTTCAAATCCATGCAAAACACATGATTTAGCTTCAAATCAATGCGAAGCAGAAGTCTGATATCCGAATCCATGCGAAACAAATGGTTTAGCTTCAAATACTTGTGATATACATGATTTAGCTTCATATGCAGGCGAAACGATCGAGTTAGCTTCAAATCCATGCGAAACACATGATTTAGCTTCAAATCAATGCGAAGTAGAAGGCTTAGCTTCAAGTTAATGAGAAACAAATCAATAATCTTCAGATAATTGCGATATAAGTGGTATAGCTTCAAATGCAGGCGAAGCAAATGAGTTTGCTTCCAATCCAAGCGAACCACATGATTTAGCTTCAAATCAATGCGAAGTAGAAGGCTTAGTTTCAAATCCATGCGAAACAAATGGTTTAGCTTCAAATACTTAAGATATACATGATTTAGATTCAAATGCAGGCGAAAGAAACGAGTTAGCTTCAAATCCATGCGAAACACATGATTTAACTTCCAATCATTGTGAAGTAGAAGGCTTAGCTTCAAATGTATGTGAAACAAATGGTTCAGCTTCAAATACTTGTGATATACATGATTTAGATTCAACTTCATGCAAAACCAACGAGTTAGCTTCAAATCCAAGCGAAACACATGATTTAGAATCAAATCAATGCGAAGTAGAAGGCTTAGCTTCAAATCTAGCGAAACGAATGATTTAGCTTCAAATACTTGCGAATATCACTGATATAGCTTCAAATGCAGGCGAAACAAACGAGTTAGCTTTAAATCCATGCAAAAGACATGATTTACCTTGAAATCAATGCGTAGTAGAAGGCTTAGTTTGAAATCCATGCATATCAAGTTGATTAGCTTCAAATACTTATGATATACATGATCTAGCTTCAACTGCTTGGGAAGCAAACGAGTTAACTTCAAATCCATTCAAAACACATTATTTAGCTTCAAATCCAGGCGAAACTCATGATTTAGCTTCAAATCAATGCGAAGTAGAAGGCTGATCTTCGAATCCATGCGAAACAAATGGTTTAGCTTCAATTATATGTGATATACATGATTTAGCTTCAAATGGATGCGAAACAAACGAGTTAGCTTCAAATCCATTCAAAACACATGATTTAGCTTCAGATTCATTCGAAAGACATGGTTTAGCGTACTATTCATGGGAATCAAATGGTTCAGATTCAAATACTTGTGATATACATCATATAGCTTCAAATGCAGGCGAAACAAACGAGTCAGCTTCAAATCCATGCGAAACATATGATTTAGCTTCAATTCAATGCGAAGTAGAAGGCTTATCTTCGAATCCATGCGAAACAAATGGTTTAGCTTCAAATAATTAAGATATACATGATTTAGATTCAAATGCAGGCTAAACAATCGAGTTAGCTTCAAATCCTTTCGAAACACATGATTTAGTATCAAATCAATGCGAAGCAGAAGGTTTTGCGTCAAATCCATGCGAAACGAATGGTTTAGCTTCAAATACTTGAGAATATAAGTGATATAACTTCAAATGCAAGCGACACAACCGAGTTAGCTTCAAATCCATGCGAAACACATGATTTAACTTCCAATCATTGTGAAGTAGAAGGCTTAGCTTCAAATGTATGTGAAACAAATGGTTCAGCTTCAAATACTTGTGATATACATGATTTAGATTCAACTTCATGCAAAACCAACGACTTAGTTTCAATTCCCAGCGAAACACACGATTTAGAATCAAATCAATGCGATGTAGAAGGCTTAGTTTCAAATCCAGCGAAACGAATGATTTAACTTCATATACTTGCGAATATCACTGATATAACTTCAAATTCAGGCGAAACAATCGAGTTAGCTTCAAATCCTAGCGATAGACATGATTTAGCTTCAAATCAATGCGAAGTAGAAGGCTTAGCGTCAAATCCATGCGAAACGAATGGTTTAGCTTCAAATACTTGCAAATATAAGTGATATAGCTTCAAATGCAAGCGACACAAACGAGATAGCTTCAAATCCATGCGAAACACATGATTTAACTTCCAATCATTGTGAAGTAGAAGGCTTAGCTTCAAATGTATGTGAAACAAATGGTTCAGCTTCAAATACTTGTGATATACGTGATTTAGATTCAACTTCATGCAATACCAACGAGTTAGCTTCAAATCCATACGAAACAAATTGTTTAGCTTCCAATACTTGTGATATACATGATTTAGCTTCAACGGCATACCAAACAACGATTTAGCTGCAAATCTAAGGGAAACACATGATTTAGCTGCAAACCATGCGAAACAAATGGTTCAGCTCCAAATATTTGCGATATACATGATTTAGATTCAAATGCAGGCGAAACAAACGAGTTAGCTTTAAATCCATGCGGATCACATGATTTAGGTCAAAATCAAGGCGAAGTAGAAGGCTTAGCTCCGAATCAAATGGTTCAGCTTCAAATACTTGTGATATACATGATTTAGCTTCAAATGCATGCGAAACATACGAGTTAGCTTCAAATCCATGCGAAACACATGATTTAGCTTCAAATAAATGCGAAGTAGCATGCTTAGCTTCAAATCGATGTGAATCAAATGGTTTAGCTTCAAATACTTGTGATATACACGATTTAGATTCAAATGCATGCGAAACACATGATTTAGCTTCAAATCAATGCGAAGCAGTAGGCTTAGCATCAAATCCATGGGAATCAAATGGTTTAGCTTCAAATACTTGTGATATACATGATTTAGCTTCAACTGCATGCGAAACAAACGAGCTAGTTTCAAATCCTAGCGAAACACTTGATTTAGCTACAAATCAATGCGATGTAGATGGTTTAGCTTCAAATTCATGCGAAACAAATGGTTTAGCATCAAATACTTGTGATGTACATGATTTACATTCAACTGCATGCGAAACAATCGAGGTAGCTTCAAATGCATGCGAAACACATGATTTAGCTTGAAATCAATGCGAAGTAGAAGGCTTATCTTCAAATACATGCGAAACACATGATTTAGCTTCAAATACTTGCGATAGAAGTGATATAGTTTCAAATGAATGCGAAACAAACGAGTTAGCTCTAATCTATGCGAAACACGTGATTTAGCTTCAAATCAATGCGAAGTGGAAGGTTTAGCTTCGAATCCATTCGAAACAAATGATTTTGCTTCTACTACTTACGATATAAATGATTTAGCTTCTACTGGAAGCGAAACAAGCGAGTTAGCTTCAAATCCATGCGAAACACATGTCTTATCTTGAAATCAATGCGAGGTAGAAGGGTTAGCTGCAAATCCATGCGAAACAAATGATTTAGCTTCAAATACATACGATATAAATGATTTAGCTTCAGCTGGAAGCGAAGCAAACGAGTTAGCTTCAAATCCATGCGAAACAAACGATTTAGCTTGAAATACTTGCGACATAAACGGTATAGCTTCAAATGCAAGCGAAGCAAACGAGTTAGCTTCACATTCATTCGAAACACATGATTTAGCATCAAATCAATGCGATGTAGAAGGTTTAGCTTCAAGTCAATGGGAAACAAATGATTTAGCTCCAAGTACTTGGGATATAAATGATTTAGATTCAACTGCATGCGAAACCAACGACTTAGCTTCAAATACAAGCGAAACACTTGTTTCAGCTTCAAATCAATGCGAAGTAGAAGGCTTAGCATTAAATCCATGCGAAACAAATGGTTTAGGTTCACATACTTGTGATGTACATGATTTACATTCAACAGCAAGCGAAACAAACGAGTTAGCAACAAATCCTTGCGGAACACATGATTTAGATTTAAATCAAAGCGAATTAGATAGCTTATTTTCAAATTCATGCGAAACAAATGGTTCAGCTTCAAATACTTGTGATGTACATGATTTAGCTTCAACTGCATGCGACACAAACGAGTTAGCTTCAAATCCATGCGAGTCACATGATTTAGCTTCAAATCAATGCGAAGTAGAAGGCTTAGCTTCAAATACATGAGAAATAAATGGTTCAGCTTCAAATACTTGTGATATACATGATTTAGCTTCAAATGCATGCGAAACACATGATTTAGCTTCAAGTCCATGCGAGGTAGAAGGCTTATCATCAAATCCATGCGAATCAAACGGGTTAGCTTCAAACACTTGTGATATACATGATTGAGCTTCAACTCCATGCAAAACAAACGAGTTAGCTTCAGATCCATGCAAAACACATGATTTAGCTTCAAATTCATTCGAAACACTTGGTTTAGCTTTATATTCACGCCAAACAAAAGGTTCAGCTACAAATACTTATGATATACATGATTTAGCTTCAACTGCATGCGAAAAAAGCGAGTTAGCTTCAAACGCAAGCGAACAAATGATTTAGCTTAAAATCAATGCGAAGCCGATGGCTGATCGTCGAATCCATGCGAAACAAATGGTTTAGCTTCTACTACTTGTGATATACATGATTTAGCTTCAACTGCATGCGAAACAAACGAGTTAGCTTCAAATACAAGCGAAACACATGATTCAGTTTCAAATCAATGCGAAGTAGAAGGCTTAGTTTCAAATCCATGCGAAACAAATGGTTTAGCTTCAAATACTTAAGATATACATGATTTAGATTCAAATGCAGGCGAAAGAAACGAGTTAGCTTCAAATCCTTTCGAAACGCATGATTTAGTATCAAATCAATGCGAAGCAGAAGGCTTAGCGTCAAATCAATGCGAAACGAATGGTTTAGCTTCAAATACTTGCGAATATAAGTGATATAGCTTCAAATGCAAGCGACACAACCGAGTTAGCTTCAAATCCATGCGAAACACATGATTTTACTTCCAATCATTGTGAAGTAGAAGGCTTAGCTTCAAATGCATGTGAAACAAATGGTTCAGCTTCAAATACTTGTGATATACATGATTTAGATTCAACTTCATGCAAAACCAACGAGTTAGCTTCAAATCCAAGCGAAACACATGATTTAGAATCAAATCAATGCGAAGTAGAAGGCTTACCTTCAAATCTAGCGAAACGAATGATTTAGCTTCAAATACTTGCGAATATCACTGATATAGCTTCAAATGCAGGCGAAACAAACGAGTTAGCTTTAAATCCATGCAAAAGACATGATTTACCTTGAAATCAATGCGTAGTAGAAGGCTTAGTTTGAAATCCATGCATATCAAGTTGATTAGCTTCAAATACTTATGATATACATGATCTAGCTTCAACTGCTTGGGAAGCAAACGAGTTAACTTCAAATCCATTCAAAACACATTATTTAGCTTCAAATCCAGGCGAAACTCATGATTTAGCTTCAAATCAATGCGAAGTAGAAGGCTGATCTTCGAATCCATGCGAAACAAATGGTTTAGCTTCAATTATATGTGATATACATGATTTAGCTTCAAATGGATGCGAAACAAACGAGTTAGCTTCAAATCCATTCAAAACACATGATTTAGCTTCAGATTCATTCGAAAGACATGGTTTAGCGTACTATTCATGGGAATCAAATGGTTCAGATTCAAATACTTCTGATATACATGATATAGCTTCAAATGCAGGCGAAACAAAAGAGTTAGCTTCAAATCCATGCGAAACACATGATTTAGCTTCAAATTCATTCCAAAGACATGGTTTAGCGTACTATTCATGGGAATCAGATGGTTCAGATTCAAATACTTGTGATATACATCATATAGCTTCAAATGCAGGCGAAACAAACGAGTCAGCTTGAAATCCATGCGAAACATATGATTTAGCTTCAATTCAATGCGAAGTAGAAGGCTTATCTTCGAATCCATGCGAAACAAATGGTTTAGCTTCAAATAATTAAGATATACATGATTTAGATTCAAATGCAGGCTAAACAATCGAGTTAGCTTCAAATCCTTTCGAAACACATGATTTAGTATCAAATCAATGCGAAGCAGAAGGTTTTGCGTCAAATCCATGCGAAACGAATGGTTTAGCTTCAAATACTTGCGAGTATAAGTGATATAGCTTCAAATGCAAGCGACACAACCGAGTTAGCTTCAAATCCATGCGAAACACATGATTTAACTTCCAATCATTGTGAAGTAGAAGGCTTAGCTTCAAATGTATGTGAAACAAATGGTTCAGCTTCAAATACTTGTGATATACATGATTTAGATTCAACTTCATGCAAAACCAACGAGTTAGTTTCAATTCCCACCGAAACACACGATTTAGAATCAAATCAATGCGATGTAGAAGGCTTAGTTTCAAATCCAGCGAAACGAATGATTTACCTTCATATACTTGCGAATATCACTGATATAGCTTCAAATTCAGGCGAAACAATCGAGTTAGCTTCAAATCCTAGCGATAGACATGATTTAGCTTCAAATCAATGCGAAGTAGAAGGCTTGGCGTCAAATCCATGCGAAACGAATGGTTTAGCTTCAAATACTTGCGAATATAAGTGATATAGCTTCAAATGCAAGCGACACAAACGAGATAGCTTCAAATCCATGCGAAACACATGATTTAACTTCCAATCATTGTGAAGTAGAAGGCTTAGCTTCAAATGTATGTGAAACAAATGGTTCAGCTTCAAATACTTGTGATATACGTGATTTAGATTCAACTTCATGCAATACCAACGAGTTAGCTTCAAATCCATACGAAACAAATTGTTTAGCTTCCAATACTTGTGATATACATGATTTAGCTTCAACGGCATACCAAACAACGATTTAGCTGCAAATCTAAGGGAAACACATGATTTAGCTGCAAACCATGCGAAACAAATGGTTCAGCTCCAAATATTTGCGATATACATGATTTAGCTTCAAATGCATGCGAAACATACGAGTTAGCTTTAAATCCATGCGAAACACATGATTTAGCTTCAAATAAATGCGAAGTAGCATGCTTAGCTTCAAATCGATGTGAATCAAATGGTTTAGCTTCAAATACTTGTGATATACACGATTTAGATTCAAATGCATGCGAAACACATGATTTAGCTTCAAATCAATGCGAAGTAGTAGGCTTAGCATCAAATCCATGGGAATCAAATGGTTTAGCTTCAAATACTTGTGATATACATGATTTAGCTTCAACTGCATGCGAAACAAACGAGCTAGTTTCAAATCCTAGCGAAACACTTGATTTAGCTACAAATCAATGCGATGTAGATGGTTTAGCTTCAAATTCATGCGAAACAAATGGTTTAGCATCAAATACTTGTGATGTACATGATTTACATTCAACTGCATGCGAAACAATCGAGGTAGCTTCAAATGCATGCGAAACACATGATTTAGCTTGAAATCAATGCGAAGTAGAAGGCTTATCTTCAAATACATGCGAAACACATGATTTAGCTTCAAATACTTGCGATAGAAGTGATATAGTTTCAAATGAATGCGAAACAAACGAGTTAGCTCTAATCTATGCGAAACACGTGATTTAGCTTCAAATCAATGCGAAGTGGAAGGTTTAGCTTCGAATCCATTCGAAACAAATGATTTAGCTTCAAATACTTACGATATAAATGATTTAGCTTCAGCTGGAAGCGAAGCAAACGAGTTAGCTTCAAATCCATGCGAAACAAACGATTTAGCTTGAAATACTTGCGACATAAACGGTATAGCTTCAAATGCAAGCGAAGCAAACGAGTTAGCTTCACATTCATTCGAAACACATGATTTAGCATCAAATCAATGCGATGTAGAAGGTTTAGCTTCAAGTCAATGGGAAACAAATGATTTAGCTCCAAGTACTTGGGATATAAATGATTTAGATTCAACTGCATGCGAAACCAACGACTTAGCTTCAAATACAAGCGAAACACTTGTTTCAGCTTCAAATCAATGCGAAGTAGAAGGCTTAGCATTAAATCCATGCGAAACAAATGGTTTAGGTTCACATACTTGTGATATACATGATTTAGATTCAACTTCATGCAAAACCAACGAGTTAGCTTCAAATCCAAGCGAAACACATGATTTAGAATCAAATCAATGCGAAGTAGAAGGCTTAGCTTCAAATCTAGCGAAACGAATGATTTAGCTTCAAATACTTGCGAATATCACTGATATTGCTTCAAATGCAGGCGAAACAAACGAGTTAGCTTTAAATCCATGCAAAAGACATGATTTACCTTGAAATCAATGCGTAGTAGAAGGCTTAGTTTGAAATCCATGCATATCAAGTTGATTAGCTTCAAATACTTATGATATACATGATCTAGCTTCAACTGCTTGGGAAGCAAACGAGTTAACTTCAAATCCATTCAAAACACATTATTTAGCTTCAAATCCAGGCGAAACTCATGATTTAGCTTCAAATCAATGCGAAGTAGAAGGCTGATCTTCGAATCCATGCGAAACAAATGGTTTAGCTTCAATTATATGTGATATACATGATTTAGCTTCAAATGGATGCGAAACAAACGAGTTAGCTTCAAATCCATTCAAAACACATGATTTAGCTTCAGATTCATTCGAAAGACATGGTTTAGCGTACTATTCATGGGAATCAAATGGTTCAGATTCAAATACTTCTGATATACATGATATAGCTTCAAATGCAGGCGAAACAAAAGAGTTAGCTTCAAATCCATGCGAAACACATGATTTAGCTTCAAATTCATTCCAAAGACATGGTTTAGCGTACTATTCATGGGAATCAGATGGTTCAGATTCAAATACTTGTGATATACATCATATAGCTTCAAATGCAGGCGAAACAAACGAGTCAGCTTCAAATCCATGCGAAACATATGATTTAGCTTCAATTCAATGCGAAGTAGAAGGCTTATCTTCGAATCCATGCGAAACAAATGGTTTAGCTTCAAATAATTAAGATATACATGATTTAGATTCAAATGCAGGCTAAACAATCGAGTTAGCTTCAAATCCTTTCGAAACACATGATTTAGTATCAAATCAATGCGAAGCAGAAGGTTTTGCGTCAAATCCATGCGAAACGAATGGTTTAGCTTCAAATACTTGCGAGTATAAGTGATATAGCTTCAAATGCAAGCGACACAACCGAGTTAGCTTCAAATCCATGCGAAACACATGATTTAACTTCCAATCATTGTGAAGTAGAAGGCTTAGCTTCAAATGTATGTGAAACAAATGGTTCAGCTTCAAATACTTGTGATATACGTGATTTAGATTCAACTTCATGCAATACCAACGAGTTAGCTTCAAATCCATACGAAACAAATTGTTTAGCTTCCAATACTTGTGATATACATGATTTAGCTTCAACGGCATACCAAACAACGATTTAGCTGCAAATCTAAGGGAAACACATGATTTAGCTGCAAACCATGCGAAACAAATGGTTCAGCTCCAAATATTTGCGATATACATGATTTAGCTTCAAATGCATGCGAAACATACGAGTTAGCTTTAAATCCATGCGAAACACATGATTTAGCTTCAAATAAATGCGAAGTAGCATGCTTAGCTTCAAATCGATGTGAATCAAATGGTTTAGCTTCAAATACTTGTGATATACACGATTTAGATTCAAATGCATGCGAAACACATGATTTAGCTTCAAATCAATGCGAAGTAGTAGGCTTAGCATCAAATCCATGGGAATCAAATGGTTTAGCTTCAAATACTTGTGATATACATGATTTAGCTTCAACTGCATGCGAAACAAACGAGCTAGTTTCAAATCCTAGCGAAACACTTGATTTAGCTACAAATCAATGCGATGTAGATGGTTTAGCTTCAAATTCATGCGAAACAAATGGTTTAGCATCAAATACTTGTGATGTACATGATTTACATTCAACTGCATGCGAAACAATCGAGGTAGCTTCAAATGCATGCGAAACACATGATTTAGCTTGAAATCAATGCGAAGTAGAAGGCTTATCTTCAAATACATGCGAAACACATGATTTAGCTTCAAATACTTGCGATAGAAGTGATATAGTTTCAAATGAATGCGAAACAAACGAGTTAGCTCTAATCTATGCGAAACACGTGATTTAGCTTCAAATCAATGCGAAGTGGAAGGTTTAGCTTCGAATCCATTCGAAACAAATGATTTTGCTTCTACTACTTACGATATAAATGATTTAGCTTCTACTGGAAGCGAAACAAGCGAGTTAGCTTCAAATCCATGCGAAACACATGTCTTATCTTGAAATCAATGCGAGGTAGAAGGGTTAGCTGCAAATCCATGCGAAACAATTGATTTAGCTTCAAATACTTACGATATAAATGATTTAGCTTCAGCTGGAAGCGAAGCAAACGAGTTAGCTTCAAATCCATGCGAAACAAACGATTTAGCTTGAAATACTTGCGACATAAACGATATAGCTTCAAATGCATGCGAAGCAAACGAGTTAGCTTCACATTCATTCGAAACACATGATTTAGCATCAAATCAATGCGATGTAGAAGGTTTAGCTTCAAGTCAATGGGAAACAAATGATTTAGCTCCAAATACTTGGGATATAAATGATTTAGATTCAACTGCATGCGAAACAAACGAGCTAGCTTCAAATCCATGCGAAACACACGATTTAACTTCAAATCAATACGAAGTAGAAGGCTTATCTACAAATCCATGCGAAACAAATGCTTTAGCTTCATATACTTGTGATATACATGATTTAGTTCAAATGCAGGCGAAACAAACGAGTGAGGTTCAAATCCATGCGAATCACATGATTTAGCTTCAAATCAATGCGAAGTAGAAGCTTCAAATACATGAGCAACAAATGGTTCAGCTTCAAATACTTGTGACATACATGATTTAACTTCAACAGCATGCGAAACAAGAGATTTAGCTTCAAGTCAATGCGAAGTAGAAGGTTTAGCTTCAAATCCATGCGAAACAAATGATTTAGCTCCAAATACTTGCGATATATATGATTTAGCTGCAACTGGAAGCGAAACAAGCGAGTTAGCTTCAAATCCATGCGAAACACATGTCTTATCTTGAAATCAATGCGAGGTAGAAGGGTTAGCTTCAAATCCATGCGAAACAAATGATTTAGCTTCAAATACTTACGATATAAATGATTTAGCTTCAGCTGGAAGCGAAGCAAACGAGTTAGCTTCAAATCCATGCGAAGCAAACGATTTAGCTTGAAATACTTGCGACATAAACGATATAGCTTCAAATGCATGCGAAGCAAACGAGTTAGCTTCACATTCATTCGAAACACAAGATTTAGCATCAAATCAATGCGATGTAGAAGGTTTAGCTTCAAGTCAATGGGAAACAAATGATTTAGCACCAAGTACTTGGGATATAAATGATTTAGATTCAACTGCATGCGAAACAAACAAGCTAGCTTCAAATCCATGCGAAACACACGATTTAACTTCAAATCAATACGAAGTAGAAGGCTTATCTACAAATCCATGCGAAACAAATGCTTTAGCTTCATATACTTGTGATATACATGATTTAGTTCAAATGCAGGCGAAACAAACGAGTGAGGTTCAAATCCATGCGAATCACATGATTTAGCTTCAAATCAATGCGAAGTAGAAGCTTCAAATACATGAGCAACAAATGGTTCAGCTTCAAATACTTGTGACATACATGATTTAACTTCAACAGCATGCGAAACAAGAGATTTAGCTTCAAGTCAATGCGAAGTAGAAGGTTTAGCTTCAAATCCATGCGAAACAAATGATTTAGCTCCAAATACTTGCGATATATATGATTTAGCTGCAACTGGATGCGAAACAAGCGAGTTAGCTTCAAACCCATGCGAAACCCATGATTTCTCTTCGAATCACTGCGGAATAGAAGATATAGCTTCAAATGCATGCGAAACACCTGATTTAGCTTCAAATCAATGCGAAGTGGAAGGTTTAGCTTCGAATCCATTCGAAACAAATGATTTTGCTTCTACTACTTACGATATAAATGATTTAGCTTCTACTGGAAGCGAAACAAGCGAGTTAGCTTCAAATCCATGCGAAACACATGTCTTATCTTGAAATCAATGCGAGGTAGAAGGGTTAGCTTCAAATCCATGCGAAACAAATGATTTAGCTTCAAATACTTACGATATAAATGATTTAGCTTCAGCTGGAAGCGAAGCAAACGAGTTAGCTTCAAATCCATGCGAAACAAATGGTTTAGCTTCAAATACTTGTTTGATACATTATTCAGCTTCAACTGCATGCGAAACAAACGAGTTAGCTTGAAATCTATGCGAAACACATGATTTAGCTTCAAATTCATTCCAAACACATTGTTTAGCCTGATATTCGTGCGAAACAAATGGTTCAGCTTCAAATACTTGTGACATACATGATTTAGCTTCAACTGCATGTGAAACGAAAGTGTTAGCTTCAAATTCAAGAGAAACACATGATTCAGTTTCAAATAAAAGCGAAGTAGATGGCATAGCATCAAATCCATGCGAATCAAATGGTTTAGCTTCAAATACTTGTGATATACATGATTTAGCTTCAACTCCATGCGATACAAACGATTAGCTTCAAATGCATAAGAAACACATGATTTAGATTAAAATCAATGCGAAGTAGAAGGTTTATCTTCAAATCCATGCGAATCAAATGATTTAGTTTCAAATAATTGTGATATACATGATTTAGCTACAACTGCATGCGAAACAAACGAGTTAGTTTCAAATCCATGCGAAACACGTGATTTAGCTTCAAATCATTACGAGGTAGATGGATGAACTTCGAATCCATGCGAAACAAATGGTTGAGCTTGAAATACTTGTTTGATACATTATTTAGCTTCAATTACATGCGAAACGAACGAGTTAGCTTGAAATCCAAGCGAAACACATGATTTAGCTTCAAATCAATGCGAAGTAGAAGGCTTATTTTGAAATCCATGCGAATCAAATGGTTTCGCTTCAAATAATTGTGATATACATGATTTATCTTCAACTGCATTGCGAAACAAACTAGTTAGTTTCAAATCTAAGCGAAACACTTGATTTAGATTCAAATCAATGCGAAGTAGAAGGCTTATCTTCAAATCCATGCGAAACAAGTGATACAGCTTCAAATACTTGTGATGTGCATGATTTAGCTTCAAATGCATGCGAAACGAACGAGTTAGCTTCAAATCCATGCGAAACACATGATTTAGCTTCAAATCAATACGAGGTAGATGGCTGATCTTCAAATCCATGCGAAACAAGTGATACAGCTTCAAATACTTGTGATGTGCATGATTTAGCTTCAAATGCATGCGAAACAATCGAGGTAGCTTCAAATGCATGCGAAACACATGATTTAGCTTGAAATCAATGCGAAGTAGAAGGCTTATCTTCAAATACATGCGAAACACATGATTTAGCTTCAAATACTTGCGATAGAAGTGATATAGTTTCAAATGAATGCGAAACAAACGAGTTAGCTCTAATCTATGCGAAACACGTGATTTAGCTTCAAATCAATGCGAAGTGGAAGGTTTAGCTTCGAATCCATTCGAAACAAATGATTTAGCTTCAAATACTTACGATATAAATGATTTAGCTTCAGCTGGAAGCGAAGCAAACGAGTTAGCTTCAAATCCATGCGAAACAAACGATTTAGCTTGAAATACTTGCGACATAAACGGTATAGCTTCAAATGCAAGCGAAGCAAACGAGTTAGCTTCACATTCATTCGAAACACATGATTTAGCATCAAATCAATGCGATGTAGAAGGTTTAGCTTCAAGTCAATGGGAAACAAATGATTTAGCTCCAAGTACTTGGGATATAAATGATTTAGATTCAACTGCATGCGAAACCAACGACTTAGCTTCAAATACAAGCGAAACACTTGTTTCAGCTTCAAATCAATGCGAAGTAGAAGGCTTAGCATTAAATCCATGCGAAACAAATGGTTTAGGTTCACATACTTGTGATATACATGATTTAGATTCAACTTCATGCAAAACCAACGAGTTAGCTTCAAATCCAAGCGAAACACATGATTTAGAATCAAATCAATGCGAAGTAGAAGGCTTAGCTTCAAATCTAGCGAAACGAATGATTTAGCTTCAAATACTTGCGAATATCACTGATATTGCTTCAAATGCAGGCGAAACAAACGAGTTAGCTTTAAATCCATGCAAAAGACATGATTTACCTTGAAATCAATGCGTAGTAGAAGGCTTAGTTTGAAATCCATGCATATCAAGTTGATTAGCTTCAAATACTTATGATATACATGATCTAGCTTCAACTGCTTGGGAAGCAAACGAGTTAACTTCAAATCCATTCAAAACACATTATTTAGCTTCAAATCCAGGCGAAACTCATGATTTAGCTTCAAATCAATGCTAAGTAGAAGGCTGATCTTCGAATCCATGCGAAACAAATGGTTTAGCTTCAATTATATGTGATATACATGATTTAGCTTCAAATGGATGCGAAACAAACGAGTTAGCTTCAAATCCATTCAAAACACATGATTTAGCTTCAGATTCATTCGAAAGACATGGTTTAGCGTACTATTCATGGGAATCAAATGGTTCAGATTCAAATACTTCTGATATACATGATATAGCTTCAAATGCAGGCGAAACAAAAGAGTTAGCTTCAAATCCATGCGAAACACATGATTTAGCTTCAAATTCATTCCAAAGACATGGTTTAGCGTACTATTCATGGGAATCAGATGGTTCAGATTCAAATACTTGTGATATACATCATATAGCTTCAAATGCAGGCGAAACAAACGAGTCAGCTTCAAATCCATGCGAAACATATGATTTAGCTTCAATTCAATGCGAAGTAGAAGGCTTATCTTCGAATCCATGCGAAACAAATGGTTTAGCTTCAAATAATTAAGATATACATGATTTAGATTCAAATGCAGGCTAAACAATCGAGTTAGCTTCAAATCCTTTCGAAACACATGATTTAGTATCAAATCAATGCGAAGCAGAAGGTTTTGCGTCAAATCCATGCGAAACGAATGGTTTAGCTTCAAATACTTGCGAGTATAAGTGATATAGCTTCAAATGCAAGCGACACAACCGAGTTAGCTTCAAATCCATGCGAAACACATGATTTAACTTCCAATCATTGTGAAGTAGAAGGCTTAGCTTCAAATGTATGTGAAACAAATGGTTCAGCTTCAAATACTTGTGATATACATGATTTAGATTCAACTTCATGCAAAACCAACGAGTTAGTTTCAATTCCCAGCGAAACACACGATTTAGAATCAAATCAATGCGATGTAGAAGGCTTAGTTTCAAATCCAGCGAAACGAATGATTTACCTTCATATACTTGCGAATATCACTGATATAGCTTCAAATTCAGGCGAAACAATCGAGTTAGCTTCAAATCCTAGCGATAGACATGATTTAGCTTCAAATCAATGCGAAGTAGAAGGCTTAGCGTCAAATCCATGCGAAACGAATGGTTTAGCTTCAAATACTTGCGAATATAAGTGATATAGCTTCAAATGCAAGCGACACAAACGAGATAGCTTCAAATCCATGCGAAACACATGATTTAACTTCCAATCATTGTGAAGTAGAAGGCTTAGCTTCAAATGTATGTGAAACAAATGGTTCAGCTTCAAATACTTGTGATATACGTGATTTAGATTCAACTTCATGCAATACCAACGAGTTAGCTTCAAATCCATACGAAACAAATTGTTTAGCTTCCAATACTTGTGATATACATGATTTAGCTTCAACGGCATACCAAACAACGATTTAGCTGCAAATCTAAGGGAAACACATGATTTAGCTGCAAACCATGCGAAACAAATGGTTCAGCTCCAAATATTTGCGATATACATGATTTAGCTTCAAATGCATGCGAAACATACGAGTTAGCTTTAAATCCATGCGAAACACATGATTTAGCTTCAAATAAATGCGAAGTAGCATGCTTAGCTTCAAATCGATGTGAATCAAATGGTTTAGCTTCAAATACTTGTGATATACACGATTTAGATTCAAATGCATGCGAAACACATGATTTAGCTTCAAATCAATGCGAAGTAGTAGGCTTAGCATCAAATCCATGCGAAACAAGTGATACAGCTTCAAATACTTGTGATGTGCATGATTTAGCTTCAAATGCATGCGAAACGAACGAGTTAGCTTCAAATCCATGCGAAACACATGATTTAGCTTCAAATCAATACGAGGTAGATGGCTGATCTTCAAATCCATGCGAAACAAGTGATACAGCTTCAAATACTTGTGATGTGCATGATTTAGCTTCAAATGCATGCGAAACAATCGAGGTAGCTTCAAATGCATGCGAAACACATGATTTAGCTTGAAATCAATGCGAAGTAGAAGGCTTATCTTCAAATACATGCGAAACACATGATTTAGCTTCAAATACTTGCGATAGAAGTGATATAGTTTCAAATGAATGCGAAACAAACGAGTTAGCTCTAATCTATGCGAAACACGTGATTTAGCTTCAAATCAATGCGAAGTGGAAGGTTTAGCTTCGAATCCATTCGAAACAAATGATTTAGCTTCAAATACTTACGATATAAATGATTTAGCTTCAGCTGGAAGCGAAGCAAACGAGTTAGCTTCAAATCCATGCGAAACAAACGATTTAGCTTGAAATACTTGCGACATAAACGGTATAGCTTCAAATGCAAGCGAAGCAAACGAGTTAGCTTCACATTCATTCGAAACACATGATTTAGCATCAAATCAATGCGATGTAGAAGGTTTAGCTTCAAGTCAATGGGAAACAAATGATTTAGCTCCAAGTACTTGGGATATAAATGATTTAGATTCAACTGCATGCGAAACCAACGACTTAGCTTCAAATACAAGCGAAACACTTGTTTCAGCTTCAAATCAATGCGAAGTAGAAGGCTTAGCATTAAATCCATGCGAAACAAATGGTTTAGGTTCACATACTTGTGATATACATGATTTAGATTCAACTTCATGCAAAACCAACGAGTTAGCTTCAAATCCAAGCGAAACACATGATTTAGAATCAAATCAATGCGAAGTAGAAGGCTTAGCTTCAAATCTAGCGAAACGAATGATTTAGCTTCAAATACTTGCGAATATCACTGATATTGCTTCAAATGCAGGCGAAACAAACGAGTTAGCTTTAAATCCATGCAAAAGACATGATTTACCTTGAAATCAATGCGTAGTAGAAGGCTTAGTTTGAAATCCATGCATATCAAGTTGATTAGCTTCAAATACTTATGATATACATGATCTAGCTTCAACTGCTTGGGAAGCAAACGAGTTAACTTCAAATCCATTCAAAACACATTATTTAGCTTCAAATCCAGGCGAAACTCATGATTTAGCTTCAAATCAATGCGAAGTAGAAGGCTGATCTTCGAATCCATGCGAAACAAATGGTTTAGCTTCAATTATATGTGATATACATGATTTAGCTTCAAATGGATGCGAAACAAACGAGTTAGCTTCAAATCCATTCAAAACACATGATTTAGCTTCAGATTCATTCGAAAGACATGGTTTAGCGTACTATTCATGGGAATCAAATGGTTCAGATTCAAATACTTCTGATATACATGATATAGCTTCAAATGCAGGCGAAACAAAAGAGTTAGCTTCAAATCCATGCGAAACACATGATTTAGCTTCAAATTCATTCCAAAGACATGGTTTAGCGTACTATTCATGGGAATCAGATGGTTCAGATTCAAATACTTGTGATATACATCATATAGCTTCAAATGCAGGCGAAACAAACGAGTCAGCTTCAAATCCATGCGAAACATATGATTTAGCTTCAATTCAATGCGAAGTAGAAGGCTTATCTTCGAATCCATGCGAAACAAATGGTTTAGCTTCAAATAATTAAGATATACATGATTTAGATTCAAATGCAGGCTAAACAATCGAGTTAGCTTCAAATCCTTTCGAAACACATGATTTAGTATCAAATCAATGCGAAGCAGAAGGTTTTGCGTCAAATCCATGCGAAACGAATGGTTTAGCTTCAAATACTTGCGAGTATAAGTGATATAGCTTCAAATGCAAGCGACACAACCGAGTTAGCTTCAAATCCATGCGAAACACATGATTTAACTTCCAATCATTGTGAAGTAGAAGGCTTAGCTTCAAATGTATGTGAAACAAATGGTTCAGCTTCAAATACTTGTGATATACATGATTTAGATTCAACTTCATGCAAAACCAACGAGTTAGTTTCAATTCCCAGCGAAACACACGATTTAGAATCAAATCAATGCGATGTAGAAGGCTTAGTTTCAAATCCAGCGAAACGAATGATTTACCTTCATATACTTGCGAATATCACTGATATAGCTTCAAATTCAGGCGAAACAATCGAGTTAGCTTCAAATCCTAGCGATAGACATGATTTAGCTTCAAATCAATGCGAAGTAGAAGGCTTAGCGTCAAATCCATGCGAAACGAATGGTTTAGCTTCAAATACTTGCGAATATAAGTGATATAGCTTCAAATGCAAGCGACACAAACGAGATAGCTTCAAATCCATGCGAAACACATGATTTAACTTCCAATCATTGTGAAGTAGAAGGCTTAGCTTCAAATGTATGTGAAACAAATGGTTCAGCTTCAAATACTTGTGATATACGTGATTTAGATTCAACTTCATGCAATACCAACGAGTTAGCTTCAAATCCATACGAAACAAATTGTTTAGCTTCCAATACTTGTGATATACATGATTTAGCTTCAACGGCATACCAAACAACGATTTAGCTGCAAATCTAAGGGAAACACATGATTTAGCTGCAAACCATGCGAAACAAATGGTTCAGCTCCAAATATTTGCGACATACATGATTTAGCTTCAAATGCATGCGAAACATACGAGTTAGCTTTAAATCCATGCGAAACACATGATTTAGCTTCAAATAAATGCGAAGTAGCATGCTTAGCTTCAAATCGATGTGAATCAAATGGTTTAGCTTCAAATACTTGTGATATACACGATTTAGATTCAAATGCATGCGAAACACATGATTTAGCTTCAAATCAATGCGAAGTAGTAGGCTTAGCATCAAATCCATGGGAATCAAATGGTTTAGCTTCAAATACTTGTGATATACATGATTTAGCTTCAACTGCATGCGAAACAAACGAGCTAGTTTCAAATCCTAGCGAAACACTTGATTTAGCTACAAATCAATGCGATGTAGATGGTTTAGCTTCAAATTCATGCGAAACAAATGGTTTAGCATCAAATACTTGTGATGTACATGATTTACAATCAACTGCATGCGAAACAATCGAGGTAGCTTCAAATGCATGCGAAACACATGATTTAGCTTGAAATCAATGCGAAGTAGAAGGCTTATCTTCAAATACATGCGAAACACATGATTTAGCTTCAAATACTTGCGATAGAAGTGATATAGTTTCAAATGAATGCGAAACAAACGAGTTAGCTCTAATCTATGCGAAACACGTGATTTAGCTTCAAATCAATGCGAAGTGGAAGGTTTAGCTTCGAATCCATTCGAAACAAATGATTTTGCTTCTACTACTTACGATATAAATGATTTAGCTTCTACTGGAAGCGAAACAAGCGAGTTAGCTTCAAATCCATGCGAAACACATGTCTTATCTTGAAATCAATGCGAGGTAGAAGGGTTAGCTGCAAATCCATGCGAAACAATTGATTTAGCTTCAAATACTTACGATATAAATGATTTAGCTTCAGCTGGAAGCGAAGCAAACGAGTTAGCTTCAAATCCATGCGAAACAAACGATTTAGCTTGAAATACTTGCGACATAAACGATATAGCTTCAAATGCATGCGAAGCAAACGAGTTAGCTTCACATTCATTCGAAACACATGATTTAGCATCAAATCAATGCGATGTAGAAGGTTTAGCTTCAAGTCAATGGGAAACAAATGATTTAGCTCCAAATACTTGGGATATAAATGATTTAGATTCAACTGCATGCGAAACAAACGAGCTAGCTTCAAATCCATGCGAAACACACGATTTAACTTCAAATCAATACGAAGTAGAAGGCTTATCTACAAATCCATGCGAAACAAATGCTTTAGCTTCATATACTTGTGATATACATGATTTAGTTCAAATGCAGGCGAAACAAACGAGTGAGGTTCAAATCCATGCGAATCACATGATTTAGCTTCAAATCAATGCGAAGTAGAAGCTTCAAATACATGAGCAACAAATGGTTCAGCTTCAAATACTTGTGACATACATGATTTAACTTCAACAGCATGCGAAACAAGAGATTTAGCTTCAAGTCAATGCGAAGTAGAAGGTTTAGCTTCAAATCCATGCGAAACAAATGATTTAGCTCCAAATACTTGCGATATATATGATTTAGCTGCAACTGGAAGCGAAACAAGCGAGTTAGCTTCAAATCCATGCGAAACACATGTCTTATCTTGAAATCAATGCGAGGTAGAAGGGTTAGCTTCAAATCCATGCGAAACAAATGATTTAGCTTCAAATACTTACGATATAAATGATTTAGCTTCAGCTGGAAGCGAAGCAAACGAGTTAGCTTCAAATCCATGCGAAGCAAACGATTTAGCTTGAAATACTTGCGACATAAACGATATAGCTTCAAATGCATGCGAAGCAAACGAGTTAGCTTCACATTCATTCGAAACACATGATTTAGCATCAAATCAATGCGATGTAGAAGGTTTAGCTTCAAGTCAATGGGAAACAAATGATTTAGCACCAAGTACTTGGGATATAAATGATTTAGATTCAACTGCATGCGAAACAAACGAGCTAGCTTCAAATCCATGCGAAACACACGATTTAACTTCAAATCAATACGAAGTAGAAGGCTTATCTACAAATCCATGCGAAACAAATGCTTTAGCTTCATATACTTGTGATATACATGATTTAGTTCAAATGCAGGCGAAACAAACGAGTGAGGTTCAAATCCATGCGAATCACATGATTTAGCTTCAAATCAATGCGAAGTAGAAGCTTCAAATACATGAGCAACAAATGGTTCAGCTTCAAATACTTGTGACATACATGATTTAACTTCAACAGCATGCGAAACAAGAGATTTAGCTTCAAGTCAATGCGAAGTAGAAGGTTTAGCTTCAAATCCATGCGAAACAAATGATTTAGCTCCAAATACTTGCGATATATATGATTTAGCTGCAACTGGATGCGAAACAAGCGAGTTAGCTTCAAACCCATGCGAAACCCATGATTTCTCTTCGAATCACTGCGGAATAGAAGATATAGCTTCAAATGCATGCGAAACACCTGATTTAGCTTCAAATCAATGCGAAGTGGAAGGTTTAGCTTCGAATCCATTCGAAACAAATGATTTTGCTTCTACTACTTACGATATAAATGATTTAGCTTCTACTGGAAGCGAAACAAGCGAGTTAGCTTCAAATCCATGCGAAACACATGTCTTATCTTGAAATCAATGCGAGGTAGAAGGGTTAGCTTCAAATCCATGCGAAACAAATGATTTAGCTTCAAATACTTACGATATAAATGATTTAGCTTCAGCTGGAAGCGAAGCAAACGAGTTAGCTTCAAATCCATGCGAAACAAATGGTTTAGCTTCAAATACTTGTTTGATACATTATTCAGCTTCAACTGCATGCGAAACAAACGAGTTAGCTTGAAATCCAAGCGAAACACATGATTTCGCTTCAAATCAATGCGAAGTAGAAGGCTTATTTCGAAATCCATGCGAATCAAATGGTTGAGCTTCAAATACTTGGGATATACATGATTCAGCTTCAACTGCATGCGTAACAAACGAATTAGCTTCAAATCTATGCGAAACACATGATTTAGCTTCAAATTCATTCCAAACACATTGTTTAGCCTGATATTCGTGCGAAACAAATGGTTCAGCTTCAAATACTTGTGACATACATGATTTAGCTTCAACTGCATGTGAAACGAAAGTGTTAGCTTCAAATTCAAGAGAAACACATGATTCAGTTTCAAATAAAAGCGAAGTAGATGGCATAGCATCAAATCCATGCGAATCAAATGGTTTAGCTTCAAATACTTGTGATATACATGATTTAGCTTCAACTCCATGCGATACAAACGATTAGCTTCAAATGCATAAGAAACACATGATTTAGATTAAAATCAATGCGAAGTAGAAGGTTTATCTTCAAATCCATGCGAATCAAATGATTTAGTTTCAAATAATTGTGATATACATGATTTAGCTACAACTGCATGCGAAACAAACGAGTTAGTTTCAAATCCATGCGAAACACGTGATTTAGCTTCAAATCATTACGAGGTAGATGGATGAACTTCGAATCCATGCGAAACAAATGGTTGAGCTTGAAATACTTGTTTGATACATTATTTAGCTTCAATTACATGCGAAACGAACGAGTTAGCTTGAAATCCAAGCGAAACACATGATTTAGCTTCAAATCAATGCGAAGTAGAAGGCTTATTTTGAAATCCATGCGAATCAAATGGTTTCGCTTCAAATAATTGTGATATACATGATTTATCTTCAACTGCATTGCGAAACAAACTAGTTAGTTTCAAATCTAAGCGAAACACTTGATTTAGATTCAAATCAATGCGAAGTAGAAGGCTTATCTTCAAATCCATGCGAAACAAGTGATACAGCTTCAAATACTTGTGATGTGCATGATTTAGCTTCAAATGCATGCGAAACGAACGAGTTAGCTTCAAATCCATGCGAAACACATGATTTAGCTTCAAATCAATACGAGGTAGATGGCTGATCTTCGAATCCATGCGAAACAAATGGTTGAGCTTGAAATACTTGTTTGATACATTATTTAGCTTCAATTACATGCGAAACGAACGAGTTAGCTTGAAATCCAAGCGAAACACATGATTTAGCTTCAAATCAATGCGAAGTAGAAGGCTGATCTTCGAATCCATGCGAATCAAATGATTTAGTTTCAAATACTTGTGACATACATGATTTAGCTTCAACTGCATGTGAAACGAAAGTGTTAGCTTCAAATTCAAGAGAAACACATGATTCAGTTTCAAATAAAAGCGAAGTAGATGGCATAGCATCAAATCCATGCGAATCAAATGGTTTAGTTTCAAATCCATGCGAAATGCATGATTTAGCTTCAAATCAATGCGATGTAGAAGGCTTAGCTTCAAATCCATGCTAAACGAACGATTTAGCATCAAATGCTTGCGATATAAGTGATATAGTTTCAAATGCAGGCGAAACAAACGAGTTAGCTTCAAATCCAAGGGAAACACATGATTTAGCTTCAAAACAAATGGTTTACCTTCAAATACTTGTGATATACATGATTAAGCTTCAAATGCAGGCGAAACAAATGATTTAGCTCAAATCAATGCGATGTAGAAGGGTTAGCTTCAAATCCATGCGAAACAAATGGTTTAGTTTCAAATCCATGCGAAATGCATGATTTAGATTCAAATCAATGCGAAGTAGAAGGCATAGCTTCAAATCCATGCGAAACACATGGTTTAGCTTAATATTCATGCGTAGCAAATGGTTCAGCTTCAAATACTTGTGATATACATAATTTAGCTTCCACTGCATGCGAAACAAACGAGTCAGCTTCAAATCCAAGCGAAACACATGATTTAATTTCAAATCAATACGAAGAAGAAGGCTTAGCTTCAAATCCATACGAAACAAATTGTTTAGCTTCCAATACTTGTGATATACATGATTTAGCTTCAACTGCATACCAAACAACGAGTTAGCTGCAAATCTAAGGGAAACACATGATTTAGCTGCAAATCCATGCGAAACAAATGGTTCAGCTCCAAATATTTGCGATATACATGATTTAGATTCAAATGCAGGCGAAACAAACGAGTTAGCTTTAAATCCATGCGGATCACATGATTTAGGTCCAAATCAAGGCGAAGTAGAAGGCTTAGCTCCGAATCAAATGGTTCAGCTTCAAATACTTGTGATATACATGATTTAGCTTCAAATGCATGCGAAACATACGAGTTAGCTTCAAATCCATGCGAAACACATGATTTAACTTCCAATCATTGTGAAGTAGAAGGCTTAGCTTCAAATGTATGTGAAACAAATGGTTCAGCTTCAAATACTTGTGATATACGTGATTTAGATTCAACTTCATGCAATACCAACGAGTTAGCTTCAAATCCATACGAAACAAATTGTTTAGCTTCCAATACTTGTGATATACATGATTTAGCTTCAACGGCATACCAAACAACGATTTAGCTGCAAATCTAAGGGAAACACATGATTTAGCTGCAAACCATGCGAAACAAATGGTTCAGCTCCAAATATTTGCGATATACATGATTTAGCTTCAAATGCATGCGAAACATACGAGTTAGCTTTAAATCCATGCGAAACACATGATTTAGCTTCAAATAAATGCGAAGTAGCATGCTTAGCTTCAAATCGATGTGAATCAAATGGTTTAGCTTCAAATACTTGTGATATACACGATTTAGATTCAAATGCATGCGAAACACATGATTTAGCTTCAAATCAATGCGAAGTAGTAGGCTTAGCATCAAATCCATGGGAATCAAATGGTTTAGCTTCAAATACTTGTGATATACATGATTTAGCTTCAACTGCATGCGAAACAAACGAGCTAGTTTCAAATCCTAGCGAAACACTTGATTTAGCTACAAATCAATGCGATGTAGATGGTTTAGCTTCAAATTCATGCGAAACAAATGGTTTAGCATCAAATACTTGTGATGTACATGATTTACATTCAACTGCATGCGAAACAATCGAGGTAGCTTCAAATGCATGCGAAACACATGATTTAGCTTGAAATCAATGCGAAGTAGAAGGCTTATCTTCAAATACATGCGAAACACATGATTTAGCTTCAAATACTTGCGATAGAAGTGATATAGTTTCAAATGAATGCGAAACAAACGAGTTAGCTCTAATCTATGCGAAACACGTGATTTAGCTTCAAATCAATGCGAAGTGGAAGGTTTAGCTTCGAATCCATTCGAAACAAATGATTTTGCTTCTACTACTTACGATATAAATGATTTAGCTTCTACTGGAAGCGAAACAAGCGAGTTAGCTTCAAATCCATGCGAAACACATGTCTTATCTTGAAATCAATGCGAGGTAGAAGGGTTAGCTGCAAATCCATGCGAAACAATTGATTTAGCTTCAAATACTTACGATATAAATGATTTAGCTTCAGCTGGAAGCGAAGCAAACGAGTTAGCTTCAAATCCATGCGAAACAAACGATTTAGCTTGAAATACTTGCGACATAAACGATATAGCTTCAAATGCATGCGAAGCAAACGAGTTAGCTTCACATTCATTCGAAACACATGATTTAGCATCAAATCAATGCGATGTAGAAGGTTTAGCTTCAAGTCAATGGGAAACAAATGATTTAGCTCCAAATACTTGGGATATAAATGATTTAGATTCAACTGCATGCGAAACAAACGAGCTAGCTTCAAATCCATGCGAAACACACGATTTAACTTCAAATCAATACGAAGTAGAAGGCTTATCTACAAATCCATGCGAAACAAATGCTTTAGCTTCATATACTTGTGATATACATGATTTAGTTCAAATGCAGGCGAAACAAACGAGTGAGGTTCAAATCCATGCGAATCACATGATTTAGCTTCAAATCAATGCGAAGTAGAAGCTTCAAATACATGAGCAACAAATGGTTCAGCTTCAAATACTTGTGACATACATGATTTAACTTCAACAGCATGCGAAACAAGAGATTTAGCTTCAAGTCAATGCGAAGTAGAAGGTTTAGCTTCAAATCCATGCGAAACAAATGATTTAGCTCCAAATACTTGCGATATATATGATTTAGCTGCAACTGGAAGCGAAACAAGCGAGTTAGCTTCAAATCCATGCGAAACACATGTCTTATCTTGAAATCAATGCGAGGTAGAAGGGTTAGCTTCAAATCCATGCGAAACAAATGATTTAGCTTCAAATACTTACGATATAAATGATTTAGCTTCAGCTGGAAGCGAAGCAAACGAGTTAGCTTCAAATCCATGCGAAGCAAACGATTTAGCTTGAAATACTTGCGACATAAACGATATAGCTTCAAATGCATGCGAAGCAAACGAGTTAGCTTCACATTCATTCGAAACACATGATTTAGCATCAAATCAATGCGATGTAGAAGGTTTAGCTTCAAGTCAATGGGAAACAAATGATTTAGCACCAAGTACTTGGGATATAAATGATTTAGATTCAACTGCATGCGAAACAAACGAGCTAGCTTCAAATCCATGCGAAACACACGATTTAACTTCAAATCAATACGAAGTAGAAGGCTTATCTACAAATCCATGCGAAACAAATGCTTTAGCTTCATATACTTGTGATATACATGATTTAGTTCAAATGCAGGCGAAACAAACGAGTGAGGTTCAAATCCATGCGAATCACATGATTTAGCTTCAAATCAATGCGAAGTAGAAGCTTCAAATACATGAGCAACAAATGGTTCAGCTTCAAATACTTGTGACATACATGATTTAACTTCAACAGCATGCGAAACAAGAGATTTAGCTTCAAGTCAATGCGAAGTAGAAGGTTTAGCTTCAAATCCATGCGAAACAAATGATTTAGCTCCAAATACTTGCGATATATATGATTTAGCTGCAACTGGATGCGAAACAAGCGAGTTAGCTTCAAACCCATGCGAAACCCATGATTTCTCTTCGAATCACTGCGGAATAGAAGATATAGCTTCAAATGCATGCGAAACACCTGATTTAGCTTCAAATCAATGCGAAGTGGAAGGTTTAGCTTCGAATCCATTCGAAACAAATGATTTTGCTTCTACTACTTACGATATAAATGATTTAGCTTCTACTGGAAGCGAAACAAGCGAGTTAGCTTCAAATCCATGCGAAACACATGTCTTATCTTGAAATCAATGCGAGGTAGAAGGGTTAGCTTCAAATCCATGCGAAACAAATGATTTAGCTTCAAATACTTACGATATAAATGATTTAGCTTCAGCTGGAAGCGAAGCAAACGAGTTAGCTTCAAATCCATGCGAAACAAATGGTTTAGCTTCAAATACTTGTTTGATACATTATTCAGCTTCAACTGCATGCGAAACAAACGAGTTAGCTTGAAATCCAAGCGAAACACATGATTTCGCTTCAAATCAATGCGAAGTAGAAGGCTTATTTCGAAATCCATGCGAATCAAATGGTTGAGCTTCAAATACTTGGGATATACATGATTCAGCTTCAACTGCATGCGTAACAAACGAATTAGCTTCAAATCTATGCGAAACACATGATTTAGCTTCAAATTCATTCCAAACACATTGTTTAGCCTGATATTCGTGCGAAACAAATGGTTCAGCTTCAAATACTTGTGACATACATGATTTTGCTTCAACTGCATGTGAAACGAAAGTGTTAGCTTCAAATTCAAGAGAAACACATGATTCAGTTTCAAATAAAAGCGAAGTAGATGGCATAGCATCAAATCCATGCGAATCAAATGGTTTAGCTTCAAATACTTGTGATATACATGATTTAGCTTCAACTCCATGCGATACAAACGATTAGCTTCAAATGCATAAGAAACACATGATTTAGATTAAAATCAATGCGAAGTAGAAGGTTTATCTTCAAATCCATGCGAATCAAATGATTTAGTTTCAAATAATTGTGATATACATGATTTAGCTACAACTGCATGCGAAACAAACGAGTTAGTTTCAAATCCATGCGAAACACGTGATTTAGCTTCAAATCATTACGAGGTAGATGGATGAACTTCGAATCCATGCGAAACAAATGGTTGAGCTTGAAATACTTGTTTGATACATTATTTAGCTTCAATTACATGCGAAACGAACGAGTTAGCTTGAAATCCAAGCGAAACACATGATTTAGCTTCAAATCAATGCGAAGTAGAAGGCTTATTTTGAAATCCATGCGAATCAAATGGTTTCGCTTCAAATAATTGTGATATACATGATTTATCTTCAACTGCATTGCGAAACAAACTAGTTAGTTTCAAATCTAAGCGAAACACTTGATTTAGATTCAAATCAATGCGAAGTAGAAGGCTTATCTTCAAATCCATGCGAAACAAGTGATACAGCTTCAAATACTTGTGATGTGCATGATTTAGCTTCAAATGCATGCGAAACGAACGAGTTAGCTTCAAATCCATGCGAAACACATGATTTAGCTTCAAATCAATACGAGGTAGATGGCTGATCTTCGAATCCATGCGAAACAAATGGTTGAGCTTGAAATACTTGTTTGATACATTATTTAGCTTCAATTACATGCGAAACGAACGAGTTAGCTTGAAATCCAAGCGAAACACATGATTTAGCTTCAAATCAATGCGAAGTAGAAGGCTGATCTTCGAATCCATGCGAATCAAATGATTTAGTTTCAAATACTTGTGACATACATGATTTAGCTTCAACTGCATGTGAAACGAAAGTGTTAGCTTCAAATTCAAGAGAAACACATGATTCAGTTTCAAATAAAAGCGAAGTAGATGGCATAGCATCAAATCCATGCGAATCAAATGGTTTAGTTTCAAATCCATGCGAAATGCATGATTTAGCTTCAAATCAATGCGATGTAGAAGGCTTAGCTTCAAATCCATGCTAAACGAACGATTTAGCATCAAATGCTTGCGATATAAGTGATATAGTTTCAAATGCAGGCGAAACAAACGAGTTAGCTTCAAATCCAAGGGAAACACATGATTTAGCTTCAAAACAAATGGTTTACCTTCAAATACTTGTGATATACATGATTAAGCTTCAAATGCAGGCGAAACAAATGATTTAGCTCAAATCAATGCGATGTAGAAGGGTTAGCTTCAAATCCATGCGAAACAAATGGTTTAGTTTCAAATCCATGCGAAATGCATGATTTAGATTCAAATCAATGCGAAGTAGAAGGCATAGCTTCAAATCCATGCGAAACACATGGTTTAGCTTAATATTCATGCGTAGCAAATGGTTCAGCTTCAAATACTTGTGATATACATAATTTAGCTTCCACTGCATGCGAAACAAACGAGTCAGCTTCAAATCCAAGCGAAACACATGATTTAATTTCAAATCAATACGAAGAAGAAGGCTTAGCTTCAAATCCATACGAAACAAATTGTTTAGCTTCCAATACTTGTGATATACATGATTTAGCTTCAACTGCATACCAAACAACGAGTTAGCTGCAAATCTAAGGGAAACACATGATTTAGCTGCAAATCCATGCGAAACAAATGGTTCAGCTCCAAATATTTGCGATATACATGATTTAGATTCAAATGCAGGCGAAACAAACGAGTTAGCTTTAAATCCATGCGGATCACATGATTTAGGTCCAAATCAAGGCGAAGTAGAAGGCTTAGCTCCGAATCAAATGGTTCAGCTTCAAATACTTGTGATATACGCGATTTAGATTCAAATGCATGCGAAACACATGATTTAGCTTCAAATCAATGCGAAGTAGTAGGCTTAGCATCAAGTCCATGGGAATCAAATGGTTTAGCTTCAAATACTTGTGATATACATGATTTAGCTTCAACTGCAGGCGAAACAAATGATTTAGCTCAAATCAATGCGATGTAGAAGGGTTAGCTTCAAATCCATGCGAAACAAATGATTTAGCTTCAAACACTTGCAATATAAGTGATATAGCTTCAAATGCAGACGAAACAAACGTGTTGGCTTCAAATCCAAGCGAAACACATGATTTAGATTCAAATACTTGCGATATAAATGAAATAGCTTCAAATGCAGACCAAACGAACGAGATATCTTCAAATTCATGCGGAACACATGATTTAGCTTCAAATCAATGCGAAGTTAAAGGCTTAGCTTCAAATCCATGCAAAACAAATGATTTACCTTCAAATACTTGCGATATAAGTGATATAGCTTCAAATGCAGGCGGAACAATCAGTTAGCTTCAAATTCATGCGAAACACATGATTTAGCTTCAAATCAATGCGAAGTTAAAGGCTTAGCTTCATATCCATGCGAAACGAATAGTTTAGCTTGAAATACTTGTTTTATACATGATTTGGCTTCAACTTCATGCGAAACATACGAGTTAGCTTCAAATCCAAGCGAAACACATGATTTAGCTTCAAATCAATGCGAAGTTGAAGGCTTAGCTTCAAATCAATGCGAATCAAATGGTTTAGCTTCAAAAACTTGTGATATACATGATTCAGATTCAAGTGCAGGCGAAACAAACGAGTCAGCTTCAAATCCAAGCGAAACACATGATTTAATTTCAAATCAATACGAAGAAGAAGGCTTAGCTTCAAATCCATGCGAAACAAATTGTTTAGCTTCCAATACTTGTGATATACATGATTTAGCTTCAACTGCATACCAAACAACGAGTTAGCTGCAAATCTAAGGGAAACACATGATTTAGCTGGAAATCCATGCGAATCAAATGGTTCAGCTCCAAATATTTGCGATATACATGATTTAGATTCAAATGCAGGCGAAACAAACGAGTTAGCTTTAAATCCATGCGGATCAGATGATTTAGGTCCAAATCAAGGCGAAGTAGAAGGCTTAGCTCCGAATCAAATGGTTCAGCTTCAAATACTTGTGATATACATGATTTAGCTTCAAATGCATGCGAAACATACGAGTTAGCTTCAAATCCATGCGAAACACATGATTTAGCTTCAAATAAATGCGAAGTAGCATGTTTAGCTTCAAATCCATGTGAATCAAATGGTTTAGCTTCAAATACTTGTGATATACACGATTTAGATTGAAATGCATGCGAAATACATGATTTAGCTTCAAATCAATGCGAAGTAGGAGGCTTAGCTTCAAATCCATGGGAATCAAATGGTTTAGCTTCAAATACTTGTGATATACATGATTTAGCTTCAACTGCATGCGAAACAAACGAGCTAGCTTCCAATCCTAGCGAAACACTTGATTTAGCTACAAATCAATGCGATGTAGATGGTTTAGCTTCAAATTCATGCGAAGCAAATGGTTTAGCATCAAATACTTGTGATGTACATGATTTACATTCAACTGCATGCGAAACAATCGAGTTAGCTTCAAATGCATGCGCAACACATGATTTAGCTTGAAATCAATGCGAAGTAGAAGGCTTATCTTCAAGTACATGCGAAACACATGACTTAGCTTCAAATACTTGCGATAGAAGTGATATAGTTTCAAAAGAATGCGAAACAAACGAGTTAGCTTCTAATCTAAGCGAAACACGTGATTTAGCTTCAAATCAATGCGATGTAGAAGGCTTAGCTTCAAATCCATGCTAAACGAACGATTTAGCTTCAAATGCTTGCGATATAAGTGATATAGTTTCAAATGCAGGCGAAACAAACGAGTTAGCTTCAAATCCAAGGGAAACACATGATTTAGCTTCAAAACAAATGGTTTACCTTCTAATACTTGTGATATACATGATTAAGCTTCAAATGCAGGCGAAACAAATGATTTAGCTCAAATCAATGCGATGTAGAAGGGTTAGCTTCAAATCAATGCGAAACAAATGATTTAGCTTCAAACACTTGCGATATAAGTGATATAGCTTCAAATGCAGACGAAACAAACGTGTTGGCTTCAAATCCAAGCGAAACACATGATTAAACTTCAAATCAATGCGATATAGAAGGCTTAGCTTCTAATCTATGCGAAACACGTGATTTAGCTTCAAATCAATGCGAACTAGAAGGCAGATATTCGAATCCATGCGAAACAAATGGTTTAGTTTCAAATACTTGTGATATGCGTGATTTTGCTTCAACAGCAAGCGAATCAAACGAGTTAGCTTCAAATAAATGCTAAACACATGATTTAGCTTCAAATCAATGCGTAGCATAAGGCTGATCTTCGAATCCATGCGAATGAAATGTTTTAGCTTCAAATACTTGTGATATACCTGATTTAGCTTCAAATGCATGCGAAACAAACGAGTTAGCTTCAAATCCAAGCGAAACACATGATATAGCTTCCCATTCATGCGAACCACCTGGTTTAGCATCATATTCTTCGGAAACAGATGGTTTAGATTCAGATAATTTTGATAAACGTGACATAGCTTCAACTGCATTCGAGTCAAACGAGTTAGCTCCAAATCCAAGGAAAACACATGATTTAACTTCAAATCAATGCGAATTAGTAGGCTTAGCTTCAACCCAATACGAACCATATGGTTTAGCTTCAAATACTTGTGATATACATGATTTTGCTTCAAATACAGACGAAATAAACGAGTTAGCTTCAAATCCATGCGAAACACATGATATAGTTTCAAATTCATGAGAAACAAATGGTTTGGGTTCAAAACCATGCGAAAATAAAGGTTTTGCTTCAAATACATGCGAATATAAGTGATATAGCTTCATAGGCAGGCAAAACAAACGAGTTATCTTCAAATCCAAGCGAAACACATGATTTAGCTTCAAATCAACGCGAAGTGGTAGGCTTAGCTTCAAATCCATTTGAATCAAATGGTTTAACTTGAAATACTTGTGAAATACATGATTTAGCTTCAACTGCACGCGAATCATACGAGTTAGCATCAAATCCAAGAGAAACATATGGTTTAGCATCAAATACATGTGTATACATGATTTAGCTTCAACTGTATGTGAAACAAGCGAGTTAGCTTCAAATCCAGGGGAAGCACATGATTTAACTTCAAATCAATGCGAAGTAGAATGCTTAGCTACAAATACATGAGAAACAAATGATTTATTTTCGGATTATTGCGATATAAGTGATATAGCTTGAAATGCAGGTAAAACAAACGGGTTAGCTTAAAATCCATGCGAAACGCATGATTTAGCCTCAAATCAATGCGAAGTAGAAGGCTTAGGTTCAAATCCATGCATAACGAATAATTGACATTCAAATACTTGCGAATATAAGTGATATAGCTTCAAATGCTGGCGAAACAAACGAGTTAGCTTCAAATCCATGCAAAACACATGATTTAGATTCAAATCAATGCGAAGTAGAAGGCTTAGCTTCAAATCCATGCGAAACGAATGATTTGGCTTGAAATTCTTACGAATATAAGTGATATAGATTCAACTGCAAGCGAAACAAACGAGTAATGTTCAAATCCATGCGAAACATATGACATAGCTCCAAATTCATGCGAAGTAGATGGGTTAGTTTCAAATCCATGCGAAACGAATGGTTTAACTAGCAATACTTGCGAATATATGTGATATAGCTTCAAATGCAGGAGAAACAAACGAGTTAGCTTCAAATCCATGCGAAACACATGATTTGACTTTAAATCAATGCGAAGTAGAAGGTTTAGCTTCAAATCCATGAGAAACAAATGATTTAGCTTCAGATACTTACGATATAAGTGATATAGCTTCAAATGCAGGCGAAAAAAACGAGTTAGCTTCAAATCCATGCGAAACACATGATTTAGCTTCAAATCGATGCGAACTAGAAGGCTTAGCATCAAATCCATGGGAATCAAATGGTTTAGCTTCAAATACTTGTGATATACATGATTTAGCTTCAACTGCATGCGAAGCAAACGAACTAGTTCAAATACAAGCGAAACAATTGATTTAGCTACAAATCAATGCGTTGTAGATGGTTTAGCTTCAAATTCATGCGAAACAAATGGTTTAGCATCAAATAATTGTGATGTACATGATTTACCTTCAACTGCATGCGAAACATTCGAGTTAGCTTCAAAAGCATGTGAAACACATGATTTAGCTTGAAATCAATGCGAAGTAGAAGGCTTATCTTCAAATACATACGAAACACATGATTTAGCTTCAAATACTTGCGATAGAAGTGATATAGCTTCAAATGAATGTTAAACAAACGAGTTAGCTTCTAATCTATGCGAAACACGTGATTTAGCTTCAAATCAATGCGAACTAGAAGGCAGATCTTCGAATCCATGCGAAACAAATGGTTTAGTTTCAAATACTTGTGATATGCGTAATTTTGCTTCAACAGCAAGCGAATCAAACGAGATAGCTTCGAATCCATGCGAAATGCATGATTTAGCTTCAAATCAATGCGATGTAGAAGGCTTAGCTTCAAATCCATGCTAAACGAACGATTTATCTTCAATTGCTTGCGATATAAGTGATATAGTTTCAAATGCAGGCGAAACAAACGAGTTAGCTTCAAATCCAAGGGAAACACATGATTTAGCTTCAAAACAAATGGTTTATCTTCAAATACTTGTGATGTACATGATTAAGCTTCAAATGCAGGCGAAACAAACGAGCGAGCTTCAAATCCAAGCGTAACACATGATTTAACTTCAAATCAATGCGAAGAAGAAGGCTTAGCATCAAATCCATGCGAAACAAATGGTTTAGCTTGAAATACTTGAAATATACACGATTTAGCTTCAACTGCATGCGGAGCAAACGAGTTAGCTTCAAATCCAAGGGAAACAAATGATTTAGCTTCAAATTCATTCGAAACACATGGTTTAGCTTAATATTCGTGCGAAACAAATGGTTCAGCTTCAAATACTTGTGATATACATGATTAAGTTTCAACTGCAAGCGAAACAAACGAGTTAGTTTTAAATCCAAGCGAAACGCATGATTTAGTTTCAAATCCATCCGAACTAGAAGGCTTAGCTTCAAATGCATGCGAAACGAATGATTTATCTTCAAATACGTGCCGTATAATTGATTTAGCTTCAAATGCATGCGAAACAAGTGGTCCAGCTTCAAATACTTGTGATATACATGATTTAGATTCAATTGCATGCGAAACAATCGAGTTAGCTTCAAATCCAAGTGAAACACATGATTTAGCTTCAAATTCATTCGAAACACATGGTTCAGCTTAATATTCATGCGAAACAAATGGTTTTGCTTCAAATACTTGTGATATACATGATTTAGTTTCAACTGCATGCGAAACAAACAAGTTAGTTTTAAATCCAAGCGAAACACATGATTTAGCTTCAAATCCATCCGAAGTAGAAGGCTTAGCTTCAAACCCATGCGACACAAATGATTTAGCTTCAAACACTTGCCATATAAGTGATATAGCTTCAAATGCAGGCGAATCAAACGACTAAGCTACAAATCCATGCGAAACACATGATTTAGCTTCAAAACAATCCGAAGTAGAAGGATTAGCTTCGAATCGATGCGAAACGAATGATTGAACTTCAAATACTTGCGAATATAAGTGATATAGCTTGAAATCCATGCGAAACGCATGATTTAGGTTCAAATGAATGCGAAGTAGAAGGATTAGCTTCAAATCCATGCGAAACGAATGATTGACCTTTACATACTTGCGAATATAAGTGATATAGCTTCAAATGCAGGCGAAACAAACGAGTTAGCTTCAAATCCATGCGAAACGAATGATTGACCTTCAAATACTGGCGAATATAAGTGATATAGCTCCAAATGCAGGCGAAAAAAACGAGTTAGCTTCAAATCCATGCGAAATGCATGTTTCAGCTTCAACTCAATGCGAAGCAGAAGGCTGCGTCTCAAATCCATGCGAATCAAATGGAATAGCTTCAAATAATCGTGATATACACGATTTAGCGTCAACTGCGTGCGAAACAAACGAGTTAGCTACAAATCCATGCGAAACACATGATTTAGCTTCAAAACAATCCGAAGTAGTAGGCTTAGCTTCAAATCCATTTGAATCAAATGGTTTAACTTCAAATACTTGTGAAATACATGATTTAGCTTCAACTGCACGCGAAACATACGAGTTAGCTTCAAATCCAAGAGAAACATATGGTTTAGCATCAAATACATGTGTATACATGATTTAGCTTCAACTGTATGTGAAACAAGCGAGTTAGCTTCAAATCCAGGGGAAGCACATGATTTAACTTCAAATCAATGCGAAGTAGAATGCTTAGCTACAAATACATGAGAAACAAATGATTTATTTTCGGATAATTGCGATATAAGTGATATAGCTTCAAATGCAGGCAAAACAAACGGGTTAGCTTAAAATCCATGCGAAACGCATGATTTAGCTTCAAATCAATGCGATGTAGAAGGCTTAGCTACAAATACATGAGAAACAAATGATTTATCTTCAGATAATAGCGATATAAGTGATATAGCTTCAAGTGCAGGCGAAACAATCGAGTTAGCTAAATATCAATGCGAAGTAGAAGGATTATCTTCAAATCCATGCGAAACAAATGGTATAGCTTCAAATACTTGTGATATACATGATTTAGTTTCAAATGCAGGTGAAACGAACGAGTGTGGTTCAAATCCATGCGAGTCACATGTTTTAGCTTCAAATCAATGGGATGTGGAAGGCTTAGTTTCAAATCCATGCGAATCAAATGGTTTAGCTGAAAATACTTGTGATATACATGATTTAGCTTCAACCGCATGCGAAACAAACGAATTATCTTGAAATTCATGCGAAACACATGATTTAGCTTCAAATCAATGCGAAGTTAACGGCTTAGCTTCAAATCCATGCGAAACAAACGAGTCAGCTTCAAATCCATGCGAAACAAATGATTTAGCTTCAAATACTTGCAATATATGTGATATAGCTTCAAATGCAGGCGGAACAAACAGTTAGCTTCAAATCCGTGCGGAACATATGATTTAGCATCAAATCAATGGGAAGTAGAAGGCTCAGCTTTAAATCCGAGCGAAACACATGATTTAGATTCAAATACTTGCGATATAAATGTAATAACTTCAAATGCAGACGAACGAACGAGTTATCATCAAATTAATGCGAAACACATGATTTAGCTTCAAATCAATACGAAGATAATGGCTTAGCTTCAAATCCAAGCGAAACAAGTGGTATAGATTCAGATAATTGTGATAAACATGAATTAGCTTCAAATCAATGCGAGACACATGATTTAGATTCAAATCAATGGGAAGTAGAAGGCTTAGCTTCAGATCCATGCGAAACAAATGGTTTAGCTTCAAATACTTGTGATATACATAAATTAGCTTCAAATTCAGGCGAAACAAACGAGTTAACTACAAATCCTTTCGAAACACATGATTTAGCTTCAAATCAATGCGAAGTAGAAGGATTAGCATAAAATCCGTGCGGAACACATGAATTAGCTTCAATTCATTGCGAAGTATAAGGCTTATCTTCGAATCCAGGCGAAACAAACGGTTTAGCTTCAAATACTTGTGATATACATGATTTAGCTTCAAATGCAGGCGAAACAAACGAGTTAGCTTCAAATCCATGCGAACCACATGATTTAGCTTCAAATCAATGCGAAGTAGAAAGCTTAGTTTCAAATCCATGCGAATGAAATGGTTTAGCCTCATATACATGTAATATACAAGATTTAGCTTCAACTGCTTGCGAAACAAACGAGTTAGCTTCAAATACAAGCGAAACCCATGATTTAGCTTCAAATACTTGCGAACATAAGTGATATAGCTTCAACTGCATGCGAAACAAACGAGTTATCTTCAAATCCAAAGGACACATATGATTTAGGTTCAAATCAATGCGAAGTAGATGGCTTAGCTTCAAATCCATGCGAAACAAATGGTTTAGCTTCAAATACTTGTGATATACATGATTTAGCTTCAACTGCATGCGAAACCAACGAGTTAGTTTCAAATCCATGCGAAACACGTGATTTAGATTCAAATCAATGCGAAGGAGAATGCTTAGATTCAAATCCATGCGAATCAAATGGTTTAGCTTCAAATACTAGTGATATACATGATTTAGATTCAATTGCATGCGAAACAAATGAGTTAGCTGCAAATCCATGAAAAGCACATAATTTAGCCTCAAATCAATGCGAAGTAGAAGGCTTAGCTTCAAATCCATGCGAAACGAATGATTGACATTCAAATACTTGCGAATATAAATGATATAGCTTCAAATGCTGGCGAAACAAACGAGTTAGCTTCAAATCCATGCAAAACCCATGATTTAGATTCAAATCAATGCGAAGTAGAAGGCATAGCTTCAAATCCATGCGAAACACATGGCTTAGCTTAATATTCACGCGTAGCAAATGGTTCAGCTGAAAATACTTGTGATATACATGATTAAGCTTCAACTGCATGTGAAACAAACATGTTCGCTTCAAATTCAAGCGAAACACATGATTCAGCTTCAAATCATTGCGAAGTAGAAGGCTTAGTTACAAATGCATGCGAAACAAATGGTTCAGCTTCAAATATTTGTGATATACATGATTTAGATTCAAATCCAGGCGAAACAACCGAGTTAGTTTCAAATCCGTGCGAAACACGTGATTTAGCTTAATAATCATGCGAAGCAAATGGTTTAGCTTCAAATACTTGTGATATACATAATTTAGCTTCCACTGCATGCGAAGCAAGCGAGTTAGCTTCAAATGCAAGCGAAAGACATGATTTAGCTCAAATCAATGCGATGTAGAAGGTTTAGCTTCAAATCCATGCGAAACAAATGATTTAGCTTCAAATGCAGACGAAACAAACGTGTTGGCTTCAAATCCAAGCGAAACACATGATTTAACTTCAAATCAATGCGATATAGAAGGTTTAGCTTCAAATCCAAGCGATACACATGATATCGCTTCAAATCTATACGAAGTAGAAGGCTTATCTTCGAATCCATGCGAAACAAATGGTTTAGCTTCAAATCAATGCGAAGTAGAAGGCATAGCTTCAAGTCCATGCGAATCAAATGGTTTAGTTTCAAATACTTGTGATATTCATGACTTAGCTTCAACTGCATGCGAAACAAACGAGTTAGCTCCAAATCCATGCGAAACACACGATTTAGCTTCAAATCTATGCGAAATAGAAGGCTGATCATCGAATCCATGCGAAACCATTGTATTAGCTTCAAATATGTGTGATATACATGATTTTGCTTCAAATGCAGGAGAAACAAACGAGTTAGCTTCAAATCCACACGAAATACATGATTTAGCTTCAAATCAATGCGAAGTATAAGGCTTATCTTCAAATCCATGCGAAACTAATGGTTTAGCTTCAAATACTTGCGATATACATGATTTAGCTTCAACTGCATGCGAAACAAACGAGTTAGCGTCAAATCCAATCGAAACACATAATTTAGCTTCAAATCCATGCGAAACACATAATGTAGCATCAAATCAATGAGAAGTAGATGCCTTAGCTTCAAATCAATGCGAAACGAATGGTTTAGCTTCAAATACTTGTGACATTCATAATTAAGCTTCAACTGAATGCGAAGCAAGCGAGTTAGCTTCAAATACAAGCGAAATACATGATTTAGCTCAAATCAATGCGATGTAGGAGGCTTATCTTCAAATCCATGCGAAACAAATGGTTTAGCTTCAAATACTTGTGATATACATAATTTAGCTTCAACTGCATGCGTTGCAATCGAGTTAGAATCAAATACAAGCGAAACACATGATTTAGCTTCAAATCAATGCGAAGTAGATGGCTTATCTTCAAATCCAGGCGAAGAAAATGATTTTCCTTCAAATACTTGCGGTTTAAATGAAATAGCTTCAAATGCAGGCGAAACAAACGAGTTAGCTTTAAATCCATGCGAAACACATGATTTAGCTTCAAATCAATGCGAGACACATGATTTAGATTCAAATCAAAGCGAAGTAGACGGCTTATTTGAAATCCTATCGGAACACTTGATTTAGCTTCGAATCAATGCGAAGTAGAAGGCTTGGCTTCAAATCCATGCGAAACAAATGGTTTAGATTCAAATATTTGTTTTATACATGATTTAGCTTCAACTGCATGCGAAACCAACGAGTTAGCTTCAAATCCAAGCGAAAGATATGATTTAGCTGCAAATCAATGCGAAGTAGAAGGCTTCGTATCAAATCCAAGCGAAATAAATGAGTTACCTTCAAATACTTGCGATATAAATGAAATAGATTGAAATGCATGCGAAACAAACGAGTTTGCTTCAAATTCATGCGAAAAACAAGATTTAGCTTCAAATCAATGCGAAGTTAAAGGCTTAGCTTCAAATACATGCGAAACAAATGATTTAGCTTCAAATACTTGCGATATAAGTGATATAGCTTCAAATGCAGGCGGAACAAACAGTTAGCTTCAAATTCATGCGAAACACATGATTTAGATTCAAATACTTGCGATATAAATGAAATAACTTCAAATGCAGACGAACGAACGAGTTATCTACAAATTAATGCGAAACACATGATTTAGCTTCAAATCTGTGCGACGTAGAAGGCTTAGCTTCAAATCCAAGCGAAACAAATGGTATAGATTCAGATAATTGTGATAAACATGATTTAGCTTGAAATCATGCGAAGTAGAAGGTTTATCTTCAAATCCGAGCGAAACACATGATTTAGATTCAAATACTTGCGATATAAATGAAATAGCTTCAAATGCAGACCAAACGAACGAGTTATCTTCAAATTGATGCGAAACACATGATTTAGCTTCAAATCAATGCGAAGTTAAAGGCTTAGCTTCAAATCCATGCCAAACAAACGAGTCAGCTTCAAATCCATGCGAAACAATTGATTTAGCCTCAAAACAAATGGTTTACCTTCAAATACATGTGATATACATGATTAAGCTTCAAATGCAGGCGAAACAAACGAGTGAGCTTCAAATCCAAGCGTAACACATGATTTAACTTCAAATCAATGCGAAGTAGAAGGCTTAGCTTCAAATCCATGCGAACTGAATGATTAAGTTTCAAATACTTGTGATATACGTAATTTAGCTTCAACTGCATGCGAAACAAACGAGTTAGCGTCAAATCCAATCGAAACACATAATTTAGCTTCAAATCCATGCGAAACACATAATTTAGCATCAAATCAATGCGAAGTAGAAGGCTTAGCTTCAAATCCTTGCGAACCGAATGATTCGGCTTCAAATGCTGGCGAATATAAGTAATATAGCTTCAACTGCATGCGAAACAGACGAGTTATCTTCAAATCCATGCGAAACACATGATTTAGCTTCAAATCAATGCGAATTAGAAGGCTTAGCTTCAAATCCATGCGAAACGAATTATTTGGCTTCAAATACTTGCGAATATAAGTGATATAGATTCAACTGCATGTCAAACAATCGAGTTATCTTCAAATCCATGCGAATCACATGATTTACCTTCAAATCAATGCGAAGTAGAAGGATTAGCATCAAATCCATGCGAAACGCATGATTTAGCTTCAAATTCATGCGAAACACATGGCTTATCTTAATATTCATGCGAAACAGATGGTTTAGATACAGACACTTGTGATAAACATGATTTAGCTTCAACTGCATGAGAAACAAACGAGTTAGCTACAAATACAAGCGAAACACATGATATAGCATCATATTAATGCGAAGGAGAGGCTTAGCTTCAAATCCATGCGAACCGAATGATTTGGCTTCAGTGCTTGCGAATATAAGTAATTTAGCTTCAACTGCATGCGAAACAGACGAGTTATCTTCAAATCCATGCGAAACACATGATTTAGCTTCAAATCAATGCGAATCAGAATGCTTAGCTTCAAATCCATGCGAAACAAATGGTTTAGATTCAGAAACTTGTGATAAACATGATTTAGCTTCAACTGCATGCGAAACAAACGAGTTAGCTTCATATCCAAGAGAAACACATGATTTAGCTTCAAATCATTCGAAGTAGAAGGCTTAGCCTCAAATACTTGT
Source organism: Megalopta genalis (assembly GCF_051020955.1). NCBI lineage: Eukaryota > Metazoa > Arthropoda > Insecta > Hymenoptera > Halictidae > Megalopta > Megalopta genalis. The sequence goes on from NW_027476158.1 coordinate 128,073, forward strand.
GATATACGTGATTTAGCTTCAACTGCATGCGAAACATACGAGTTAACTTCAAATCCATGCGAAGTAGTAGGATTATCTTCAAATACATGCGAAAAGAATAGTTTAGCTTGAAATACTTGTTTTATACATGTTTTACCTTCAACTCCATGCGAAACATACGAATTAGCTTCAATTCCATGCGATACACAAGATGTAGCTTCAAATCAATGCGAAGTAGAAGGCTTATCTTCAAATCCAAGCGCAACAAATGTTTTAGATTCAGATACTTGTGATAAACATGATTTAGCTTCAAATCATGCGAAGTAGAAGGCATAGCTTCAAATCCGAGCGAAACACATGATTTAGATTCAAATACTTGCGATATAAATGAAATAGCTTCAAATGCAGACCAAACGAACGAGATATCTTCAAATTCATGCGAAACACATGATTTAGCTTCAAATCAATGCGAAGTTAAAGGCTTAGCTTCAAATACATGCGAAACAAATGATTTAGCTTCAAATACTTGCGATATAAGTGATATAGCTTCAAATGCAGGCGGAACAAACAGTTAGCTTCAAATTCATGCGAAACACATGATTTAGATTCAAATACTTGCGATATAAATGAAATAACTTCAAATGCAGACGAACGAAAGAGTTATCTTCAAATTAATGCGAAACACATGATTTAGCTTCAAATCAGTGCGGCGTAGAAGGCTTAGCTTCAAATCCAAGCGAAACAAATGGTATAGATTCAGATAATTGTGATAAACATGATTTAGCTTCAAATCATGCGAAGTAGAAGGTTTATCTTCAAATCCGAGCGAAACACATGATTTAGATTCAAATACTTGCGATATAAATGAAATAGCTTCAAATGCAGACCAAACGAACGAGTTATCTTCAAATTCATGCGAAACACATGATTTAGCTTCAAATCAATGCGAGGTGGAAGGCTTAGCTTCAAATATATGAGTAACAAAAAGTTTAGCTTCAAATACTTGTGAAATACATGATTTAGCTCCAACTGCATGCGAAACAAACGAGTTAGCTTCAAATCCAAGCGAAACACGTGATTTAGCTTCAAATCAATGAGAAGTGGAATGCTTAGCTTCAAATACATGCGAATCAAATGGTTTAGCTTCAAATACTTGTGATATACATGATATAGTTTCAACTGCATGCGAAACAAACGAATTATCTTCAAATCCAAGCGAAACACATGATTAAGTTTCAAATCAATGCGAAGTAGAAGGCTTAGCTTCAAATCCATGTGAAACACGTGATTTAGCTTCAAAACAAATGGTTTACCTTCAAATACATGTGATATACATGACTAAGCTTCAAATGCAGGCGAAACAAACGAGTGAGCTTCAAATCCAAGCGTAACACATGATTTAACTTCAAATCAATGCGAAGTAGAAGGCTTAGCTTCAAATCCATGCGAACTGAATGATTAAGTTTCAAATACTTGTGATATACGTAATTTAGCTTCAACTACATGCGAAACAAACGAGTTAGCGTCAAATCCAATCGAAACACATAATTTAGCTTCAAATCCATGCGAAACACATAATTTAGCATCAAATCAATGCGAAGTAGAAGGCTTAGCTTCAAATCCTTGCGAACCGAATGATTCGGCTTCAAATGCTTGCGAATATAAGTAATATAGCTTCAACTGCATGCGAAACAGACGAGTTATCTTCAAATCCATGCGAAACACATGATTTAGCTTCAAATCAATGCGAATTAGAAGGCTTAGCTTCAAATCCATGCGAAACGAATTATTTAGCTTCAAATACTTGCGATATAAGTGATATAGCTTCAAATGCAGGCGGAACAAACAGTTAGCTTCAAATTCATGCGAAACACATGATTTAGATTCAAATACTTGCGATATAAATGAAATAACTTCAAATGCAGACGAACGAACGAGTTATCTTCAAATTCATGCGAAACACATGATTTAGCTTCAAATCAATGCGAAGTTAAAGGTTTACCTTCAATTCCATGCGAAACAAATGATTTAGCTTCAAATACTTGCGATATAAGTGATATAGCTTCAAATGCATGCGAATCAAACAGTTCGATTCAAATTCATACGAAACACATGATTTAGCTTCAAATCAATGCGAAGTTGAAGGCTTAGCTTCAAATCCATGCGAAACAAACGAGTTAGCTTCAAATCCATGCGGAACATTTGATTTAGCTTCAAATCATGCGAAGTAGAAGGCTCAGCTTCAAATCCGAGCGAAACACATGATTTAGCTTCAAATCAATTCGAAGTAGAAGGCTTAGCTTCAAATCCATGCGAAAAGAATAGTTTAGCTTGAAATACTTGTTTATACATGTTTTACCTTCAACTCCATGCGAAACATACGAGTTAGCTTCAAATCCAAGCGAAACACATGAGTTTGCTTCAAATCAATGTGATGTAGAAGGTTTAGCTTCAAATCCATGCAAAACGAATGATTTAGCTTCAAATACTTGCGATATAAGTCATATAGCTTCAAATGCAGGCGGAACAAACAGTTAGCTTCAAATTCATGCGAAACACATGATTTAGATTCAAATACTTGCGATATAAATGAAATAACTTCAAATGCAGACGAACGAACGAGATATATTTAAATTCATGCGAAACACATGATTTAGCTTCAAATCAATGCGAAGTTAGAGGCTTAGCTTCAAATCCATGCGAAACAAATGATCTAGCTTCAAATACTTGCGATATAAGTGATATAGCTTCAAATGCAGGCAGAACAAACAGTTAGCTTCAAATTCATGCGAAACATATGATTTAGATTCAAATACTTGCGATATAAATGAAATAACTTCAAATGCAGACGAACGAACGAGTTATCTTCAAATTCATGCGAAACACATGATTTAGCTTCAAATCAGTGCGACGTAGAAGGCTTAGCTTCAAATCCAAGCGAAACAAATGGTATAGATTCAGATAATAGTGATAAACATGATTTAGCTTCAAATCATGCGAAGTAGAAGGTTTATCTTCAAATCCGAGCGAAACACATGATTTAGATTCAAATACTTGCGATATAAATGAAATAGCTTCAAATGCAGACCAAACGAACGAGTTATCTTCAAATTCATGCGAAACACATGATTTAGCTTCAAATCAATGCGAATTAGAAGGCTTAGCTTCAAATCCATGCGAAACGAATTATTTAGCTTCAAATACTTGCGATATAAGTGATATAGCTTCAAATGCAGGCGGAACAAACAGTTAGCTTCAGATTCATGCGAAACACATGATTTAGATTCAAATACTTGCGATATAAATGAAATAACTTCAAATGCAGACGAACGAACGAGTTATCTTCAAATTCATGCGAAACACATGATTTAGCTTCAAATCAATGCGAAGTTAAAGGTTTACCTTCAATTCCATGCGAAACAAATGATTTAGCTTCAAATACTTGCGATATAAGTGATATAGCTTCAAATGCATGCGAATCAAACAGTTCGATTCAAATTCATACGAAACACATGATTTAGCTTCAAATCAATGCGAAGTTGAAGGCTTAGCTTCAAATCCATGCGAAACAAACGAGTTAGCTTCAAATCCATGCGGAACATTTGATTTAGCTTCAAATCATGCGAAGTAGAAGGCTCAGCTTCAAATCCGAGCGAAACACATGATTTAGCTTCAAATCAATTCGAAGTAGAAGGCTTAGCTTCAAATCCATGCGAAAAGAATAGTTTAGCTTGAAATACTTGTTTTATACATGTTTTACCTTCAACTCCATGCGAAACATACGAGTTAGCTTCAAATCCAAGCGAAACACATGAGTTTGCTTCAAATCAATGTGATGTAGAAGGTTTAGCTTCAAATCCATGCAAAACGAATGATTTAGCTTCAAATACTTGCGATATAAGTCATATAGCTTCAAATGCAGGCGGAACAAACAGTTAGCTTCAAATTCATGCGAAACATATGATTTAGCTTCAAATCAGTGCGACGTAGAAGGCTTAGCTTCAAATCCAAGCGAAACAAATGGTATAGATTCAGATAATAGTGATAAACATGATTTAGCTTCAAATCATGCGAAGTAGAAGGTTTATCTTCAAATCCGAGCGAAACACATGATTTAGATTCAAATACTTGCGATATAAATGAAATAGCTTCAAATGCAGACCAAACGAACGAGTTATCTTCAAATTCATGCGAAACACATGATTTAGCTTCAAATCAATGCGAAGTTAAAGGCTTAGCTTCAAATCCATGCCAAACAAACGACTCAGCTTCAAATCCATGCGAAACAATTGATTTAGCCTCAAATACTTGTGATATAAGTGATATAGCTTCAAATGCAGGCGGAACAAACAGTTAGCTTCAAATTCATGCGAAACACATGATTTAGCTTCAAATCAATGCGACGTTAAAAGCTTAGCTTCAACTCCATGCGAAACAAACGAGTCAGCTTCAAATGCATGCGGAACATATGATTTAGCTTGACATCAATGCGATTTAGAAGGCTTATATTCGAATCCATGCGAAACAAATGGTTTAACTTAAAATACCTGTGATATACATGATTTATCTTCAACTGCATGCGAAAAAAATGAGATAGCTTTAAATCCATCCGAAACAGATGATTTAGATTAAAATCAATGCGAAGTAGAAGGCTTATTTTGAAATCCATGCGAATCAAATTGTTTAGCTTCAAATACTTGTGATGTGCATGATTTAGCTTCAAATGCAAGCGAAACGAACGAGTTAGCTTCAAATCCATGCGAAACACATGATTTAGCTTCAAATTCATTCCAAACACATTGTTTAGCTTGATATTCGTGCGAAACAAATGGTTCAGCTTCAAATACTTGTGACATACATGATATAGCTTCAACTGCATGTGAAACGAAAGTGTTAGCTTCAAATTCAAGAGAAACACATGATTCAGTTTCAAATAAAAGCGAAGTAGATGGCATAGCATCAAATCCATGCGAATCAAATGGTTTAGCTTCAAATACTTGTGATATACATGAATTAGCTTCAACTGCATGCGATACAAACGATTAGCTTCAAATCCATGCGAAACATATGATTTAACTTCAAATCAAATGCGAAGTAGAAGGCTGATCTTCGAATCCACGCGAAACAAATGGATTAGCTTCAAATACTTGTGATATACATGATTTATCTTCTACTGCATGCGAAACAAACGAGATAGCTTTAAATCTATCCGAAACAGATGATTTAGATTAAAATCAATGCGAAGTAGAAGGCTTACCTTGAAATCCATGCGAATCAAATGGTTTAGCTTCAAATAATTGTGATATACATGATTTAGCTTCAATTGCATGCGAAACGAACGAGTTAGCTTCAAATCCATGCGAAACACATGATTTTGCTTCTTATCAATGCGAAGTAGAATGCTGATCTTCGTAACCTTGCGAAACAAATGGTTTAGCTTCAAATACTTGTGATATACATGATTTAGCTTCAACAGCATGCAAAACTAACGAGTTAGCTTCAAATCCATGCGAAACACATGAGTTAGCTTCTTATCAATGCGAAGTAGAAGGCTGATCTTCGAATCCTTGCGAAACAAATGGTTTAGCTTCAAATACTTGTGATATACATGAGTAAGCTTCAACAGCATGCAAAATTAGCGAGTCAGCTTCAAATCTATGCGAAACATATGATTTAGCTTGACATCAATGCGATTTAGAAGGCTTATATTCGAATCCATGCGAAACAAATGGTTTAGCTTCAAATAATTGTGATATACATGATTTAGCTTCAGTTGCATGCGAAACAAACAAGTTAGCTTGAAATCCAAGCGAAACACATGATTTAGCTTCTTATCAATGCGAAGTAGAAGGCTGATCTTCGAATCCACGCGAAACAAATGGTTTAGCTTCAAATACTTGTGATGTACATGAATAAGCTTCAACAGCATGCAAAACTAGCGAGTTAGCTTCAAATCCATGCGAAACACATGATTTAGCTTGAAATCAATGCGATTTAGAAGGCTTATCTTCGAATCCATGCGAAACAACTGGTTTAGCTTCAAATACCTGTGATATACATGATTTATCTTCAACTGCATGCGAAACAAACGAGATAGCTTTAAATCCATGCGAAACAGATGATTTAGATTAAAATCAATGCGAAGTAGAAGGCTTATTTTGAAATCCATGCGAATCAAATGGTTTAGCTTCAAATAATTGTGATATACATGATTTAGCTTCAATTGCATGCGAAACAAACGAGTTAGCTTCAAATCCATTCGAAACACATGATTTAGCTTCAAATCAATGCGAAGTAGAAGGCTTATCTTCAAATCCATGCGAACCAAGTGGTTCAGCTTCAAATACTTGTGATGTGCATGATTTAGCTTCAAATGCAATCGAAACGAACGAGTTAGCTTCAAATCCATGCGAAACACATGATTTTGCTTCTTATCAATGCGAAGTAGAAGGCTGATCTTCGAATCCTTGCGAAACAAATGGTTTAGCTCCAAATACTTGTGATGTACATGAATAAGCTTCAACAGCATGCAAAACTAGCGAGTTAGCTTCAAATCCATGCGAAACACATGATTTAGCTTGAAATCAATGCGATTTAGAAGGCTTATCTTCGAATCCATGCGAAACAACTGGTTTAGCTTCAAATACCTGTGATATACATGATTTATCTTCAACTCCATGCGAAACAAACGAGATAGCTTTAAATCCATGCGAAACAGATGATTTAGATTAAAATCAATGCGAAGTAGAAGGCTTATTTTGAAATCCATGCGAATCAAATGGTTTAGCTTCAAATAATTGTGATATACATGATTTAGCTTCAACTGCATTACGAGACAAACTAGTTAGCTTCAAATTCAAGAGAAACACATGATTCAGTTTCAAATAAAAGCGAAGTAGATGGCATTGCATCAAATCCATGCGAATCAAATGGTTTAGCTGCGAATACTTGTGATATACATGATTTAGCTTCAACTCCATGCGATACAAACGATTAGCTTCAAATCCATGCGAAACATATGATTTAACTTCAAATCAATGCGAAGTAGAAGGCTGATCTTCGAATCCACGCGAAACAAATGGATTAGCTTCAAATACTTGTGATATACATGATTTATCTTCAACTGCATGCGAAACAAACGAGATAGCTTTAAATCTATCCGAAACAGATGATTTAGATTAAAATCAATGCGAAGTAGAAGGCTTACCTTGAAATCCATGCGAATCAAATGGTTTAGCTTCAAATAATTGTGATATACATGATTTAGCTTCAATTGCATGCGAAACGAACGAGTTAGCTTCAAATCCATGCGAAACACATGATTTTGCTTCTTATCAATGCGAAGTAGAAGGCTGATCTTCGTATCCTTGCGAAACAAATGGTTTAGCTTCAAATACTTGTGATATACATGATTTAGCTTCAACAGCATGCAAAACTAACGAGTTAGCTTCAAATCCATGCGAAACACATGATTTAGCTTCTATTCAATGCGAAGTAGAAGGCTGATCTTCGAATCCACGCGAAACAAATGGTTTAGCTTCAAATACTTGTGATGTACATGAATAAGCTTCAACAGCATGCAAAACTAGCGAGTTAGCTTCAAATCCATGCGAAACACATGATTTAGCTTGAAATCAATGCGATTTAGAAGGCTTATCTTCGAATCCATGCGAAACAACTGGTTTAGCTTCAAATACCTGTGATATACATGATTTATCTTCAACTGCATGCGAAACAAACGAGATAGCTTTAAATCCATGCGAAACAGATGATTTAGATTAAAATCAATGCGAAGTAGAAGGCTTATTTTGAAATCCATGCGAATCAAATGGTTTAGCTTCAAATAATTGTGATATACATGATTTAGCTTCAATTGCATGCGAAACAAACGAGTTAGCTTCAAATCCATTCGAAACACATGATTTAGCTTCAAATCAATGCGAAGTAGAAGGCTTATCTTCAAATCCATGCGAAACAAGTGGTTCAGCTTCAAATACTTGTGATGTGCATGATTTAGCTTCAAATGCAATCGAAACGAACGAGTTAGCTTCAAATCCATGCGAAACACATGATTTTGCTTCTTATCAATGCGAAGTAGAAGGCTGATCTTCGAATCCTTGCGAAACAAATGGTTTAGCTCCAAATACTTGTGATGTACATGAATAAGCTTCAACAGCATGCAAAACTAGCGAGTTAGCTTCAAATCCATGCGAAACACATGATTTAGCTTGAAATCAATGCGATTTAGAAGGCTTATCTTCGAATCCATGCGAAACAACTGGTTTAGCTTCAAATACCTGTGATATACATGATTTATCTTCAACTCCATGCGAAACAAACGAGATAGCTTTAAATCCATGCGAAACAGATGATTTAGATTAAAATCAATGCGAAGTAGAAGGCTTATTTTGAAATCCATGCGAATCAAATGGTTTAGCTTCAAATAATTGTGATATACATGATTTAGCTTCAACTGCATTACGAAACAAACTAGTTAGCTTCAAATTCAAGAGAAACACATGATTCAGTTTCAAATAAAAGCGAAGTAGATGGCATTGCATCAAATCCATGCGAATCAAATGGTTTAGCTGCGAATACTTGTGATATACATGATTTAGCTTCAACTCCATGCGATACAAACGATTAGCTTCAAATGCAAGCGAAACGAACGAGTTAGCTTCAAGTCCATGCGAAACACATGATTTTGCTTCTTATCAATGCGAAGTAGAAGGCTGATCTTCGTATCCTTGCGAAACAAATGGTTTAGCTTCAAATACTTGTGATATACATGATTTAGCTTCAACAGCATGCAAAACTAACGAGTTAGCTTCAAATCCATGCGAAACACATGAGTTAGCTTCTTATCAATGCGAAGTAGAAGGCTGATTTTCGAATCCTTGCGAAACAAATGGTTTAGCTTCAAATACTTGTGATATACATGAATAAGCTTCAACAGCATGCAAAATTAGCGAGTTGGCTTCAAATCTATGCGAAACATATGATTTAGCTTGACATCAATGCGATTTAGAAGGCTTATATTCGAATCCATGCGAAACAAATGGTTTAGCTTCAAATACCTGTGATATACATGATTTATCTTCAACTGCATGCGAAAAAAACGAGATAGCTTTAAATCCATCCGAAACAGATGATTTAGATTAAAATCAATGCGAAGTAGAAGGCTTATTTTGAAATCCATGCGAATCAAATGGTTTAGCCTCAAATAATTGTGATATAGATGATTTAGCTTCAGTTGCATGCGAAACAAACGAGTTAGCTTGAAATCCAAGCGAAACACATGATTTAGCTTCTTATCAATGCGAAGTAGAAGGCTGATCTTCGAATCCTTGCGAAACAAATGGCTTAGCTTCAAATACTTGTGATGTACATGAATAAGCTTCAACAGCATGCAAAACTAGCGAGTTAGCTTCAAATCCATGCGAAACACATGATTTAGCTTGAAATCAATGCGATTTAGAAGGCTTATCTTCGAATCCATGCGAAACAACTGGTTTAGCTTCAAATACCTGTAATATACACGATTTATCTTCAACTGCATGCGAAACAAACGAGATAGCTTTAAATCCATGCGAAACAGATGATTTAGATTAAAATCAATGCGAAGTAGAAGGCTTATTTTGAAATCCATGCGAATCAAATGGTTTAGCTACAAATAATTGTGATATACGTGATTTAGCTTCAACTGCATTACGAAACAAACTAGTTAGCTTCAAATTCAAGAGAAACACATGATTCAGTTTCAAATAAAAGCGAAGTAGATGGCATTGCATCAAATCCATGCGAATCAAATGGTTTAGCTGCAAATACTTGTGATATACATGATTTAGCTTCAACTCCATGCGATACAAACGATTAGCTTCAAATGCATGCGAAACACATGATTTAGATTAAAATCAATGCGATGTAGAAGGCTTATCTTCAAATCCATGCGAATCAAATGGTTGAAGCTTCAAATACTTGGGATATACATGATTCAGCTTCAACTGCATGCGTAACAAATGAGTTAGCTTCAAATCTATGCGAAACACATGATTTAGCTTCAAATTCATTCCAAACACATGGTTTAGCCTGATATTCGTGCGAAACAAATGGTTCAGCTTCAAATACTTGTGACATACATGATTTAGCTTCAACTGCATGTGAAACGAACGTGTTAGCTTCAAATTCAAGAGAAACACATGATTCAGTTTCAAATAAAAGCGAAGTAGATGGCATAGCATCAAATCCATGCGAATCAAATGGTTTAGCTTCAAATACTTGTGATATACATGATTTAGCTTCAACTGCATGCGATACAAACGATTAGCTTCAAATCCATGCGAAACATATGATTTAACTTCAAATCAATGCGAAGTAGAAGGCTGATCTTCGAATCCACGCGAAACAAATGGATTAGCTTCAAATACTTGTGATATACATGATTTATCTTCAACTGCATGCGAAACAAACGAGATAGCTTTAAATCCATTCGAAACAGATTATTTAGATTAAAATCAATGCGAAGTACAAGGCTTATTTTGAAATCCATGCGAATCAAATGGTTTAGCTTCAAATAATTGTGATATACATGATGTAGCTTCAATTGCATGCGAAACAATCGAGTTAGCTTCAAATCTATTCGACACACATGATTTAGCTTCAAATCAATGCGAAGTAGAAGGCTTATCTTCAAATCCATGCGAAACAAGTGGTTCAGCTTCAAATACTTGTGATGTGCATGATTTAGCTTCAAATGCAAGCGAAACGAACGAGTTAGCTTCAAATCCATGCGAAACACATGATTTTGCTTCTTATCAATGCGAAGTAGAAGGCTGATCTTCGTATCCTTGCGAAACAAATGGTTTAGCTTCAAATACTTGTGATATACATGATTTAGCTTCAACAGCATGCAAAACTAACGAGTTAGCTTCAAATCCATGCGAAACACATGAGTTAGCTTCTTATCAGTGCGAAGTAGAAGGCTGATCTTCGAATCCTTGCGAAACAAATGGTTTAGCTTCAAATACTTGTGATATACATGAATAAGCTTCAACAGCATGCAAAATTAGCGTGTTAGCTTCAAATCTATGCGAAACATATGATTTAGCTTGACATCAATGCGATTTAGAAGGCTTATATTCGAATCCATGCGAAACAAATGGTTTAGCTTCAAATACCTGTGATATACATGATTTATCTTCAACTGCATGCGAAAAAAACGAGATAGCTTTAAATCCATCCGAAACAGATGATTTAGATTAAAATCAATGCGAAGTAGAAGGCTTATTTTGAAATCCATGCCAATCAAATGGGTTAGCTTCAAATAATTGTGATATACATGATTTAGCTTCAATTGCATGCGAAACAAACGAGTTAGCTTGAAATCCAAGCGAAACACATGATTTAGCTTCAAATCAATGCGAAGTAGAAGGCTTATGTTCAAATCCATGCGAAACAAGTGGTTCAGATTCAAATACTTGTGATGTGCATGATTTAGCTTCAAATGCAAGCGAAACGAAGGAGTTAGCTTCAAATCCATGCGAAACACATGATTTAGCTTCTTATCAATGCGAAGTAGAAGGCTGATCTTCGAATCGTTGCGAAACAAATGGTTTAGCTTCAAATACTTGTGATATACATGATTTAGCTTCAACTGCATGCGATACAAACGATTAGCTTCAAATCCATGCGAAACATATGATTTAACTTCAAATCAATGCGAAGTAGAAGGCTGATCTTCGAATCCACGCGAAACAAATGGTTTAGCTTCAAATACCTGTGATATACATGATTTATCTTCAACTGCATGCGAAACAATCGAGATAGCTTTAAATCCATGCGAAACAGATGATTTAGATTAAAATCAATGCGAAGTAGAAGGCTTATTTTGAAATCCATGCGAATCAAATGGTTTAGCTTCAAATAATTTTGATATACATGATTTAGCATCAACTGTATTACGAAACAAACTAGTTAGCTTCAAATTCAAGAGAAACACGTGATTCAGTTTCAAATAAAAACGAAGTAGATGGCATAGCATCAAATCCATGCGAATCAAATGGTTTAGCTTCAAATTCTTGTGATATACATGATTTAGCTTCAACTGCATGCGATACAAACGATTAGCTTCAAATCCATGCGAAACATATGATTTAACTTCAAATCAATGCGAAGTAGAAGGCTGATCTTCGAATCCATGCGAAACAAGTGGTTCAGCTTCAAATACTTGTGATGTGCATGATTTAGATTCAAATGCAAGCGAAACGAACGAGTTAGCTTCAAATCCATGCGAAACACATGATTTTGCTTGTTATCAATGCGAAGTAGAAGGCTGATCTTCGAATCCTTGCGAAACAAATGGTTTAGCTTCAAATACTTGTGATGTACATGAATAAGCTTCAACAGCATGCAAAACTAGCGAGTTAGCTTCAAATCCATGCGAAACACATGATTTAGCTTGAAATCAATGCGATTTAGAAGGCTTATCTCCGAATCCATGCGAAACAACTGGTTTAGCTTCAAATACCTGTGATATACATGATTTATCTTCAACTGCATGCGAAACAAACGAGATAGCTTTTAATCCATGCGAAACAGATGATTTAGATTAAAATCAATGCGAAGTAGAAGGCTTATTTTGAAATCCATGCGAATCAAATGGTTTAGCTTCAAATAATTGTGATATACATGATTTAGCTTCAAAAGCATGCAAAACTAACGAGTTAGCTTCAAATCCATGCGAAACACATGAGTTAGCTTCTTATCAGTGCGAAGTAGAAGGCTGATCTTCGAATCCTTGCGAAACAAATGGTTTAGCTTCAAATACTTGTGATATACATGAACAAGCTTCAACAGCATGCAAAATTAGCGAGTTAGCTTCAAATCTATGCGAAACATATGATTTAGCTTGACATCAATGCGATTTAGAAGGCTTATATTCGAATCCATGCGAAACAAATGGTTTAGCTTCAAATACCTGTGATATACATGATTTATCTTCAACTGCATGCGAAAAAAACGAGATAGCTTTAAATCCATCCGAAACAGATGATTTAGATTAAAATCAATGCGAAGTAGAAGGCTTATTTTGAAATCCATGCCAATCAAATGGGTTAGCTTCAAATAATTGTGATATACATGATTTAGCTTCAATTGCATGCGAAACAAACGAGTTAGCTTGAAATCCAAGCGAAACACATGATTTAGCTTCAAATCAATGCGAAGTAGAAGGCTTATGTTCAAATCCATGCGAAACAAGTGGTTCAGATTCAAATACTTGTGATGTGCATGATTTAGCTTCAAATGCAAGCGAAACGAAGGAGTTAGCTTCAAATCCATGCGAAACACATGATTTAGCTTCTTATCAATGCGAAGTAGAAGGCTGATCTTCGAATCCTTGCGAAACAAATGGTTTAGCTTCAAATACTTGTGATATACATGATTTAGCTTCAACTGCATGCGATACAAACGATTAGCTTCAAATCCATGCGAAACATATGATTTAACTTCAAATCAATGCGAAGTAGAAGGCTGATCTTCGAATCCACGCGAAACAAATGGTTTAGCTTCAAATACCTGTGATATACATGATTTATCTTCAACTGCATGCGAAACAATCGAGATAGCTTTAAATCCATGCGAAACAGATGATTTAGATTAAAATCAATGCGAAGTAGAAGGCTTATTTTGAAATCCATGCGAATCAAATGGTTTAGCTTCAAATAATTTTGATATACATGATTTAGCATCAACTGTATTACGAAACAAACTAGTTAGCTTCAAATTCAAGAGAAACACATGATTCAGTTTCAAATAAAAACGAAGTAGATGGCTTAGCATCAAATCCATGCGAATCAAATGGTTTAGCTTCAAATTCTTGTGATATACATGATTTAGCTTCAACTGCATGCGATACAAACGATTAGCTTCAAATCCATGCGAAACATATGATTTAACTTCAAATCAATGCGAAGTAGAAGGCTGATCTTCGAATCCATGCGAAACAAGTGGTTCAGCTTCAAATACTTGTGATGTGCATGATTTAGATTCAAATGCAAGCGAAACGAACGAGTTAGCTTCAAATCCATGCGAAACACATGATTTTGCTTGTTATCAATGCGAAGTAGGAGGCTGATCTTCGAATCCTTGCGAAACAAATGGTTTAGCTTCAAAAACTTGTGATGTACATGAATAAGCTTCAACAGCATGCAAAACTAGCGAGTTAGCTTCAAATCCATGCGAAACACATGATTTAGCTTGAAATCAATGCGATTTAGAAGGCTTATCTCCGAATCCATGCGAAACAACTGGTTTAGCTTCAAATACCTGTGATATACATGATTTATCTTCAACTGCATGCGAAACAAACGAGATAGCTTTTAATCCATGCGAAACAGATGATTTAGATTAAAATCAATGCGAAGTAGAAGGCTTATTTTGAAATCCATGCGAATCAAATGGTTTAGCTTCAAATAATTGTGATATACATGATTTAGCTTCAAATTCAAGAGAAACACATGATTCAGTTTCAAATAAAAGCGAAGTAGATGGCATTGCATCAAATCCATGCGAATCAAATGGTTTAGCTTCAAATAATTGTGATATACATGATTTAGCTTCAACTCCATGCGATACAAACGATTAGCTTCAAATGCATGCGAAACACATGATTTAGATTAAAATCAATGCGAAGTAGAAGGCTTATCTTCAAATCCATGCGAATCAAATGGTTGAGCTTCAAATACTTGGGATATACATGATTCAGCTTCAACTGCATGCGTAACAAATGAGTTAGCTTCAAATCTATGCGAAACACATGATTTAGCTTCAAATTCATTCCAAACACATGGTTTAGCCTGATATTCGTGCGAAACAAATGGTTCAGCTTCAAATACTTGTGACATACATGATTTAGCTTCAACTGCATGTGAAACGAACGTGTTAGCTTCAAATTCAAGAGAAACACATGATTCAGTTTCAAATAAAAGCGAAGTAGATGGCATAGCATCAAATCCATGCGAATCAAATGGTTTACCTTCAAATACTTGTGATATACATGATTTAGCTTCAACTGCATGCGATACAAACGATTAGCTTCAAATCCATGCGAAACATATGATTTAACTTCAAATCAATGCATGTAGAAGGCTGATCTTCGAATCCACGCGAAACAAATGGATTAGCTTCAAATACTTGTGATATACATGATTTATCTTCAACTGCATGCGAAACAAACGAGATAGCTTTAAATCAATCCGAAACAGATGATTTAGATTAAAATCAATGCGAAGTAGAAGGCTTATTTTGAAATCCATGCGAATCAAATGGTTTAGCTTCAAATTATTGTGATATACATGATGTAGCTTCAATTGCATGCGAAACAAACGAGTTAGCTTCAAATCCATTCGAAACACATGATTTAGTTTCAAATCAATGCGAAGTAGAAGGCTGATCTTCGTAACCTTGCGAAACAAATGGTTTAGCTTCAAATACTTGTGATATACATGATTTAACTTCAACAGCATGCAAAACTAACGAGTTAGCTTCAAATCCATGCGAAACACACGAGTTAGCTTCTTATCAATGCGAAGTAGAAGGCTGATCTTCGAATCCTTGCGAAACAAATGGTTTAGCTTCAAATACTTGTGATATACATGAATAAGCTTCAACAGCATGCAAAACTAGCGAGTTAGCTTCAAATCCATGCGAAACACATGATTTAGCTTGAAATCAATGCGATTTAGAAGGCTTATCTTCGAATCCATGCGAAACAACTGGTTTAGCTTCAAATACCTGTGATATACATGATTTATCTTCAACTGCATGCGAAACAAACGAGATAGCTTTTAATCCATGCGAAACAGATGATTTAGATTAAAATCAATGCGAAGTAGAAGGCTTATTTTGAAATCCATGCGAAACAAATGGTTTAGCTTCAAATAATTGTGATATACATGATTTAGCTTCAACTGCATTACGAAACAAACTAGTTAGCTTCAAATTCAAGAGAAACACATGATACAGTTTCAAATAAAAGCGAAGTAGATGGCATTGCATCAAATCCATGCGAATCAAATGGTTTAGCTGCAAATACTTGTGATATACATGATTTAGCTTCAACTCCATGCGATACAAACGATTAGCTTCAAATGCATGCGAAACACATGATTTAGATTAAAATCAATGCGAAGTAGAAGGCTTATCTTCAAATCCATGCGAATCAAATGGTTGAGCTTCAAATACTTGGGATATACATGATTCAGCTTCAACTGCATGCGTAACAAATGAGTTAGCTTCAAATCTATGCGAAACACATGATTTAGCTTCAAATTCATTCCAAACACATGGTTTAGCCTGATATTCGTGCGAAACAAATAGTTCAGCTTCAAATACTTGTGACATACATGATTTAGCTTCAACTGCATGTGAAACGAACGTGTTAGCTTCAAATTCAAGAGAAACACATGATTCAGTTTCAAATAAAAGCGAAGTAGATGGCATAGCATCAAATCCATGCGAATCAAATGGTTTACCTTCAAATACTTGTGATATACATGATTTAGCTTCAACTGCATGCGATACAAACGATTAGCTTCAAATCCATGCGAAACATATGATTTAACTTCAAATCAATGCATGTAGAAGGCTGATCTTCGAATCCACGCGAAACAAATGAATTAGCTTCAAATACTTGTGATATACATGATTTATCTTCAACTGCATGCGATACAAACGATTGGCTTCAAAGCCATGCGAAACATATGATTTAACTTCAAATCAATGCGAAGTAGAAGGCTGATCTTCGAATCCACGCGAAACAAATGGATTAGCTTCAAATACTTGTGATATACATAATTTATCTTCAACTGCATGCGAAACAAACGAGATAGCTTTAAATCCATCCGAAACAGATGATTTAGATTAAAATCAATGCGAAGTAGAAGGCTTATTTTGAAATCCATGCGAATCAAATGGTCTAGCTTCAAATACTTGTGATGTGCATGATTTAGCTTCAAATGCAAGCGAAACGAACGAGTTAGCTTCAAATCCATGCGAAACACATGATTTTGCTTCTTATCAATGCGAAGTAGAAGGCTGATCTACGTAACCTTGCGAAACAAATGGTTTAGCTTCAAATACTTGTGATATACATGATTTAGCTTCAACAGCATGCAAAACTAACGAGTTAGCTTCAAATCCATGCGAAACACATGAGTTAGCTTCTTATCAATGCGAAGTAGAAGGCTTATATTCGAATCCTTGCGAAACAAATGGTTTAGCTTCAAATACTTGTGATGTACATGAATAAGCTTCAACAGCATGCAAAACTAGCGAGTTAGCTTCAAATCCATGCGAAACACATGATTTAGCTTGAAATCAATGCGATTTAGAAGGCTTATCTTCGAATCCATGCGAAACAACTGGTTTAGCTTCAAATACCTGTGATATACATGATTTATCTTCAACTGCATGCGAAACAAACGAGATAGCTTTAAATCCATGCGAAACAGATGATTTAGATTAAAATCAATGCGAAGTAGAAGGCTTATTTTGAAATCCATGCGAATCAAGTGGTTTAGCTTCAAATAATTGTGATATACATGATTTAGCTTCAACTGCATTACGAAACAAACTAGTTAGCTTCAAATTCAAGAGAAACACATGATTCAGTTTCAAATAAAAGCGAAGTAGATGGCATAGCATCAAATCCATGCGAATCAAATGGTTTAGCTTCAAATACTTGTGATATACATGATTTAGCTTCAACTGCATGCGATACAAACGATTAGCTTCAAATCAATGCGAAACATATGATTTAACTTCAAATCAATGCGAAGTAGAAGGCTGATCTTCGAATCCACGCGAAACAAATGGATTAGCTTCAAAATACTTGTGATATACATGATTTATCTTCAACTGCATGCGAAACAAACGAGATAGCTTTAAATCCATCCGAAACAGATGATTTAGATTAAAATCAATGGGAAGTAGAAGGCTTATTTTGAAATCCATGCGAATCAAATGGTTTAGCTTCAAATAATTGAGATATACATGATGTAGCTTCAATTGCATGCGAAACAAACGGTTAGCTTCAAAACCATTCGAAACACATGATTTAGCTTCAAATCAATGCGAAGTAGAAGGCTGATCTTCGAATCCACGCGAAACAAATGGATTAGCTTCAAATACTTGTGATGTGCATGATTTAGCTTCAAATGCAAGCGAAACGAACGAGTTAGCTTCAAATCCACGCGAAACACATGATTTTGCTTCTTATCAATGCGAAGTAGAAGGCTGATCTTCGTATCCTTGCGAAACAAATGGTTTAGCTTCAAATACTTGTGATATACATGATTTAGCTTCAACAGCATGCAAAACTAACGAGTTAGATTCAAATCCATGCGAATCACATGAGTTAGCTTCTTATCAATGCGATTTAGAAGGCTTATATTCGAATCCATGCGAAACAAATGGTTTAGCTTCAAATACCTGTGATATACATGAATAAGCTTCAACAGCATGCAAAATTAGCGAGTTAGCTTCAAATCTATGCGAAACATATGATTTAGCTTGACATCAATGCGATTTAGAAGGCTTATATTCGAATCCATGCGAAACAAATGGTTTAGCTTCAAATACCTGTGATATACATGATTTATCTTCAACTGGATGCGAAAAAAACGAGATAGCTTTAAATCCATCCGAAACAGATGATTTAGATTAAAATCAATGCGAAGTAGAAGGCTTATTTTGAAATCCATGCGAATCAAATGGTTTAGCCTCAAATAATTGTGATATACATGATTTAGCTTCAATTGCATGCGAAACAAACGAGTTAGCTTGAAATCCAAGCGAAACACATGATTTAGCTTCTTATCAATGCGAAGTAGAAGGCTGATCTTCGAATCCTTGCGAAACAAATGGTTTAGCTTCAAATACTTGTGATGTTCATGAATAAGCTTCAACAGCATGCAAAACTAGCGAGTTAGCTTCAAATCCATGCGAAACACATGATTTAACTTCAAATCAATGCGAAGTAGAAGGCTGATCTTCGAATCCACGCGAAACAAATGGATTAGCTTCAAATACTTGTGATATACATGATTTATCTTCAACTGCATGCGAAACAAACGAGATAGCTTTAAATCCATCCGAAACAGATGATTTAGATTAAAATCAATGCGAAGTAGAAGGCTTATTTTTAAATCCATGCGAATCAAGTGGTTCAGCTTCAAATACATGTGATGTGCATGATTTAGCTTCAAATGCAAGCGAAACGAACGAGTTAGCTTCAAATCCATGCGAAACACATGATTTTGCTTCTTATCAATGCGAAGGAGAAGGCTGCTCTTCGTATCCTTGCGAAACAAATGGTTTAGCTTCAAATACTTGTGATATACATGATTTAGCTTCAACAGCATGCAAAACTAACGAGTTAGCTTCAAATCCATGCGAAACACATGAGTTAGCTTCTTATCAATGCGAAGTAGAAGGCTGATCTTCGAATCCTTGCGAAACAAATGGTTTAGCTTCAAATACTTGTGATATACATGAATAAGCTTCAACAGCATGCAAAATTAGCGAGTTAGCTTCAAATCTATGCGAAACATATGATTTAGCTTGACATCAATGCGATTTAGAAGGCTTATATTCGAATCCATGCGAAACAAACGGTTTAGCTTCAAATACCTGTGATATACATGATTTATCTTCAACTGCATGCGAAAAAAACGAGATAGCTTTAAATCCATCCGAAACAGATGATTTAGATTAAAATCAATGCGAAGTAGAAGGCTTATTTTGAAATCCATGCGAATCAAATGGTTTAGCTTCAAATAATTGTGATATACATGATTTAGCTTCAATTGCTTGCGAAACAAACGAGTTAGCTTGAAATCCAAGCGAAACAAATGATTTAGCTTCAAATCAATGCGAAGTAGAAGGCTTATTTTGAAATCCATGCGAAACAAATGGTTTAGCTTCAAATAATTGTGATATACATGATTTAGCTTCAACTGCATTATGAAACAAACTAGTTAGCTTCAAATTCAAGAGAAACACATGATACAGTTTCAAATAAAAGCGAAGTAGATGGCATTGCATTAAATCCAAGCGAATCAAATGGTTTAGCTGCAAATACTTGTGATATACATGATTTAGCTTCAACTCCATGCGATACAAACGATTAGCTTCAAATGCATGCGAAACACATGATTTAGATTAAAATCAATGCGAAGTAGAAGGCTTATCTTCAAATCCATGCGAATCAAATGGTTGAGCTTCAAATACTTGGGATATACATGATTCAGCTTCAACTGCATGCGTAACAAATGAGTTAGCTTCAAATCTATGCGAAACACATGATTTAGCTTCAAATTCATTCCAAACACATGGTTTATCCTGATATTAGTGCGAAACAAATGGTTCAGCTTCCAATACTTGTGACATACATGATTTAGCTTCAATTGCATGTGAAACGAACGTGTTAGCTTCAAATTCAAGAGACACACATGATTCAGTTTCAAATAAAAGCGAAGTAGATGGCATAGCATCAAATCCATGCGAATCAAATGGTTTAGCTTCAAATACTTGTGATATACATGATTTATCTTCAACTGCATGCGAAACAAACGAGATAGCTTTAAATCCATCCGAAACAGATGATTTAGATTAAAATCAATGCGAAGTAGAAGGCTTATTTTGAAATCCATGCGAATCAAATGGATTAGCTTCAAATACTTGTGATGTGCATGATTTAGCTTCAAATGCAAGCGAAACGAACGAGTTAGCTTCAAATCCATGCGAAACACATGATTTTGCTTCTTATCAATGCGAAGTAGAAGGCTGATCTTCGTATCCTTGCGAAACAAATGGTTTAGCTTCAAATACTTGTGATATACATGATTTAGCTTCAACAGCATGCAAAACTAACGAGTTAGCTTCAAATCCATGCGAAACACATGAGTTAGCTTCTTATCAATGCGAAGTAGAAGGCTGATCTTCGAATCCTTGCGAAACAAATGGTTTAGCTTCAAATACTTGTGATATACATGAATAAGCTTCAACAGCATGCAAAATTAGCGAGTTAGCTTCAAATCTATGCGAAACATATGATTTAGCTTGACATCAATGTGATTTAGAAGGCTTATATTCGAATCCATGCGAAACAAATGGTTTAGCTTCAAATACCTGTGATATACATGATTTATCTTCAACTGCATGCGAAAAAAACGAGATAGCTTTAAATCCATCCGAAACAGATGATTTAGATTAAAATCAATGCAAGTAGAAGGCTTATTTTGAAATCAGTGCGAATCAAATGGTTTAGCTTCAAATAATTGTGATATACATGATTTAGCTTCAGTTGCATGCGAAACAAACGAGTTAGCTTGAAATCCAAGCGAAACACATGATTTAGCTTCTTATCAATGCGAAGTAGAAGGCTGATCTTCGAATCCTTGCGAAACAAATGGTTTAGCTTCAAATACTTGTAATGTACATGAATAAGCTTCAACAGCATGCAAAACTAGCGAGTTAGCTTCAAATCCATGCGAAACACATGATTTAGCTTGAAATCAATGCGATTTAGAAGGCTTATCTTCGAATCCATGCGAAACAACTGGTTTAGCTTCAAATACCTGTGATATACATGATTTATCTTCAACTGCATGCGAAACAAACGAGATAGCTTTAAATCCATGCGAAACAGATGATTTAGATTAAAATCAATGCGAAGTAGAAGGCTTATTTTGAAATCCATGCGAATCAAATGGTTTAGCTTCAAATAATTGTGATATACATGATTTAGCTTCAACTGCATTACGAAACAAACTAGTTAGCTTAAAATTCAAGAGAAAAACATGATTCAGTTTCAAATAAAAGCGAAGTAGATGGCATTGCATCAAATCCATGCGAATCAAATGGTTTAGCTGCAAATACTTGTGATACACATGATTTAGCTTCAACTCCATGCGATACAAACGATTAGCTTCAAATGCATGCGAAACACATGATTTAGATTAAAATCAATGCGAAGTAGAAGGCTTATCTTCAAATCCATGCGAATCAAATGGTTGAGCTTCAAATACTTGGGATATACATGATTCAGATTCAACTGCATGCGTAACAAATGAGTTAGCTTCAAATCTATGCGAAACACATGATTTAGCTTCAAATTCATTCCAAACACATGGTTTAGCCTGATATTAGTGCGAAACAAATGGTTCAGCTTCCAATACTTGTGACATACATGATTTAGCTTCAACTGCATGTGAAACGAACGTGTTAGCTTCAAATTCAAGAGACACACATGATTCAGTTTCAAATAAAAGCGAAGTAGATGGCATAGCATCAAATCCATGCGAATCAAATGGTTTAGCTTCAAATACTTGTGATATACATGATTTATCTTCAACTGCATGCGAAACAAACGAGATAGCTTTAAATCCATCCGAAACAGATGATTTAGATTAAAATCAATGCGAAGTAGAAGGCTTATTTTGAAATCCATGCGAATCAAATGGATTAGCTTCAAATACTTGTGATGTGCATGATTTAGCTTCAAATGCAAGCGAAACGAACGAGTTAGCTTCAAATCCATGCGAAACACATGATTTTGCTTCTTATCAATGCGAAGTAGAAGGCTGATCTTCGTATCCTTGCGAAACAAATGGTTTAGCTTCAAATACTTGTGATATACATGATTTAGCTTCAACAGCATGCAAAACTAACGAGTTAGCTTCAAATCCATGCGAAACACATGAGTTAGCTTCTTATCAATGCGAAGTAGAAGGCTGATCTTCGAATCCTTGCGAAACAAATGGTTTAGCTTCAAATACTTGTGATATACATGAATAAGCTTCAACAGCATGCAAAATTAGCGAGTTAGCTTCAAATCTATGCGAAACATATGATTTAGCTTGACATCAATGCGATTTAGAAGGCTTATATTCGAATCCATGCGAAACAAATGGTTTAGCTTCAAATACCTGTGATATACATGATTTATCTTCAACTGCATGCGAAAAAAACGAGATAGCTTTAAATCCATCCGAAACAGATGATTTAGATTAAAATCAATGCAAGTAGAAGGCTTATTTTGAAATCAGTGCGAATCAAATGGTTTAGCTTCAAATAATTGTGATATACATGATTTAGCTTCAGTTGCATGCGAAACAAACGAGTTAGCTTGAAATCCAAGCGAAACACATGATTTAGCTTCTTATCAATGCGAAGTAGAAGGCTGATCTTCGAATCCTTGCGAAACAAATGGTTTAGCTTCAAATACTTGTGATGTACATGAATAAGCTTCAACAGCATGCAAAACTAGCGAGTTAGCTTCAAATCCATGCGAAACACATGATTTAGCTTGAAATCAATGCGATTTAGAAGGCTTATCTTCGAATCCATGCGAAACAACTGGTTTAGCTTCAAATACCTGTGATATACATGATTTATCTTCAACTGCGTGCGAAACAAACGAGATAGCTTTAAATCCATGCGAAACAGATGATTTAGATTAAAATCAATGCGAAGTAGAAGGCTTATTTTGAAATCCATGCGAATCAAATGGTTTAGCTTCAAATAATTGTGATATACATGATTTAGCTTCAACTGCATTACGAAACAAACTAGTTAGCTTAAAATTCAAGAGAAAAACATGATTCAGTTTCAAATAAAAGCGAAGTAGATGGCATTGCATCAAATCCATGCGAATCAAATGGTTTAGCTGCAAATACTTGTGATACACATGATTTAGCTTCAACTCCATGCGATACAAACGATTAGCTTCAAATGCATGCGAAACACATGATTTAGATTAAAATCAATGCGAAGTAGAAGGCTTATCTTCAAATCCATGCGAATCAAATGGTTGAGCTTCAAATACTTGGGATATACATGATTCAGCTTCAACTGCATGCGTAACAAATGAGTTAGCTTCAAATCTATGCGAAACACATGATTTAGCTTCAAATTCATTCCAAACACATGGTTTAGCCTGATATTAGTGCGAAACAAATGGTTCAGCTTCCAATACTTGTGACATACATGATTTAGCTTCAACTGCATGTGAAACGAACGTGTTAGCTTCAAATTCAAGAGACACACATGATTCAGTTTCAAATAAAAGCGAAGTAGATGGCATAGCATCAAATCCATGCGAATCAAATGGTTTAGCTTCAAATACTTGTGATATACATGATTTATCTTCAACTGCATGCGAAACAAACGAGATAGCTTTAAATCCATCCGAAACAGATGATTTAGATTAAAATCAATGCGAAGTAGAAGGCTTATTTTGAAATCCATGCGAATCAAATGGATTAGCTTCAAATACTTGTGATGTGCATGATTTAGCTTCAAATGCAAGCGAAACGAACGAGTTAGCTTCAAATCCATGCGAAACACATGATTTTGCTTCTTATCAATGCGAAGTAGAAGGCTGATCTTCGTATCCTTGCGAAACAAATGGTTTAGCTTCAAATACTTGTGATATACATGATTTAGCTTCAACAGCATGCAAAACTAACGAGTTAGCTTCAAATCCATGCGAAACACATGAGTTAGCTTCTTATCAATGCGAAGTAGGAGGCTGATCTTCGAATCCTTGCGAAACAAATGGTTTAGCTTCAAATACCTGTGATATACATGATTTATCTTCAACTGCATGCGAAAAAAACGAGATAGCTTTAAATCCATCCGAAACAGATGATTTAGATTAAAATCAATGCAAGTAGAAGGCTTATTTTGAAATCATTGCGAATCAAATGGTTTAGCTTCAAATAATTGTGATATACATGATTTAGCTTCAGTTGCATGCGAAACAAACGAGTTAGCTTGAAATCCAAGCGAAACACATGATTTAGCTTCTTATCAATGCGAAGTAGAAGGCTGATCTTCGAATCCTTGCGAAACAAATGGTTTAGCTTCAAATACTTGCGATGTACATGAATAAGCTTCAACAGCATGCAAAATTAGCGAGTTAGCTTCAAATCCATGCGAAACAAATGATTTAGCTTGAAATCAATGCGATTTAGAAGGCTTATCTTCGAATCCATGCGAAACAACTGGTTTAGCTTCAAATACCTGTGATATACATGATTTATCTTCAACTGCATGCGAAACAAACGAGATAGCTTTAAATCCATGCGAAACAGATGATTTAGATTAAAATCAATGCGAAGTAGAAGGCTTATTTTGAAATCCATGCGAATCAAATGGTTTAGCTTCAAATAATTGTGATATACATGATTTAGCTTCAACTGCATTACGAAACAAACTAGTTAGCTTAAAATTCAAGAGAAAAACGTGATTCAGTTTCAAATAAAAGCGAAGTAGATGGCATTGCATCAAATCCATGCGAATCAAATGGTTTAGCTGCAAATACTTGTGATACACATGATTTAGCTTCAACTCCATGCGATACAAACGATTAGCTTCAAATGCATGCGAAACACATGATTTGGATTAAAATCAATGCGAAGTAGAAGGCTTATCTTCAAATCCATGCGAATCAAATGGTTGAGCTTCAAATACTTGGGATATACATGATTCAGCTTCAACTGCATGCGTAACAAATGAGTTAGCTTCATATCTATGCGAAACACATGATTTAGCTTCAAATTCATTCCAAACACATGGTTTAGCCTGATATTCGTGCGAAACAAATGGTTCAGCTTCAAATACTTGTGACATACATGATTTAGCTTCAACTGCATGTGAAACGAACGTGTTAGCTTCAAATTCAAGAGAAACACATGATTCAGTTTCAAATAAAAGCGAAGTAGATGGCATAGCATCAAATCCATGCGAATCAAATGGTTTACCTTCAAATACTTGTGATATACATGATTTAGCTTCAACTGCATGCGATACAAACGATTAGCTTCAAATCCATGCGAAACATATGATTTAACTTCAAATCAATGCATGTAGAAGGCTGATCTTCGAATCCACGCGAAACAAATGGATTAGCTTCAAATACTTGTGATATACATGATTTATCTTCAACTGCATGCGAAACAAACGAGATAGCTTTAAATCCATCCGAAACAGATGATTTAGATTAAAATCAATGCGAAGTAGAAGGCTTATTTTGAAATCCATGCGAATCAAATGGTTTAGCTTCAAATAATTGTGATATACATGATGTAGCTTCAATTGCATGCGAAACAAACGAGTTAGCTTCAAATCCATTCGAAACACATGATTTAGTTTCAAATCAATGCGAAGTAGAAGGCTGATCTTCGTAACCTTGCGAAACAAATGGTTTAGCTTCAAATACTTGTGATATACATGATTTAGCTTCAACAGCATGCAAAACTAACGAGTTAGCTTCAAATCCATGCGAAACACATGATTTAGCTTCTTATCAATGCGAAGTAGAAGGCTGATCTTCGAATCCTTGCGAAACAAATGGTTTAACTTCAAATACTTGTGATGTACATGAATAAGCTTCAACAGCATGCAAAACTAGCGAGTTAGCTTCAAATCCATGCGAAACACATGATTTAGCTTGAAATCAATGCGATTAAGAAGGCTTATCTTCGAATCCATGCGAAACAACTGGTTTAGCTTCAAATACCTGTGATATACATGATTTATCTTCAACTGCATGCGAAACAAACGAGATAGCTTTAAATCCATGCGAAACAGATGATTTAGATTAAAATCAATGCGAAGTAGAAGGCTTATTATGAAATCCATGCGAATCAAATGGTTTAGCTTCAAATAATTGTGATATACATGATTTAGCTTCAACTGCATTACGAAACAAACTAGTTAGCTTAAAATTCAAGAGAAAAACATGATTAAGTTTCAAATAAAAGCGAAGTAGATGGCATTGCATCAAATCCATGCGAATCAAATGGTTTAGCTGCAAATACTTGTGATACACATGATTTAGCTTCAACTCCATGCGATACAAACGATTAGCTTCAAATGCATGCGAAACACATGATTTAGATTAAAATCAATGCGAAGTAGAAGGCTTATCTTCAAATCCATGCGAATCAAATGGTTGAGCTTCAAATACTTGGGATATACATGATTCAGCTTCAACTGCATGCGTAACAAATGAGTTAGCTTCAAATCTATGTGAAACACATGATTTAGCTTCAAATTCATTCCAAACACATGGTTTAGCCTGATATTAGTGCGAAACAAATGGTTCAGCTTCCAATACTTGTGACATACATGATTTAGCTTCAACTGCATGTGAAACGAACGTGTTAGCTTCAAATTCAAGAGACACACATGATTCAGTTTCAAATAAAAGCGAAGTAGATGGCATAGCATCAAATCCATGCGAATCAAATGGTTTAGCTTCAAATACTTGTGATATACATGATTTATCTTCAACTGCATGCGAAACAAACGAGATAGCTTTAAATCCATCCGAAACAGATGATTTAGATTAAAATCAATGCGAAGTAGAAGGCTTATTTTGAAATCCATGCGAATCAAATGGATTAGCTTCAAATACTTGTGATGTGCATGATTTAGCTTCAAATGCAAGCGAAGCGAACGAGTTAGCTTCAAATCCATGCGAAACACATGATTTTGATTCTTATCAATGCGAAGTAGAAGACTGAACTTCGTATCCTTGCGAAACAAATGGTTTAGCTTCAAATACTTGTGATATACATGATTTAGCTTCAACAGCATGCAAAACTAACGAGTTAGCTTCAAATCCATGCGAAACACATGAGTTAGCTTCTTATCAATGCGAAGTAGAAGGCTGATCTTCGAATCCTTGCGAAACAAATGGTTTAGCTTCAAATACTTGTGATATACATGAATAAGCTTCAACAGCATGCAAAATTAGCGAGTTAGCTTCAAATCTATGCGAAACATATGATTTAGCTTGACATCAATGCGATTTAGAAGGCTTATATTCGAATCCATGCGAAACAAATGGTTTAGCTTCAAATACCTGTGATATACATGATTTATCTTCAACTGCATGCGAAAAAAACGAGATAGCTTTAAATCCATCCGAAACAGATGATTTAGATTAAAATCAATGCAAGTAGAAGGCTTATTTTGAAATCAGTGCGAATCAAATGGTTTAGCTTCAAATAATTGTGATATACATGATTTAGCTTCAGTTGCATGCGAAACAAACGAGTTAGCTTGAAATCCAAGCGAAACACATGATTTAGCTTCTTATCAATGCGAAGTAGAAGGCTGATCTTCGAATCCTTGCGAAACAAATGGTTTAGCTTCAAATACTTGTGATGTACATGAATAAGCTTCAACAGCATGCAAAACTAGCGAGTTAGCTTCAAATCCATGCGAAACACATGATTTAGCTTGAAATCAATGCGATTTAGAAGGCTTATCTTCGAATCCATGCGAAACAACTGGTTTAGCTTCAAATACCTGTGATATACATGATTTATCTTCAACTGCATGCGAAACAAGCGAGATAGCTTTAAATCCATGCGAAACAGATGATTTAGATTAAAATCAATGCGAAGTAGAAGGCTTATTTTGAAATCCATGCGAATCAAATGGTTTAGCTTCAAATAATTGTGATATACATGATTTAGCTTCAACTGCATTACGAAACAAACTAGTTAGCTTAAAATTCAAGAGAAAAACATGATTCAGTTTCAAATAAAAGCGAAGTAGATGGCATTGCAACAAATCCATGCGAATCAAATGGTTTAGCTGCAAATACTTGTGATACACATGATTTAGCTTCAACTCCATGCGATACAAACGATTAGCTTCAAATGCATGCGAAACACATGATTTAGATTAAAATCAATGCGAAGTAGAAGGCTTATCTTCAAATCCATGCGAATCAAATGGTTGAGCTTCAAATACTTGGGATATACATGATTCAGCTTCAACTGCATGCGTAACAAATGAGTTAGCTTCATATCTATGCGAAACACATGATTTAGCTTCAAATTCATTCCAAACACATGGTTTAGCCTGATATTCGTGCGAAACAAATGGTTCAGCTTCAAATACTTGTGACATACATGATTTAGCTTCAACTGCATGTGAAACGAACGTGTTAGCTTCAAATTCAAGAGAAACACATGATTCAGTTTCAAATAAAAGCGAAGTAGATGGCATAGCATCAAATCCATGCGAATCAAATGGTTTACCTTCAAATACTTGTGATATACATGATTTAGCTTCAACTGCATGCGATACAAACGATTAGCTTCAAATCCATGCGAAACATATGATTTAACTTCAAATCAATGCATGTAGAAGGCTGATCTTCGAATCCACGCGAAACAAATGGATTAGCTTCAAATACTTGTGATATACATGATTTATCTTCAACTGCATGCGAAACAAACGAGATAGCTTTAAATCCATCCGAAACAGATGATTTAGATTAAAATCAATGCGAAGTAGAAGGCTTATTTTGAAATCCATGCGAATCAAATGGTTTAGCTTCAAATAATTGTGATATACATGATGTAGCTTCAATTGCATGCGAAACAAACGAGTTAGCTTCAAATCCATTCGAAACACATGATTTAGTTTCAAATCAATGCGAAGTAGAAGGCTGATCTTCGTAACCTTGCGAAACAAATGGTTTAGCTTCAAATACTTGTGATATACATGATTTAGCTTCAACAGCATGCAAAACTAACGAGTTAGCTTCAAATCCATGCGAAACACATGATTTAGCTTCTTATCAATGCGAAGTAGAATGCTGATCTTCGAATCCTTGCGAAACAAATGGTTTAACTTCAAATACTTGTGATGTACATGAATAAGCTTCAACAGCATGCAAAACTAGCGAGTTAGCTTCAAATCCATGCGAAACACATGATTTAGCTTGAAATCAATGCGATTTAGAAGGCTTATCTTCGAATCCATGCGAAACAACTGGTTTAGCTTCAAATACCTGTGATATACATGATTTATCTTCAACTGCATGCGAAACAAACGAGATAGCTTTAAATCCATGCGAAACAGATGATTTAGATTAAAATCAATGCGAAGTAGAAGGCTTATTTTGAAATCCATGCGAATCAAATGGTTTAGCTTCAAATAATTGTGATATACATGATTTAGCTTCAACTGCATTACGAAACAAACTAGTTAGCTTCAAATTCAAGAGAAACACATGATTCAGTTTCAAACAAAAGCGAAGTAGATGGCATAGCATCAAATCCATGAGAATCAAATGGTTTAGCTTCAAATACTTGTGATATACATGATTTAGCTTCAACTGCATGCGATACAAACGATTAGCTTCAAATCCATGCGAAACATATGATTTAACTTCAAATCAATGCGAAGTAGAAGGCTGATCTTCGAATCCACGCGAAACAAATGGATTAGCTTCAAATACTTGTGATGTGCATGATTTAGCTTCAAATTGCAAGCGAAACGAACGAGTTAGCTTCAAATCCATGCGAAACACATGATTTTGCTTCTTATCAATGCGAAGTAGAAGGCTGATCTTCGTATCCTTGCGAAACAAATGGTTTAGCTTCAAATACTTGTGATATACATGATTTAGCTTCAACAGCATGCAAAACTAACGAGTTAGCTTCAAATCCATGCGAATCACATGAGTTAACTTCTTATCAATGCGATTTAGAAGGCTTATATTCGAATCAATGCGAAACAAATGGTTTAGCTTCAAATACCTGTGATATACATGATTTATCTTCAACTGCATGCGAAACAAACGAGATAGCTTTAAATCCATGCGAAACAGATGATTTAGATTAAAATCAATGCGAAGTAGAAGGCTTATTTTGAAATCCATGCGAATCAAATGGTTTAGCTTCAAATAATTGTGATATACATGATTTAGCTTCAACTGCATTACGAAACAAACTAGTTAGCTTAAAATTCAAGAGAAAAACATGATTCAGTTTCAAATAAAAGCGAAGTAGATGGCATTGCATCAAATCCATGCGAATCAAATGGTTTAGCTGCAAATACTTGTGATACACATGATTTAGCTTCAACTCCATGCGATACAAACGATTAGCTTCAAATGCATGCGAAACACATGATTTAGATTAAAATCAATGCGAAGTAGAAGGCTTATCTTCAAATCCATGCGAATCAAATGGTTGAGCTTCAAATACTTGGGATATACATGATTCAGCTTCAACTGCATGCGTAACAAATGAGTTAGCTTCAAATCTATGCGAAACACATGATTTAGCTTCAAATTCATTCCAAACACATGGTTTAGCCTGATATTAGTGCGAAACAAATGGTTCAGCTTCCAATACTTGTGACATACATGATTTAGCTTCAACTGCATGTGAAACGAACGTGTTAGCTTCAAATTCAAGAGACACACATGATTCAGTTTCAAATAAAAGCGAAGTAGATGGCATAGCATCAAATCCATGCGAATCAAATGGTTTAGCTTCAAATACTTGTGATATACATGATTTATCTTCAACTGCATGCGAAACAAACGAGATAGCTTTAAATCCATCCGAAACAGATGATTTAGATTAAAATCAATGCGAAGTAGAAGGCTTATTTTGAAATCCATGCGAATCAAATGGATTAGCTTCAAATACTTGTGATGTGCATGATTTAGCTTCAAATGCAAGCGAAACGAACGAGTTAGCTTCAAATCCATGCGAAACACATGATTTTGATTCTTATCAATGCGAAGTAGAAGACTGAACTTCGTATCCTTGCGAAACAAATGGTTTAGCTTCAAATACTTGTGATATACATGATTTAGCTTCAACAGCATGCAAAACTAACGAGTTAGCTTCAAATCCATGCGAAACACATGAGTTAGCTTCTTATCAATGCGAAGTAGAAGGCTGATCTTCGAATCCTTGCGAAACAAATGGTTTAGCTTCAAATACTTGTGATATACATGAATAAGCTTCAACAGCATGCAAAATTAGCGAGTTAGCTTCAAATCTATGCGAAACATATGATTTAGCTTGACATCAATGCGATTTAGAAGGCTTATATTCGAATCCATGCGAAACAAATGGTTTAGCTTCAAATACCTGTGATATACATGATTTATCTTCAACTGCATGCGAAAAAAACGAGATAGCTTTAAATCCATCCGAAACAGATGATTTAGATTAAAATCAATGCAAGTAGAAGGCTTATTTTGAAACCAGTGCGAATCAAATGGTTTAGCTTCAAATAATTGTGATATACATGATTTAGCTTCAGTTGCATGCGAAACAAACGAGTTAGCTTGAAATCCAAGCGAAACACATGATTTAGCTTCTTATCAATGCGAAGTAGAAGGCTGATCTTCGAATCCTTGCGAAACAAATGGTTTAGCTTCAAATACTTGTGATGTACATGAATAAGCTTCAACAGCATGCAAAACTAGCGAGTTAGCTTCAAATCCATGCGAAACACATGATTTAGCTTGAAATCAATGCGATTTAGAAGGCTTATCTTCGAATCCATGCGAAACAACTGGTTTAGCTTCAAATACCTGTGATATACATGATTTATCTTCAACTGCATGCGAAACAAACGAGATAGCTTTAAATCCATGCGAAACAGATGATTTAGATTAAAATCAATGCGAAGTAGAAGGCTTATTTTGAAATCCATGCGAATCAAATGGTTTAGCTTCAAATAATTGTGATATACATGATTTAGCTTCAACTGCATTACGAAACAAACTAGTTAGCTTAAAATTCAAGAGAAAAACATGATTCAGTTTCAAATAAAAGCGAAGTAGATGGCATTGCATCAAATCCATGCGAATCAAATGGTTTAGCTGCAAATACTTGTGATACACATGATTTAGCTTCAACTCCATGCGATACAAACGATTAGCTTCAAATGCATGCGAAACACATGATTTAGATTAAAATCAATGCGAAGTAGAAGGCTTATCTTCAAATCCATGCGAATCAAATGGTTGAGCTTCAAATACTTGGGATATACATGATTCAGCTTCAACTGCATGCGTAACAAATGAGTTAGCTTCATATCTATGCGAAACACATGATTTAGCTTCAAATTCATTCCAAACACATGGTTTAGCCTGATATTCGTGCGAAACAAATGGTTCAGCTTCAAATACTTGTGACATACATGATTTAGCTTCAACTGCATGTGAAACGAACGTGTTAGCTTCAAATTCAAGAGAAACACATGATTCAGTTTCGAATAAAAGCGAAGTAGATGGCATAGCATCAAATCCATGCGAATCAAATGGTTTACCTTCAAATACTTGTGATATACATGATTTAGCTTCAACTGCATGCGATACAAACGATTAGCTTCAAATCCATGCGAAACATATGATTTAACTTCAAATCAATGCATGTAGAAGGCTGATCTTCGAATCCACGCGAAACAAATGGATTAGCTTCAAATACTTGTGATATACATGATTTATCTTGAACTGCATGCGAAACAAACGAGATAGCTTTAAATCCATCCGAAACAGATGATTTAGATTAAAATCAATGCGAAGTAGAAGGCTTATTTTGAAATCCATGCGAATCAAATGGTTTAGCTTCAAATAATTGTGATATACATGATGTAGCTTCAATTGCATGCGAAACAAACGAGTTAGCTTCAAATCCATTCGAAACACATGATTTAGTTTCAAATCAATGCGAAGTAGAAGGCTGATCTTCGTAACCTTGCGAAACAAATGGTTTAGCTTCAAATACTTGTGATATACATGATTTAGCTTCAACAGCATGCAAAACTAACGAGTTAGCTTCAAATCCATGCGAAACACATGATTTAGCTTCTTATCAATGCGAAGTAGAAGGCTGATCTTCGAATCCTTGCGAAACAAATGGTTTAACTTCAAATACTTGTGATGTACATGAATAAGCTTCAACAGCATGCAAAACTAGCGAGTTAGCTTCAAATCCATGCGAAACACATGATTTAGCTTGAAATCAATGCGAAGTAGAAGGCTTATTTTGAAATCCACGCGAATCAAATGGATTAGCTTCAAATACTTGTGATGTGCATGATTTAGCTTCAAATGCAAGCGAAACGAACGAGTTAGCTTCAAATCCATGCGAAACACATGATTTTGATTCTTATCAATGCGAAGTAGAAGACTGAACTTCGTATCCTTGCGAAACAAATGGTTTAGCTTCAAATACTTGTGATATACATGATTTAGCTTCAACAGCATGCAAAACTAACGAGTTAGCTTCAAATCCATGCGAAACACATGAGTTAGCTTCTTATCAATGCGAAGTAGAAGGCTGATCTTCGAATCCTTGCGAAACAAATGGTTTAGCTTCAAATACTTGTGATATACATGAATAAGCTTCAACAGCATGCAAAATTAGCGAGTTAGCATCGAATCTATGCGAAACATATGATTTAGCTTGACATCAATGCGATTTAGAAGGCTTATATTCGAATCCATGCGAAACAAATGGTTTAGCTTCAAATACCTGTGATATACATGATTTATCTTCAACTGCATGCGAAAAAAACGAGATAGCTTTAAATCCATCCGAAACAGATGATTTAGATTAAAATCAATGCAAGTAGAAGGCTTATTTTGAAATCAGTGCGAATCAAATGGTTTAGCTTCAAATAATTGTGATATACATGATTTAGCTTCAGTTGCATGC
Organism: Megalopta genalis; assembly: GCF_051020955.1. Taxonomy (NCBI): domain Eukaryota; kingdom Metazoa; phylum Arthropoda; class Insecta; order Hymenoptera; family Halictidae; genus Megalopta; species Megalopta genalis. The sequence goes on from NW_027476158.1 coordinate 162,614, forward strand.
GAAACAAACGAGTTAGCTTGAAATCCAAGCGAAACACATGATTTAGCTTCTTATCAATGCGAAGTAGAAGGCTGATCTTCGAATCCTTGCGAAACAAATGGTTTAGCTTCAAATACTTGTGATGTACATGAATAAGCTTCAACAGCATGCAAAACTAGCGAGTTAGCTTCAAATCCATGCGAAACACATGATTTAGCTTGAAATCAATGCGATTTAGAAGGCTTATCTTCGAATCCATGCGAAACAACTGGTTTAGCTTCAAATACCTGTGATATACATGATTTATCTTCAACTGCATGCGAAACAAACGAGATAGCTTTAAATCCATGCGAAACAGATGATTTAGATTAAAATCAATGCGAAGTAGAAGGCTTATTTTGAAATCCATGCGAATCAAATGGTTTAGCTTCAAATAATTGTGATATACATGATTTAGCTTCAACTGCATTACGAAACAAACTAGTTAGCTTAAAATTCAAGGGAAAAACATGATTCAGTTTCAAATAAAAGCGAAGTAGATGGCATTGCATCAAATCCATGCGAATCAAATGGTATAGATTCAGATAATTGTGATAAACATGATTTAGCTTCAAATCCATGCGAAACGAATTATTTAGCTTCAAATACTTGCGATATAAGTGATATAGCTTCAAATGCAGGCGGAACAAACAGTTAGCTTCAAATTCATGCGAAACACATGATTTAGATTCAAATACTTGCGATATAAATGAAATAACTTCAAATGCAGACGAACGAACGAGTTATCTTCAAATTCATGCGAAACACATGATTTAGCTTCAAATCAATGCGAAGTTAAAGGTTTACCTTCAATTCCATGCGAAACAAATGATTTAGCTTCAAATACTTGCGATATAAGTGATATAGCTTCAAATGCATGCGAATCAAACAGTTCGATTCAAATTCATACGAAACACATGATTTAGCTTCAAATCAATGCGAAGTTGAAGGCTTAGCTTCAAATCCATGCGAAACAAACGAGTTAGCTTCAAATCCATGCGGAACATTTGATTTAGCTTCAAATCATGCGAAGTAGAAGGCTCAGCTTCAAATCCGAGCGAAACACATGATTTAGCTTCAAATCAATTCGAAGTAGAAGGCTTAGCTTCAAATCCATGCGAAAAGAATAGTTTAGCTTGAAATACTTGTTTTATACATGTTTTACCTTCAACTCCATGCGAAACATACGAGTTAGCTTCAAATCCAAGCGAAACACATGAGTTTGCTTCAAATCAATGTGATGTAGAAGGTTTAGCTTCAAATCCATGCAAAACGAATGATTTAGCTTCAAATACTTGCGATATAAGTCATATAGCTTCAAATGCAGGCGGAACAAACAGTTAGCTTCAAATTCATGCGAAACACATGATTTAGATTCAAATACTTGCGATATAAATGAAATAACTTCAAATGCAGACGAACGAACGAGATATATTTAAATTCATGCGAAACACATGATTTAGCTTCAAATCAATGCGAAGTTAGAGGCTTAGCTTCAAATCCATGCGAAACAAATGATCTAGCTTCAAATACTTGCGATATAAGTGATATAGCTTCAAATGCAGGCAGAACAAACAGTTAGCTTCAAATTCATGCGAAACATATGATTTAGATTCAAATACTTGCGATATAAATGAAATAACTTCAAATGCAGACGAACGAACGAGTTATCTTCAAATTCATGCGAAACACATGATTTAGCTTCAAATCAGTGCGACGTAGAAGGCTTAGCTTCAAATCCAAGCGAAACAAATGGTATAGATTCAGATAATAGTGATAAACATGATTTAGCTTCAAATCATGCGAAGTAGAAGGTTTATCTTCAAATCCGAGCGAAACACATGATTTAGATTCAAATACTTGCGATATAAATGAAATAGCTTCAAATGCAGACCAAACGAACGAGTTATCTTCAAATTCATACGAAACACATGATTTAGCTTCAAATCAATGCGAAGTTAAAGGCTTAGCTTCAAATCCATGCCAAACAAACGACTCAGCTTCAAATCCATGCGAAACAATTGATTTAGCCTCAAATACTTGTGATATAAGTGATATAGCTTCAAATGCAGGCGGAACAAACAGTTAGCTTCAAATTCATGCGAAACACATGATTTAGCTTCAAATCAATGCGACGTTAAAAGCTTAGCTTCAACTCCATGCGAAACAAACGAGTCAGCTTCAAATGCATGCGGAACATATGATTTAGCTTGACATCAATGCGATTTAGAAGGCTTATATTCGAATCCATGCGAAACAAATGGTTTAGCTTAAAATACCTGTGATATACATGATTTATCTTCAACTGCATGCGAAAAAAATGAGATAGCTTTAAATCCATCCGAAACAGATGATTTAGATTAAAATCAATGCGAAGTAGAAGGCTTATTTTGAAATCCATGCGAATCAAATTGTTTAGCTTCAAATACTTGTGATGTGCATGATTTAGCTTCAAATGCAAGCGAAACGAACGAGTTAGCTTCAAATCCATGCGAAACACATGATTTAGCTTCAAATTCATTCCAAACACATTGTTTAGCTTGATATTCGTGCGAAACAAATGGTTCAGCTTCAAATACTTGTGACATACATGATATAGCTTCAACTGCATGTGAAACGAAAGTGTTAGCTTCAAATTCAAGAGAAACACATGATTCAGTTTCAAATAAAAGCGAAGTAGATGGCATAGCATCAAATCCATGCGAATCAAATGGTTTAGCTTCAAATACTTGTGATATACATGAATTAGCTTCAACTGCATGCGATACAAACGATTAGCTTCAAATCCATGCGAAACATATGATTTAACTTCAAATCAATGCGAAGTAGAAGGCTGATCTTCGAATCCACGCGAAACAAATGGATTAGCTTCAAATACTTGTGATATACATGATTTATCTTCTACTGCATGCGAAACAAACGAGATAGCTTTAAATCTATCCGAAACAGATGATTTAGATTAAAATCAATGCGAAGTAGAAGGCTTACCTTGAAATCCATGCGAATCAAATGGTTTAGCTTCAAATAATTGTGATATACATGATTTAGCTTCAATTGCATGCGAAACGAACGAGTTAGCTTCAAATCCATGCGAAACACATGATTTTGCTTCTTATCAATGCGAAGTAGAATGCTGATCTTCGTAACCTTGCGAAACAAATGGTTTAGCTTCAAATACTTGTGATATACATGATTTAGCTTCAACAGCATGCAAAACTAACGAGTTAGCTTCAAATCCATGCGAAACACATGAGTTAGCTTCTTATCAATGCGAAGTAGAAGGCTGATCTTCGAATCCTTGCGAAACAAATGGTTTAGCTTCAAATACTTGTGATATACATGAGTAAGCTTCAACAGCATGCAAAATTAGCGAGTTAGCTTCAAATCTATGCGAAACATATGATTTAGCTTGACATCAATGCGATTTAGAAGGCTTATATTCGAATCCATGCGAAACAAATGGTTTAGCTTCAAATAATTGTGATATACATGATTTAGCTTCAGTTGCATGCGAAACAAACAAGTTAGCTTGAAATCCAAGCGAAACACATGATTTAGCTTCTTATCAATGCGAAGTAGAAGGCTGATCTTCGAATCCACGCGAAACAAATGGTTTAGCTTCAAATACTTGTGATGTACATGAATAAGCTTCAACAGCATGCAAAACTAGCGAGTTAGCTTCAAATCCATGCGAAACACATGATTTAGCTTGAAATCAATGCGATTTAGAAGGCTTATCTTCGAATCCATGCGAAACAACTGGTTTAGCTTCAAATACCTGTGATATACATGATTTATCTTCAACTGCATGCGAAACAAACGAGATAGCTTTAAATCCATGCGAAACAGATGATTTAGATTAAAATCAATGCGAAGTAGAAGGCTTATTTTGAAATCCATGCGAATCAAATGGTTTAGCTTCAAATAATTGTGATATACATGATTTAGCTTCAATTGCATGCGAAACAAACGAGTTAGCTTCAAATCCATTCGAAACACATGATTTAGCTTCAAATCAATGCGAAGTAGAAGGCTTATCTTCAAATCCATGCGAACCAAGTGGTTCAGCTTCAAATACTTGTGATGTGCATGATTTAGCTTCAAATGCAATCGAAACGAACGAGTTAGCTTCAAATCCATGCGAAACACATGATTTTGCTTCTTATCAATGCGAAGTAGAAGGCTGATCTTCGAATCCTTGCGAAACAAATGGTTTAGCTCCAAATACTTGTGATGTACATGAATAAGCTTCAACAGCATGCAAAACTAGCGAGTTAGCTTCAAATCCATGCGAAACACATGATTTAGCTTGAAATCAATGCGATTTAGAAGGCTTATCTTCGAATCCATGCGAAACAACTGGTTTAGCTTCAAATACCTGTGATATACATGATTTATCTTCAACTCCATGCGAAACAAACGAGATAGCTTTAAATCCATGCGAAACAGATGATTTAGATTAAAATCAATGCGAAGTAGAAGGCTTATTTTGAAATCCATGCGAATCAAATGGTTTAGCTTCAAATAATTGTGATATACATGATTTAGCTTCAACTGCATTACGAAACAAACTAGTTAGCTTCAAATTCAAGAGAAACACATGATTCAGTTTCAAATAAAAGCGAAGTAGATGGCATTGCATCAAATCCATGCGAATCAAATGGTTTAGCTGCGAATACTTGTGATATACATGATTTAGCTTCAACTCCATGCGATACAAACGATTAGCTTCAAATCCATGCGAAACATATGATTTAACTTCAAATCAATGCGAAGTAGAAGGCTGATCTTCGAATCCACGCGAAACAAATGGATTAGCTTCAAATACTTGTGATATACATGATTTATCTTCAACTGCATGCGAAACAAACGAGATAGCTTTAAATCTATCCGAAACAGATGATTTAGATTAAAATCAATGCGAAGTAGAAGGCTTACCTTGAAATCCATGCGAATCAAATGGTTTAGCTTCAAATAATTGTGATATACATGATTTAGCTTCAATTGCATGCGAAACGAACGAGTTAGCTTCAAATCCATGCGAAACACATGATTTTGCTTCTTATCAATGCGAAGTAGAAGGCTGATCTTCGTATCCTTGCGAAACAAATGGTTTAGCTTCAAATACTTGTGATATACATGATTTAGCTTCAACAGCATGCAAAACTAACGAGTTAGCTTCAAATCCATGCGAAACACATGATTTAGCTTCTATTCAATGCGAAGTAGAAGGCTGATCTTCGAATCCACGCGAAACAAATGGTTTAGCTTCAAATACTTGTGATGTACATGAATAAGCTTCAACAGCATGCAAAACTAGCGAGTTAGCTTCAAATCCATGCGAAACACATGATTTAGCGTGAAATCAATGCGATTTAGAAGGCTTATCTTCGAATCCATGCGAAACAACTGGTTTAGCTTCAAATACCTGTGATATACATGATTTATCTTCAACTGCATGCGAAACAAACGAGATAGCTTTAAATCCATGCGAAACAGATGATTTAGATTAAAATCAATGCGAAGTAGAAGGCTTATTTTGAAATCCATGCGAATCAAATGGTTTAGCTTCAAATAATTGTGATATACATGATTTAGCTTCAATTGCATGCGAAACAAACGAGTTAGCTTCAAATCCATTCGAAACACATGATTTAGCTTCAAATCAATGCGAAGTAGAAGGCTTATCTTCAAATCCATGCGAAACAAGTGGTTCAGCTTCAAATACTTGTGATGTGCATGATTTAGCTTCAAATGCAATCGAAACGAACGAGTTAGCTTCAAATCCATGCGAAACACATGATTTTGCTTCTTATCAATGCGAAGTAGAAGGCTGATCTTCGAATCCTTGCGAAACAAATGGTTTAGCTCCAAATACTTGTGATGTACATGAATAAGCTTCAACAGCATGCAAAACTAGCGAGTTAGCTTCAAATCCATGCGAAACACATGATTTAGCTTGAAATCAATGCGATTTAGAAGGCTTATCTTCGAATCCATGCGAAACAACTGGTTTAGCTTCAAATACCTGTGATATACATGATTTATCTTCAACTCCATGCGAAACAAACGAGATAGCTTTAAATCCATGCGAAACAGATGATTTAGATTAAAATCAATGCGAAGTAGAAGGCTTATTTTGAAATCCATGCGAATCAAATGGTTTAGCTTCAAATAATTGTGATATACATGATTTAGCTTCAACTGCATTACGAAACAAACTAGTTAGCTTCAAATTCAAGAGAAACACATGATTCAGTTTCAAATAAAAGCGAAGTAGATGGCATTGCATCAAATCCATGCGAATCAAATGGTTTAGCTGCGAATACTTGTGATATACATGATTTAGCTTCAACTCCATGCGATACAAACGATTAGCTTCAAATGCAAGCGAAACGAACGAGTTAGCTTCAAGTCCATGCGAAACACATGATTTTGCTTCTTATCAATGCGAAGTAGAAGGCTGATCTTCGTATCCTTGCGAAACAAATGGTTTAGCTTCAAATACTTGTGATATACATGATTTAGCTTCAACAGCATGCAAAACTAACGAGTTAGCTTCAAATCCATGCGAAACACATGAGTTAGCTTCTTATCAATGCGAAGTAGAAGGCTGATTTTCGAATCCTTGCGAAACAAATGGTTTAGCTTCAAATACTTGTGATATACATGAATAAGCTTCAACAGCATGCAAAATTAGCGAGTTGGCTTCAAATCTATGCGAAACATATGATTTAGCTTGACATCAATGCGATTTAGAAGGCTTATATTCGAATCCATGCGAAACAAATGGTTTAGCTTCAAATACCTGTGATATACATGATTTATCTTCAACTGCATGCGAAAAAAACGAGATAGCTTTAAATCCATCCGAAACAGATGATTTAGATTAAAATCAATGCGAAGTAGAAGGCTTATTTTGAAATCCATGCGAATCAAATGGTTTAGCCTCAAATAATTGTGATATAGATGATTTAGCTTCAGTTGCATGCGAAACAAACGAGTTAGCTTGAAATCCAAGCGAAACACATGATTTAGCTTCTTATCAATGCGAAGTAGAAGGCTGATCTTCGAATCCTTGCGAAACAAATGGCTTAGCTTCAAATACTTGTGATGTACATGAATAAGCTTCAACAGCATGCAAAACTAGCGAGTTAGCTTCAAATCCATGCGAAACACATGATTTAGCTTGAAATCAATGCGATTTAGAAGGCTTATCTTCGAATCCATGCGAAACAACTGGTTTAGCTTCAAATACCTGTAATATACACGATTTATCTTCAACTGCATGCGAAACAAACGAGATAGCTTTAAATCCATGCGAAACAGATGATTTAGATTAAAATCAATGCGAAGTAGAAGGCTTATTTTGAAATCCATGCGAATCAAATGGTTTAGCTACAAATAATTGTGATATACGTGATTTAGCTTCAACTGCATTACGAAACAAACTAGTTAGCTTCAAATTCAAGAGAAACACATGATTCAGTTTCAAATAAAAGCGAAGTAGATGGCATTGCATCAAATCCATGCGAATCAAATGGTTTAGCTGCAAATACTTGTGATATACATGATTTAGCTTCAACTCCATGCGATACAAACGATTAGCTTCAAATGCATGCGAAACACATGATTTAGATTAAAATCAATGCGATGTAGAAGGCTTATCTTCAAATCCATGCGAATCAAATGGTTGAAGCTTCAAATACTTGGGATATACATGATTCAGCTTCAACTGCATGCGTAACAAATGAGTTAGCTTCAAATCTATGCGAAACACATGATTTAGCTTCAAATTCATTCCAAACACATGGTTTAGCCTGATATTCGTGCGAAACAAATGGTTCAGCTTCAAATACTTGTGACATACATGATTTAGCTTCAACTGCATGTGAAACGAACGTGTTAGCTTCAAATTCAAGAGAAACACATGATTCAGTTTCAAATAAAAGCGAAGTAGATGGCATAGCATCAAATCCATGCGAATCAAATGGTTTAGCTTCAAATACTTGTGATATACATGATTTAGCTTCAACTGCATGCGATACAAACGATTAGCTTCAAATCCATGCGAAACATATGATTTAACTTCAAATCAATGCGAAGTAGAAGGCTGATCTTCGAATCCACGCGAAACAAATGGATTAGCTTCAAATACTTGTGATATACATGATTTATCTTCAACTGCATGCGAAACAAACGAGATAGCTTTAAATCCATTCGAAACAGATTATTTAGATTAAAATCAATGCGAAGTACAAGGCTTATTTTGAAATCCATGCGAATCAAATGGTTTAGCTTCAAATAATTGTGATATACATGATGTAGCTTCAATTGCATGCGAAACAATCGAGTTAGCTTCAAATCTATTCGACACACATGATTTAGATTCAAATCAATGCGAAGTAGAAGGCTTATCTTCAAATCCATGCGAAACAAGTGGTTCAGCTTCAAATACTTGTGATGTGCATGATTTAGCTTCAAATGCAAGCGAAACGAACGAGTTAGCTTCAAATCCATGCGAAACACATGATTTTGCTTCTTATCAATGCGAAGTAGAAGGCTGATCTTCGTATCCTTGCGAAACAAATGGTTTAGCTTCAAATACTTGTGATATACATGATTTAGCTTCAACAGCATGCAAAACTAACGAGTTAGCTTCAAATCCATGCGAAACACATGAGTTAGCTTCTTATCAGTGCGAAGTAGAAGGCTGATCTTCGAATCCTTGCGAAACAAATGGTTTAGCTTCAAATACTTGTGATATACATGAATAAGCTTCAACAGCATGCAAAATTAGCGTGTTAGCTTCAAATCTATGCGAAACATATGATTTAGCTTGACATCAATGCGATTTAGAAGGCTTATATTCGAATCCATGCGAAACAAATGGTTTAGCTTCAAATACCTGTGATATACATGATTTATCTTCAACTGCATGCGAAAAAAACGAGATAGCTTTAAATCCATCCGAAACAGATGATTTAGATTAAAATCAATGCGAAGTAGAAGGCTTATTTTGAAATCCATGCCAATCAAATGGGTTAGCTTCAAATAATTGTGATATACATGATTTAGCTTCAATTGCATGCGAAACAAACGAGTTAGCTTGAAATCCAAGCGAAACACATGATTTAGCTTCAAATCAATGCGATGTAGAAGGCTTATGTTCAAATCCATGCGAAACAAGTGGTTCAGATTCAAATACTTGTGATGTGCATGATTTAGCTTCAAATGCAAGCGAAACGAAGGAGTTAGCTTCAAATCCATGCGAAACACATGATTTAGCTTCTTATCAATGCGAAGTAGAAGGCTGATCTTCGAATCCTTGCGAAACAAATGGTTTAGCTTCAAATACTTGTGATATACATGATTTAGCTTCAACTGCATGCGATACAAACGATTAGCTTCAAATCCATGCGAAACATATGATTTAACTTCAAATCAATGCGAAGTAGAAGGCTGATCTTCGAATCCACGCGAAACAAATGGTTTAGCTTCAAATACCTGTGATATACATGATTTATCTTCAACTGCATGCGAAACAATCGAGATAGCTTTAAATCCATGCGAAACAGATGATTTAGATTAAAATCAATGCGAAGTAGAAGGCTTATTTTGAAATCCATGCGAATCAAATGGTTTAGCTTCAAATAATTTTGATATACATGATTTAGCATCAACTGTATTACGAAACAAACTAGTTAGCTTCAAATTCAAGAGAAACACGTGATTCAGTTTCAAATAAAAACGAAGTAGATGGCATAGCATCAAATCCATGCGAATCAAATGGTTTAGCTTCAAATTCTTGTGATATACATGATTTAGCTTCAACTGCATGCGATACAAACGATTAGCTTCAAATCCATGCGAAACATATGATTTAACTTCAAATCAATGCGAAGTAGAAGGCTGATCTTCGAATCCATGCGAAACAAGTGGTTCAGCTTCAAATACTTGTGATGTGCATGATTTAGATTCAAATGCAAGCGAAACGAACGAGTTAGCTTCAAATCCATGCGAAACACATGATTTTGCTTGTTATCAATGCGAAGTAGAAGGCTGATCTTCGAATCCTTGCGAAACAAATGGTTTAGCTTCAAATACTTGTGATGTACATGAATAAGCTTCAACAGCATGCAAAACTAGCGAGTTAGCTTCAAATCCATGCGAAACACATGATTTAGCTTGAAATCAATGCGATTTAGAAGGCTTATCTCCGAATCCATGCGAAACAACTGGTTTAGCTTCAAATACCTGTGATATACATGATTTATCTTCAACTGCATGCGAAACAAACGAGATAGCTTTTAATCCATGCGAAACAGATGATTTAGATTAAAATCAATGCGAAGTAGAAGGCTTATTTTGAAATCCATGCGAATCAAATGGTTTAGCTTCAAATAATTGTGATATACATGATTTAGCTTCAAATTCAAGAGAAACACATGATTCAGTTTCAAATAAAAGCGAAGTAGATGGCATTGCATCAAATCCATGCGAATCAAATGGTTTAGCTTCAAATAATTGTGATATACATGATTTAGCTTCAACTCCATGCGATACAAACGATTAGCTTCAAATGCATGCGAAACACATGATTTAGATTAAAATCAATGCGAAGTAGAAGGCTTATCTTCAAATCCATGCGAATCAAATGGTTGAGCTTCAAATACTTGGGATATACATGATTCAGCTTCAACTGCATGCGTAACAAATGAGTTAGCTTCAAATCTATGCGAAACACATGATTTAGCTTCAAATTCATTCCAAACACATGGTTTAGCCTGATATTCGTGCGAAACAAATGGTTCAGCTTCAAATACTTGTGACATACATGATTTAGCTTCAACTGCATGTGAAACGAACGTGTTAGCTTCAAATTCAAGAGAAACACATGATTCAGTTTCAAATAAAAGCGAAGTAGATGGCATAGCATCAAATCCATGCGAATCAAATGGTTTACCTTCAAATACTTGTGATATACATGATTTAGCTTCAACTGCATGCGATACAAACGATTAGCTTCAAATCCATGCGAAACATATGATTTAACTTCAAATCAATGCATGTAGAAGGCTGATCTTCGAATCCACGCGAAACAAATGGATTAGCTTCAAATACTTGTGATATACATGATTTATCTTCAACTGCATGCGAAACAAACGAGATAGCTTTAAATCAATCCGAAACAGATGATTTAGATTAAAATCAATGCGAAGTAGAAGGCTTATTTTGAAATCCATGCGAATCAAATGGTTTAGCTTCAAATTATTGTGATATACATGATGTAGCTTCAATTGCATGCGAAACAAACGAGTTAGCTTCAAATCCATTCGAAACACATGATTTAGTTTCAAATCAATGCGAAGTAGAAGGCTGATCTTCGTAACCTTGCGAAACAAATGGTTTAGCTTCAAATACTTGTGATATACATGATTTAACTTCAACAGCATGCAAAACTAACGAGTTAGCTTCAAATCCATGCGAAACACACGAGTTAGCTTCTTATCAATGCGAAGTAGAAGGCTGATCTTCGAATCCTTGCGAAACAAATGGTTTAGCTTCAAATACTTGTGATATACATGAATAAGCTTCAACAGCATGCAAAACTAGCGAGTTAGCTTCAAATCCATGCGAAACACATGATTTAGCTTGAAATCAATGCGATTTAGAAGGCTTATCTTCGAATCCATGCGAAACAACTGGTTTAGCTTCAAATACCTGTGATATACATGATTTATCTTCAACTGCATGCGAAACAAACGAGATAGCTTTTAATCCATGCGAAACAGATGATTTAGATTAAAATCAATGCGAAGTAGAAGGCTTATTTTGAAATCCATGCGAAACAAATGGTTTAGCTTCAAATAATTGTGATATACATGATTTAGCTTCAACTGCATTACGAAACAAACTAGTTAGCTTCAAATTCAAGAGAAACACATGATACAGTTTCAAATAAAAGCGAAGTAGATGGCATTGCATCAAATCCATGCGAATCAAATGGTTTAGCTGCAAATACTTGTGATATACATGATTTAGCTTCAACTCCATGCGATACAAACGATTAGCTTCAAATGCATGCGAAACACATGATTTAGATTAAAATCAATGCGAAGTAGAAGGCTTATCTTCAAATCCATGCGAATCAAATGGTTGAGCTTCAAATACTTGGGATATACATGATTCAGCTTCAACTGCATGCGTAACAAATGAGTTAGCTTCAAATCTATGCGAAACACATGATTTAGCTTCAAATTCATTCCAAACACATGGTTTAGCCTGATATTCGTGCGAAACAAATAGTTCAGCTTCAAATACTTGTGACATACATGATTTAGCTTCAACTGCATGTGAAACGAACGTGTTAGCTTCAAATTCAAGAGAAACACATGATTCAGTTTCAAATAAAAGCGAAGTAGATGGCATAGCATCAAATCCATGCGAATCAAATGGTTTACCTTCAAATACTTGTGATATACATGATTTAGCTTCAACTGCATGCGATACAAACGATTAGCTTCAAATCCATGCGAAACATATGATTTAACTTCAAATCAATGCATGTAGAAGGCTGATCTTCGAATCCACGCGAAACAAATGAATTAGCTTCAAATACTTGTGATATACATGATTTATCTTCAACTGCATGCGATACAAACGATTGGCTTCAAATCCATGCGAAACATATGATTTAACTTCAAATCAATGCGAAGTAGAAGGCTGATCTTCGAATCCACGCGAAACAAATGGATTAGCTTCAAATACTTGTGATATACATAATTTATCTTCAACTGCATGCGAAACAAACGAGATAGCTTTAAATCCATCCGAAACAGATGATTTAGATTAAAATCAATGCGAAGTAGAAGGCTTATTTTGAAATCCATGCGAATCAAATGGTCTAGCTTCAAATACTTGTGATGTGCATGATTTAGCTTCAAATGCAAGCGAAACGAACGAGTTAGCTTCAAATCCATGCGAAACACATGATTTTGCTTCTTATCAATGCGAAGTAGAAGGCTGATCTACGTAACCTTGCGAAACAAATGGTTTAGCTTCAAATACTTGTGATATACATGATTTAGCTTCAACAGCATGCAAAACTAACGAGTTAGCTTCAAATCCATGCGAAACACATGAGTTAGCTTCTTATCAATGCGAAGTAGAAGGCTTATATTCGAATCCTTGCGAAACAAATGGTTTAGCTTCAAATACTTGTGATGTACATGAATAAGCTTCAACAGCATGCAAAACTAGCGAGTTAGCTTCAAATCCATGCGAAACACATGATTTAGCTTGAAATCAATGCGATTTAGAAGGCTTATCTTCGAATCCATGCGAAACAACTGGTTTAGCTTCAAATACCTGTGATATACATGATTTATCTTCAACTGCATGCGAAACAAACGAGATAGCTTTAAATCCATGCGAAACAGATGATTTAGATTAAAATCAATGCGAAGTAGAAGGCTTATTTTGAAATCCATGCGAATCAAATGGTTTAGCTTCAAATAATTGTGATATACATGATTTAGCTTCAACTGCATTACGAAACAAACTAGTTAGCTTCAAATTCAAGAGAAACACATGATTCAGTTTCAAATAAAAGCGAAGTAGATGGCATAGCATCAAATCCATGCGAATCAAATGGTTTAGCTTCAAATACTTGTGATATACATGATTTAGCTTCAACTGCATGCGATACAAACGATTAGCTTCAAATCAATGCGAAACATATGATTTAACTTCAAATCAATGCGAAGTAGAAGGCTGATCTTCGAATCCACGCGAAACAAATGGATTAGCTTCAAAATACTTGTGATATACATGATTTATCTTCAACTGCATGCGAAACAAACGAGATAGCTTTAAATCCATCCGAAACAGATGATTTAGATTAAAATCAATGGGAAGTAGAAGGCTTATTTTGAAATCCATGCGAATCAAATGGTTTAGCTTCAAATAATTGAGATATACATGATGTAGCTTCAATTGCATGCGAAACAAACGGTTAGCTTCAAAACCATTCGAAACACATGATTTAGCTTCAAATCAATGCGAAGTAGAAGGCTGATCTTCGAATCCACGCGAAACAAATGGATTAGCTTCAAATACTTGTGATGTGCATGATTTAGCTTCAAATGCAAGCGAAACGAACGAGTTAGCTTCAAATCCACGCGAAACACATGATTTTGCTTCTTATCAATGCGAAGTAGAAGGCTGATCTTCGTATCCTTGCGAAACAAATGGTTTAGCTTCAAATACTTGTGATATACATGATTTAGCTTCAACAGCATGCAAAACTAACGAGTTAGATTCAAATCCATGCGAATCACATGAGTTAGCTTCTTATCAATGCGATTTAGAAGGCTTATATTCGAATCCATGCGAAACAAATGGTTTAGCTTCAAATACCTGTGATATACATGAATAAGCTTCAACAGCATGCAAAATTAGCGAGTTAGCTTCAAATCTATGCGAAACATATGATTTAGCTTGACATCAATGCGATTTAGAAGGCTTATATTCGAATCCATGCGAAACAAATGGTTTAGCTTCAAATACCTGTGATATACATGATTTATCTTCAACTGGATGCGAAAAAAACGAGATAGCTTTAAATCCATCCGAAACAGATGATTTAGATTAAAATCAATGCGAAGTAGAAGGCTTATTTTGAAATCCATGCGAATCAAATGGTTTAGCCTCAAATAATTGTGATATACATGATTTAGCTTCAATTGCATGCGAAACAAACGAGTTAGCTTGAAATCCAAGCGAAACACATGATTTAGCTTCTTATCAATGCGAAGTAGAAGGCTGATCTTCGAATCCTTGCGAAACAAATGGTTTAGCTTCAAATACTTGTGATGTTCATGAATAAGCTTCAACAGCATGCAAAACTAGCGAGTTAGCTTCAAATCCATGCGAAACACATGATTTAACTTCAAATCAATGCGAAGTAGAAGGCTGATCTTCGAATCCACGCGAAACAAATGGATTAGCTTCAAATACTTGTGATATACATGATTTATCTTCAACTGCATGCGAAACAAACGAGATAGCTTTAAATCCATCCGAAACAGATGATTTAGATTAAAATCAATGCGAAGTAGAAGGCTTATTTTTAAATCCATGCGAATCAAGTGGTTCAGCTTCAAATACATGTGATGTGCATGATTTAGCTTCAAATGCAAGCGAAACGAACGAGTTAGCTTCAAATCCATGCGAAACACATGATTTTGCTTCTTATCAATGCGAAGGAGAAGGCTGCTCTTCGTATCCTTGCGAAACAAATGGTTTAGCTTCAAATACTTGTGATATACATGATTTAGCTTCAACAGCATGCAAAACTAACGAGTTAGCTTCAAATCCATGCGAAACACATGAGTTAGCTTCTTATCAATGCGAAGTAGAAGGCTGATCTTCGAATCCTTGCGAAACAAATGGTTTAGCTTCAAATACTTGTGATATACATGAATAAGCTTCAACAGCATGCAAAATTAGCGAGTTAGCTTCAAATCTATGCGAAACATATGATTTAGCTTGACATCAATGCGATTTAGAAGGCTTATATTCGAATCCATGCGAAACAAACGGTTTAGCTTCAAATACCTGTGATATACATGATTTATCTTCAACTGCATGCGAAAAAAACGAGATAGCTTTAAATCCATCCGAAACAGATGATTTAGATTAAAATCAATGCGAAGTAGAAGGCTTATTTTGAAATCCATGCGAATCAAATGGTTTAGCTTCAAATAATTGTGATATACATGATTTAGCTTCAATTGCTTGCGAAACAAACGAGTTAGCTTGAAATCCAAGCGAAACAAATGATTTAGCTTCAAATCAATGCGAAGTAGAAGGCTTATTTTGAAATCCATGCGAAACAAATGGTTTAGCTTCAAATAATTGTGATATACATGATTTAGCTTCAACTGCATTATGAAACAAACTAGTTAGCTTCAAATTCAAGAGAAACACATGATACAGTTTCAAATAAAAGCGAAGTAGATGGCATTGCATTAAATCCAAGCGAATCAAATGGTTTAGCTGCAAATACTTGTGATATACATGATTTAGCTTCAACTCCATGCGATACAAACGATTAGCTTCAAATGCATGCGAAACACATGATTTAGATTAAAATCAATGCGAAGTAGAAGGCTTATCTTCAAATCCATGCGAATCAAATGGTTGAGCTTCAAATACTTGGGATATACATGATTCAGCTTCAACTGCATGCGTAACAAATGAGTTAGCTTCAAATCTATGCGAAACACATGATTTAGCTTCAAATTCATTCCAAACACATGGTTTATCCTGATATTAGTGCGAAACAAATGGTTCAGCTTCCAATACTTGTGACATACATGATTTAGCTTCAACTGCATGTGAAACGAACGTGTTAGCTTCAAATTCAAGAGACACACATGATTCAGTTTCAAATAAAAGCGAAGTAGATGGCATAGCATCAAATCCATGCGAATCAAAAGGTTTAGCTTCAAATACTTGTGATATACATGATTTATCTTCAACTGCATGCGAAACAAACGAGATAGCTTTAAATCCATCCGAAACAGATGATTTAGATTAAAATCAATGCGAAGTAGAAGGCTTATTTTGAAATCCATGCGAATCAAATGGATTAGCTTCAAATACTTGTGATGTGCATGATTTAGCTTCAAATGCAAGCGAAACGAACGAGTTAGCTTCAAATCCATGCGAAACACATGATTTTGCTTCTTATCAATGCGAAGTAGAAGGCTGATCTTCGTATCCTTGCGAAACAAATGGTTTAGCTTCAAATACTTGTGATATACATGATTTAGCTTCAACAGCATGCAAAACTAACGAGTTAGCTTCAAATCCATGCGAAACACATGAGTTAGCTTCTTATCAATGCGAAGTAGAAGGCTGATCTTCGAATCCTTGCGAAACAAATGGTTTAGCTTCAAATACTTGTGATATACATGAATAAGCTTCAACAGCATGCAAAATTAGCGAGTTAGCTTCAAATCTATGCGAAACATATGATTTAGCTTGACATCAATGTGATTTAGAAGGCTTATATTCGAATCCATGCGAAACAAATGGTTTAGCTTCAAATACCTGTGATATACATGATTTATCTTCAACTGCATGCGAAAAAAACGAGATAGCTTTAAATCCATCCGAAACAGATGATTTAGATTAAAATCAATGCAAGTAGAAGGCTTATTTTGAAATCAGTGCGAATCAAATGGTTTAGCTTCAAATAATTGTGATATACATGATTTAGCTTCAGTTGCATGCGAAACAAACGAGTTAGCTTGAAATCCAAGCGAAACACATGATTTAGCTTCTTATCAATGCGAAGTAGAAGGCTGATCTTCGAATCCTTGCGAAACAAATGGTTTAGCTTCAAATACTTGTAATGTACATGAATAAGCTTCAACAGCATGCAAAACTAGCGTGTTAGCTTCAAATCCATGCGAAACACATGATTTAGCTTGAAATCAATGCGATTTAGAAGGCTTATCTTCGAATCCATGCGAAACAACTGGTTTAGCTTCAAATACCTGTGATATACATGATTTATCTTCAACTGCATGCGAAACAAACGAGATAGCTTTAAATCCATGCGAAACAGATGATTTAGATTAAAATCAATGCGAAGTAGAAGGCTTATTTTGAAATCCATGCGAATCAAATGGTTTAGCTTCAAATAATTGTGATATACATGATTTAGCTTCAACTGCATTACGAAACAAACTAGTTAGCTTAAAATTCAAGAGAAAAACATGATTCAGTTTCAAATAAAAGCGAAGTAGATGGCATTGCATCAAATCCATGCGAATCAAATGGTTTAGCTGCAAATACTTGTGATACACATGATTTAGCTTCAACTCCATGCGATACAAACGATTAGCTTCAAATGCATGCGAAACACATGATTTAGATTAAAATCAATGCGAAGTAGAAGGCTTATCTTCAAATCCATGCGAATCAAATGGTTGAGCTTCAAATACTTGGGATATACATGATTCAGCTTCAACTGCATGCGTAACAAATGAGTTAGCTTCAAATCTATGCGAAACACATGATTTAGCTTCAAATTCATTCCAAACACATGGTTTAGCCTGATATTAGTGCGAAACAAATGGTTCAGCTTCCAATACTTGTGACATACATGATTTAGCTTCAACTGCATGTGAAACGAACGTGTTAGCTTCAAATTCAAGAGACACACATGATTCAGTTTCAAATAAAAGCGAAGTAGATGGCATAGCATCAAATCCATGCGAATCAAATGGTTTAGCTTCAAATACTTGTGATATACATGATTTATCTTCAACTGCATGCGAAACAAACGAGATAGCTTTAAATCCATCCGAAACAGATGATTTAGATTAAAATCAATGCGAAGTAGAAGGCTTATTTTGAAATCCATGCGAATCAAATGGATTAGCTTCAAATACTTGTGATGTGCATGATTTAGCTTCAAATGCAAGCGAAACGAACGAGTTAGCTTCAAATCCATGCGAAACACATGATTTTGCTTCTTATCAATGCGAAGTAGAAGGCTGATCTTCGTATCCTTGCGAAACAAATGGTTTAGCTTCAAATACTTGTGATATACATGATTTAGCTTCAACAGCATGCAAAACTAACGAGTTAGCTTCAAATCCATGCGAAACACATGAGTTAGCTTCTTATCAATGCGAAGTAGAAGGCTGATCTTCGAATCCTTGCGAAACAAATGGTTTAGCTTCAAATACTTGTGATATACATGAATAAGCTTCAACAGCATGCAAAATTAGCGAGTTAGCTTCAAATCTATGCGAAACATATGATTTAGCTTGACATCAATGCGATTTAGAAGGCTTATATTCGAATCCATGCGAAACAAATGGTTTAGCTTCAAATACCTGTGATATACATGATTTATCTTCAACTGCATGCGAAAAAAACGAGATAGCTTTAAATCCATCCGAAACAGATGATTTAGATTAAAATCAATGCAAGTAGAAGGCTTATTTTGAAATCAGTGCGAATCAAATGGTTTAGCTTCAAATAATTGTGATATACATGATTTAGCTTCAGTTGCATGCGAAACAAACGAGTTAGCTTGAAATCCAAGCGAAACACATGATTTAGCTTCTTATCAATGCGAAGTAGAAGGCTGATCTTCGAATCCTTGCGAAACAAATGGTTTAGCTTCAAATACTTGTGATGTACATGAATAAGCTTCAACAGCATGCAAAACTAGCGAGTTAGCTTCAAATCCATGCGAAACACATGATTTAGCTTGAAATCAATGCGATTTAGAAGGCTTATCTTCGAATCCATGCGAAACAACTGGTTTAGCTTCAAATACCTGTGATATACATGATTTATCTTCAACTGCGTGCGAAACAAACGAGATAGCTTTAAATCCATGCGAAACAGATGATTTAGATTAAAATCAATGCGAAGTAGAAGGCTTATTTTGAAATCCATGCGAATCAAATGGTTTAGCTTCAAATAATTGTGATATACATGATTTAGCTTCAACTGCATTACGAAACAAACTAGTTAGCTTAAAATTCAAGAGAAAAACATGATTCAGTTTCAAATAAAAGCGAAGTAGATGGCATTGCATCAAATCCATGCGAATCAAATGGTTTAGCTGCAAATACTTGTGATACACATGATTTAGCTTCAACTCCATGCGATACAAACGATTAGCTTCAAATGCATGCGAAACACATGATTTAGATTAAAATCAATGCGAAGTAGAAGGCTTATCTTCAAATCCATGCGAATCAAATGGTTGAGCTTCAAATACTTGGGATATACATGATTCAGCTTCAACTGCATGCGTAACAAATGAGTTAGCTTCAAATCTATGCGAAACACATGATTTAGCTTCAAATTCATTCCAAACACATGGTTTAGCCTGATATTAGTGCGAAACAAATGGTTCAGCTTCCAATACTTGTGACATACATGATTTAGCTTCAACTGCATGTGAAACGAACGTGTTAGCTTCAAATTCAAGAGACACACATGATTCAGTTTCAAATAAAAGCGAAGTAGATGGCATAGCATCAAATCCATGCGAATCAAATGGTTTAGCTTCAAATACTTGTGATATACATGATTTATCTTCAACTGCATGCGAAACAAACGAGATAGCTTTAAATCCATCCGAAACAGATGATTTAGATTAAAATCAATGCGAAGTAGAAGGCTTATTTTGAAATCCATGCGAATCAAATGGATTAGCTTCAAATACTTGTGATGTGCATGATTTAGCTTCAAATGCAAGCGAAACGAACGAGTTAGCTTCAAATCCATGCGAAACACATGATTTTGCTTCTTATCAATGCGAAGTAGAAGGCTGATCTTCGTATCCTTGCGAAACAAATGGTTTAGCTTCAAATACTTGTGATATACATGATTTAGCTTCAACAGCATGCAAAACTAACGAGTTAGCTTCAAATCCATGCGAAACACATGAGTTAGCTTCTTATCAATGCGAAGTAGGAGGCTGATCTTCGAATCCTTGCGAAACAAATGGTTTAGCTTCAAATACCTGTGATATACATGATTTATCTTCAACTGCATGCGAAAAAAACGAGATAGCTTTAAATCCATCCGAAACAGATGATTTAGATTAAAATCAATGCAAGTAGAAGGCTTATTTTGAAATCATTGCGAATCAAATGGTTTAGCTTCAAATAATTGTGATATACATGATTTAGCTTCAGTTGCATGCGAAACAAACGAGTTAGCTTGAAATCCAAGCGAAACACATGATTTAGCTTCTTATCAATGCGAAGTAGAAGGCTGATCTTCGAATCCTTGCGAAACAAATGGTTTAGCTTCAAATACTTGCGATGTACATGAATAAGCTTCAACAGCATGCAAAATTAGCGAGTTAGCTTCAAATCCATGCGAAACAAATGATTTAGCTTGAAATCAATGCGATTTAGAAGGCTTATCTTCGAATCCATGCGAAACAACTGGTTTAGCTTCAAATACCTGTGATATACATGATTTATCTTCAACTGCATGCGAAACAAACGAGATAGCTTTAAATCCATGCGAAACAGATGATTTAGATTAAAATCAATGCGAAGTAGAAGGCTTATTTTGAAATCCATGCGAATCAAATGGTTTAGCTTCAAATAATTGTGATATACATGATTTAGCTTCAACTGCATTACGAAACAAACTAGTTAGCTTAAAATTCAAGAGAAAAACGTGATTCAGTTTCAAATAAAAGCGAAGTAGATGGCATTGCATCAAATCCATGCGAATCAAATGGTTTAGCTGCAAATACTTGTGATACACATGATTTAGCTTCAACTCCATGCGATACAAACGATTAGCTTCAAATGCATGCGAAACACATGATTTGGATTAAAATCAATGCGAAGTAGAAGGCTTATCTTCAAATCCATGCGAATCAAATGGTTGAGCTTCAAATACTTGGGATATACATGATTCAGCTTCAACTGCATGCGTAACAAATGAGTTAGCTTCATATCTATGCGAAACACATGATTTAGCTTCAAATTCATTCCAAACACATGGTTTAGCCTGATATTCGTGCGAAACAAATGGTTCAGCTTCAAATACTTGTGACATACATGATTTAGCTTCAACTGCATGTGAAACGAACGTGTTAGCTTCAAATTCAAGAGAAACACATGATTCAGTTTCAAATAAAAGCGAAGTAGATGGCATAGCATCAAATCCATGCGAATCAAATGGTTTACCTTCAAATACTTGTGATATACATGATTTAGCTTCAACTGCATGCGATACAAACGATTAGCTTCAAATCCATGCGAAACATATGATTTAACTTCAAATCAATGCATGTAGAAGGCTGATCTTCGAATCCACGCGAAACAAATGGATTAGCTTCAAATACTTGTGATATACATGATTTATCTTCAACTGCATGCGAAACAAACGAGATAGCTTTAAATCCATCCGAAACAGATGATTTAGATTAAAATCAATGCGAAGTAGAAGGCTTATTTTGAAATCCATGCGAATCAAATGGTTTAGCTTCAAATAATTGTGATATACATGATGTAGCTTCAATTGCATGCGTAACAAACGAGTTAGCTTCAAATCCATTCGAAACACATGATTTAGTTTCAAATCAATGCGAAGTAGAAGGCTGATCTTCGTAACCTTGCGAAACAAATGGTTTAGCTTCAAATACTTGTGATATACATGATTTAGCTTCAACAGCATGCAAAACTAACGAGTTAGCTTCAAATCCATGCGAAACACATGATTTAGCTTCTTATCAATGCGAAGTAGAAGGCTGATCTTCGAATCCTTGCGAAACAAATGGTTTAACTTCAAATACTTGTGATGTACATGAATAAGCTTCAACAGCATGCAAAACTAGCGAGTTAGCTTCAAATCCATGCGAAACACATGATTTAGCTTGAAATCAATGCGATTAAGAAGGCTTATCTTCGAATCCATGCGAAACAACTGGTTTAGCTTCAAATACCTGTGATATACATGATTTATCTTCAACTGCATGCGAAACAAACGAGATAGCTTTAAATCCATGCGAAACAGATGATTTAGATTAAAATCAATGCGAAGTAGAAGGCTTATTATGAAATCCATGCGAATCAAATGGTTTAGCTTCAAATAATTGTGATATACATGATTTAGCTTCAACTGCATTACGAAACAAACTAGTTAGCTTAAAATTCAAGAGAAAAACATGATTAAGTTTCAAATAAAAGCGAAGTAGATGGCATTGCATCAAATCCATGCGAATCAAATGGTTTAGCTGCAAATACTTGTGATACACATGATTTAGCTTCAACTCCATGCGATACAAACGATTAGCTTCAAATGCATGCGAAACACATGATTTAGATTAAAATCAATGCGAAGTAGAAGGCTTATCTTCAAATCCATGCGAATCAAATGGTTGAGCTTCAAATACTTGGGATATACATGATTCAGCTTCAACTGCATGCGTAACAAATGAGTTAGCTTCAAATCTATGCGAAACACATGATTTAGCTTCAAATTCATTCCAAACACATGGTTTAGCCTGATATTAGTGCGAAACAAATGGTTCAGCTTCCAATACTTGTGACATACATGATTTAGCTTCAACTGCATGTGAAACGAACGTGTTAGCTTCAAATTCAAGAGACACACATGATTCAGTTTCAAATAAAAGCGAAGTAGATGGCATAGCATCAAATCCATGCGAATCAAATGGTTTAGCTTCAAATACTTGTGATATACATGATTTATCTTCAACTGCATGCGAAACAAACGAGATAGCTTTAAATCCATCCGAAACAGATGATTTAGATTAAAATCAATGCGAAGTAGAAGGCTTATTTTGAAATCCATGCGAATCAAATGGATTAGCTTCAAATACTTGTGATGTGCATGATTTAGCTTCAAATGCAAGCGAAGCGAACGAGTTAGCTTCAAATCCATGCGAAACACATGATTTTGATTCTTATCAATGCGAAGTAGAAGACTGAACTTCGTATCCTTGCGAAACAAATGGTTTAGCTTCAAATACTTGTGATATACATGATTTAGCTTCAACAGCATGCAAAACTAACGAGTTAGCTTCAAATCCATGCGAAACACATGAGTTAGCTTCTTATCAATGCGAAGTAGAAGGCTGATCTTCGAATCCTTGCGAAACAAATGGTTTAGCTTCAAATACTTGTGATATACATGAATAAGCTTCAACAGCATGCAAAATTAGCGAGTTAGCTTCATATCTATGCGAAACATATGATTTAGCTTGACATCAATGCGATTTAGAAGGCTTATATTCGAATCCATGCGAAACAAATGGTTTAGCTTCAAATACCTGTGATATACATGATTTATCTTCAACTGCATGCGAAAAAAACGAGATAGCTTTAAATCCATCCGAAACAGATGATTTAGATTAAAATCAATGCAAGTAGAAGGCTTATTTTGAAATCAGTGCGAATCAAATGGTTTAGCTTCAAATAATTGTGATATACATGATTTAGCTTCAGTTGCATGCGAAACAAACGAGTTAGCTTGAAATCCAAGCGAAACACATGATTTAGCTTCTTATCAATGCGAAGTAGAAGGCTGATCTTCGAATCCTTGCGAAACAAATGGTTTAGCTTCAAATACTTGTGATGTACATGAATAAGCTTCAACAGCATGCAAAACTAGCGAGTTAGCTTCAAATCCATGCGAAACACATGATTTAGCTTGAAATCAATGCGATTTAGAAGGCTTATCTTCGAATCCATGCGAAACAACTGGTTTAGCTTCAAATACCTGTGATATACATGATTTATCTTCAACTGCATGCGAAACAAGCGAGATAGCTTTAAATCCATGCGAAACAGATGATTTAGATTAAAATCAATGCGAAGTAGAAGGCTTATTTTGAAATCCATGCGAATCAAATGGTTTAGCTTCAAATAATTGTGATATACATGATTTAGCTTCAACTGCATTACGAAACAAACTAGTTAGCTTAAAATTCAAGAGAAAAACATGATTCAGTTTCAAATAAAAGCGAAGTAGATGGCATTGCATCAAATCCATGCGAATCAAATGGTTTAGCTGCAAATACTTGTGATACACATGATTTAGCTTCAACTCCATGCGATACAAACGATTAGCTTCAAATGCATGCGAAACACATGATTTAGATTAAAATCAATGCGAAGTAGAAGGCTTATCTTCAAATCCATGCGAATCAAATGGTTGAGCTTCAAATACTTGGGATATACATGATTCAGCTTCAACTGCATGCGTAACAAATGAGTTAGCTTCATATCTATGCGAAACACATGATTTAGCTTCAAATTCATTCCAAACACATGGTTTAGCCTGATATTCGTGCGAAACAAATGGTTCAGCTTCAAATACTTGTGACATACATGATTTAGCTTCAACTGCATGTGAAACGAACGTGTTAGCTTCAAATTCAAGAGAAACACATGATTCAGTTTCAAATAAAAGCGAAGTAGATGGCATAGCATCAAATCCATGCGAATCAAATGGTTTACCTTCAAATACTTGTGATATACATGATTTAGCTTCAACTGCATGCGATACAAACGATTAGCTTCAAATCCATGCGAAACATATGATTTAACTTCAAATCAATGCATGTAGAAGGCTGATCTTCGAATCCACGCGAAACAAATGGATTAGCTTCAAATACTTGTGATATACATGATTTATCTTCAACTGCATGCGAAACAAACGAGATAGCTTTAAATCCATCCGAAACAGATGATTTAGATTAAAATCAATGCGAAGTAGAAGGCTTATTTTGAAATCCATGCGAATCAAATGGTTTAGCTTCAAATAATTGTGATATACATGATGTAGCTTCAATTGCATGCGAAACAAACGAGTTAGCTTCAAATCCATTCGAAACACATGATTTAGTTTCAAATCAATGCGAAGTAGAAGGCTGATCTTCGTAACCTTGCGAAACAAATGGTTTAGCTTCAAATACTTGTGATATACATGATTTAGCTTCAACAGCATGCAAAACTAACGAGTTAGCTTCAAATCCATGCGAAACACATGATTTAGCTTCTTATCAATGCGAAGTAGAATGCTGATCTTCGAATCCTTGCGAAACAAATGGTTTAACTTCAAATACTTGTGATGTACATGAATAAGCTTCAACAGCATGCAAAACTAGCGAGTTAGCTTCAAATCCATGCGAAACACATGATTTAGCTTGAAATCAATGCGATTTAGAAGGCTTATCTTCGAATCCATGCGAAACAACTGGTTTAGCTTCAAATACCTGTGATATACATGATTTATCTTCAACTGCATGCGAAACAAACGAGATAGCTTTAAATCCATGCGAAACAGATGATTTAGATTAAAATCAATGCGAAGTAGAAGGCTTATTTTGAAATCCATGCGAATCAAATGGTTTAGCTTCAAATAATTGTGATATACATGATTTAGCTTCAACTGCATTACGAAACAAACTAGTTAGCTTCAAATTCAAGAGAAACACATGATTCAGTTTCAAACAAAAGCGAAGTAGATGGCATAGCATCAAATCCATGAGAATCAAATGGTTTAGCTTCAAATACTTGTGATATACATGATTTAGCTTCAACTGCATGCGATACAAACGATTAGCTTCAAATCCATGCGAAACATATGATTTAACTTCAAATCAATGCGAAGTAGAAGGCTGATCTTCGAATCCACGCGAAACAAATGGATTAGCTTCAAATACTTGTGATGTGCATGATTTAGCTTCAAATTGCAAGCGAAACGAACGAGTTAGCTTCAAATCCATGCGAAACACATGATTTTGCTTCTTATCAATGCGAAGTAGAAGGCTGATCTTCGTATCCTTGCGAAACAAATGGTTTAGCTTCAAATACTTGTGATATACATGATTTAGCTTCAACAGCATGCAAAACTAACGAGTTAGCTTCAAATCCATGCGAATCACATGAGTTAACTTCTTATCAATGCGATTTAGAAGGCTTATATTCGAATCAATGCGAAACAAATGGTTTAGCTTCAAATACCTGTGATATACATGATTTATCTTCAACTGCATGCGAAACAAACGAGATAGCTTTAAATCCATGCGAAACAGATGATTTAGATTAAAATCAATGCGAAGTAGAAGGCTTATTTTGAAATCCATGCGAATCAAATGGTTTAGCTTCAAATAATTGTGATATACATGATTTAGCTTCAACTGCATTACGAAACAAACTAGTTAGCTTAAAATTCAAGAGAAAAACATGATTCAGTTTCAAATAAAAGCGAAGTAGATGGCATTGCATCAAATCCATGCGAATCAAATGGTTTAGCTGCAAATACTTGTGATACACATGATTTAGCTTCAACTCCATGCGATACAAACGATTAGCTTCAAATGCATGCGAAACACATGATTTAGATTAAAATCAATGCGAAGTAGAAGGCTTATCTTCAAATCCATGCGAATCAAATGGTTGAGCTTCAAATACTTGGGATATACATGATTCAGCTTCAACTGCATGCGTAACAAATGAGTTAGCTTCAAATCTATGCGAAACACATGATTTAGCTTCAAATTCATTCCAAACACATGGTTTAGCCTGATATTAGTGCGAAACAAATGGTTCAGCTTCCAATACTTGTGACATACATGATTTAGCTTCAACTGCATGTGAAACGAACGTGTTAGCTTCAAATTCAAGAGACACACATGATTCAGTTTCAAATAAAAGCGAAGTAGATGGCATAGCATCAAATCCATGCGAATCAAATGGTTTAGCTTCAAATACTTGTGATATACATGATTTATCTTCAACTGCATGCGAAACAAACGAGATAGCTTTAAATCCATCCGAAACAGATGATTTAGATTAAAATCAATGCGAAGTAGAAGGCTTATTTTGAAATCCATGCGAATCAAATGGATTAGCTTCAAATACTTGTGATGTGCATGATTTAGCTTCAAATGCAAGCGAAACGAACGAGTTAGCTTCAAATCCATGCGAAACACATGATTTTGCTTCTTATCAATGCGAAGTAGAAGGCTGATCTTCGTATCCTTGCGAAACAAATGGTTTAGCTTCAAATACTTGTGATATACATGATTTAGCTTCAACAGCATGCAAAACTAACGAGTTAGCTTCAAATCCATGCGAAACACATGAGTTAGCTTCTTATCAATGCGAAGTAGAAGGCTGATCTTCGAATCCTTGCGAAACAAATGGTTTAGCTTCAAATACTTGTGATATACATGAATAAGCTTCAACAGCATGCAAAATTAGCGAGTTAGCTTCAAATCTATGCGAAACATATGATTTAGCTTGACATCAATGCGATTTAGAAGGCTTATATTCGAATCCATGCGAAACAAATGGTTTAGCTTCAAATACCTGTGATATACATGATTTATCTTCAACTGCATGCGAAAAAAACGAGATAGCTTTAAATCCATCCGAAACAGATGATTTAGATTAAAATCAATGCAAGTAGAAGGCTTATTTTGAAACCAGTGCGAATCAAATGGTTTAGCTTCAAATAATTGTGATATACATGATTTAGCTTCAGTTGCATGCGAAACAAACGAGTTAGCTTGAAATCCAAGCGAAACACATGATTTAGCTTCTTATAAATGCGAAGTAGAAGGCTGATCTTCGAATCCTTGCGAAACAAATGGTTTAGCTTCAAATACTTGTGATGTACATGAATAAGCTTCAACAGCATGCAAAACTAGCGAGTTAGCTTCAAATCCATGCGAAACACATGATTTAGCTTGAAATCAATGCGATTTAGAAGGCTTATCTTCGAATCCATGCGAAACAACTGGTTTAGCTTCAAATACCTGTGATATACATGATTTATCTTCAACTGCATGCGAAACAAACGAGATAGCTTTAAATCCATGCGAAACAGATGATTTAGATTAAAATCAATGCGAAGTAGAAGGCTTATTTTGAAATCCATGCGAATCAAATGGTTTAGCTTCAAATAATTGTGATATACATGATTTAGCTTCAACTGCATTACGAAACAAACTAGTTAGCTTAAAATTCAAGAGAAAAACATGATTCAGTTTCAAATAAAAGCGAAGTAGATGGCATTGCATCAAATCCATGCGAATCAAATGGTTTAGCTGCAAATACTTGTGATACACATGATTTAGCTTCAACTCCATGCAATACAAACGATTAGCTTCAAATGCATGCGAAACACATGATTTAGATTAAAATCAATGCGAAGTAGAAGGCTTATCTTCAAATCCATGCGAATCAAATGGTTGAGCTTCAAATACTTGGGATATACATGATTCAGCTTCAACTGCATGCGTAACAAATGAGTTAGCTTCATATCTATGCGAAACACATGATTTAGCTTCAAATTCATTCCAAACACATGGTTTAGCCTGATATTCGTGCGAAACAAATGGTTCAGCTTCAAATACTTGTGACATACATGATTTAGCTTCAACTGCATGTGAAACGAACGTGTTAGCTTCAAATTCAAGAGAAACACATGATTCAGTTTCGAATAAAAGCGAAGTAGATGGCATAGCATCAAATCCATGCGAATCAAACGGTTTACCTTCAAATACTTGTGATATACATGATTTAGCTTCAACTGCATGCGATACAAACGATTAGCTTCAAATCCATGCGAAACATATGATTTAACTTCAAATCAATGCATGTAGAAGGCTGATCTTCGAATCCACGCGAAACAAATGGATTAGCTTCAAATACTTGTGATATACATGATTTATCTTGAACTGCATGCGAAACAAACGAGATAGCTTTAAATCCATCCGAAACAGATGATTTAGATTAAAATCAATGCGAAGTAGAAGGCTTATTTTGAAATCCATGCGAATCAAATGGTTTAGCTTCAAATAATTGTGATATACATGATGTAGCTTCAATTGCATGCGAAACAAACGAGTTAGCTTCAAATCCATTCGAAACACATGATTTAGTTTCAAATCAATGCGAAGTAGAAGGCTGATCTTCGTAACCTTGCGAAACAAATGGTTTAGCTTCAAATACTTGTGATATACATGATTTAGCTTCAACAGCATGCAAAACTAACGAGTTAGCTTCAAATCCATGCGAAACACATGATTTAGCTTCTTATCAATGCGAAGTAGAAGGCTGATCTTCGAATCCTTGCGAAACAAATGGTTTAACTTCAAATACTTGTGATGTACATGAATAAGCTTCAACAGCATGCAAAACTAGCGAGTTAGCTTCAAATCCATGCGAAACACATGATTTAGCTTGAAATCAATGCGAAGTAGAAGGCTTATTTTGAAATCCATGCGAATCAAATGGATTAGCTTCAAATACTTGTGATGTGCATGATTTAGCTTCAAATGCAAGCGAAACGAACGAGTTAGCATCAAATCCATGCGAAACACATGATTTTGATTCTTATCAATGCGAAGTAGAAGACTGAACTTCGTATCCTTGCGAAACAAATGGTTTAGCTTCAAATACTTGTGATATACATGATTTAGCTTCAACAGCATGCAAAACTAACGAGTTAGCTTCAAATCCATGCGAAACACATGAGTTAGCTTCTTATCAATGCGAAGTAGAAGGCTGATCTTCGAATCCTTGCGAAACAAATGGTTTAGCTTCAAATACTTGTGATATACATGAATAAGCTTCAACAGCATGCAAAATTAGCGAGTTAGCATCAAATCTATGCGAAACATATGATTTAGCTTGACATCAATGCGATTTAGAAGGCTTATATTCGAATCCATGCGAAACAAATGGTTTAGCTTCAAATACCTGTGATATACATGATTTATCTTCAACTGCATGCGAAAAAAACGAGATAGCTTTAAATCCATCCGAAACAGATGATTTAGATTAAAATCAATGCAAGTAGAAGGCTTATTTTGAAATCAGTGCGAATCAAATGGTTTAGCTTCAAATAATTGTGATATACATGATTTAGCTTCAGTTGCATGCGAAACAAACGAGTTAGCTTGAAATCCAAGCGAAACACATGATTTAGCTTCTTATCAATGCGAAGTAGAAGGCTGATCTTCGAATCCTTGCGAAACAAATGGTTTAGCTTCAAATACTTGTGATGTACATGAATAAGCTTCAACAGCATGCAAAACTAGCGAGTTAGCTTCAAATCCATGCGAAACACATGATTTAGCTTGAAATCAATGCGATTTAGAAGGCTTATCTTCGAATCCATGCGAAACAACTGGTTTAGCTTCAAATACCTGTGATATACATGATTTATCTTCAACTGCATGCGAAACAAACGAGATAGCTTTAAATCCATGCGAAACAGATGATTTAGATTAAAATCAATGCGAAGTAGAAGGCTTATTTTGAAATCCATGCGAATCAAATGGTTTAGCTTCAAATAATTGTGATATACATGATTTAGCTTCAACTGCATTACGAAACAAACTAGTTAGCTTAAAATTCAAGGGAAAACATGATTCAGTTTCAAATAAAAGCGAAGTAGATGGCATTGCATCAAATCCATGCGAATCAAATGGTTTAGCTGCAAATACTTGTGATACACATGATTTAGCTTCAACTCCATGCGATACAAACGATTAGCTTCAAATGCATGCGAAACACATGATTTAGATTAAAATCAATGCGAAGTAGAAGGCTTATCTTCAAATCCATGCGAATCAAATGGTTGAGCTTCAAATACTTGGGATATACATGATTCAGCTTCAACTGCATGCGTAACAAATGAGTTAGCTTCATATCTATGCGAAACACATGATTTAGCTTCAAATTCATTCCAAACACATGGTTTAGCCTGATATTCGTGCGAAACAAATGGTTCAGCTTCAAATACTTGTGACATACATGATTTAGCTTCAACTGCATGTGAAACGAACGTGTTAGCTTCAAATTCAAGAGAAACACATGATTCAGTTTCAAATAAAAGCGAAGTAGATGGCATAGCATCAAATCCATGCGAATCAAATGGTTTACCTTCAAATACTTGTGATATACATGATTTAGCTTCAACTGCATGCGATACAAACGATTAGCTTCAAATCCATGCGAAACATATGATTTAACTTCAAATCAATGCATGTAGAAGGCTGATCTTCGAATCCACGCGAAACAAATGGATTAGCTTCAAATACTTGTGATATACATGATTTATCTTCAACTGCATGCGAAACAAACGAGATAGCTTTAAATCCATCCGAAACAGATGATTTAGATTAAAATCAATGCGAAGTAGAAGGCTGATCTTCGAATCCACGCGAAACAAATGGATTAGCTTCAAATACTTGTGATGTGCATGATTTAGCTTCAAATGCAAGCGAAACGAACGCGTTAGCTTCAAATCCATGCGAAACACATGATTTTGCTTCTTATCAATGCGAAGTAGAAGGCTGATCTTCGTATCCTTGCGAAACAAATGGTTTAGCTTCAAATACTTGTGATATACATGATTTAGCTTCAACAGCATGCAAAACTAACGAGTTAGCTTCAAATCCATGCGAATCACATGAGTTAACTTCTTATCAATGCGATTTAGAAGGCTTATATTCGAATCAATGCGAAACAAATGGTTTAGCTTCAAATACCTGTGATATACATGATTTATCTTCAACTGCATGCGAAACAAACGAGATAGCTTTAAATCCATGCGAAACAGATGATTTAGATTAAAATCAATGCGAAGTAGAAGGCTTATTTTGAAATCCATGCGAATCAAATGGTTTAGCTTCAAATAATTGTGATATACATGATGTAGCTTCAATTGCTTGCGAAACAAACGAGTTAGCTTCAAATCCATTCGAAACACATGATTTAGTTTCAAATCAATGCGAAGTAGAAGGCTGATCTTCGTAACCTTGCGAAACAAATGGTTTAGCTTCAAATACTTGTGATATACATGATTTAGCTTCAACAGCATGCAAAACTAACGAGTTAGCTTCAAATCCATGCGAAACACATGATTTAGCTTCTTATCAATGCGAAGTAGAAGGCTGATCTTCGAATCCTTGCGAAACAAATGGTTTAACTTCAAATACTTGTGATGTACATGAATAAGCTTCAACAGCATGCAAAACTAGCGAGTTAGCTTCAAATCCATGCGAAACACATGATTTAGCTTGAAATCAATGCGATTTAGAAGGCTTATCTTCGAATCCATGCGAAACAACTGGTTTAGCTTCAAATACCTGTGATATACATGATTTATCTTCAACTGCATGCGAAACAAACGAGATAGCTTTAAATCCATGCGAAACAGATGATTTAGATTAAAATCAATGCGAAGTAGAAGGCTTATTTTGAAATCCA
The DNA here is from genome assembly GCF_051020955.1 of Megalopta genalis. Taxonomy (NCBI): domain Eukaryota; kingdom Metazoa; phylum Arthropoda; class Insecta; order Hymenoptera; family Halictidae; genus Megalopta; species Megalopta genalis. The sequence continues at coordinate 195,460 of NW_027476158.1, forward strand.
TGCGAATCAAATGGTTTAGCTTCAAATAATTGTGATATACATGATTTAGCTTCAACTGCATTACGAAACAAACTAGTTAGCTTAAAATTCAAGAGAAAAACATGATTCAGTTTCAAATAAAAGCGAAGTAGATGGCATTGCATCAAATCCATGCGAATCAAATGGTTTAGCTGCAAATACTTGTGATATACATGATTTAGCTTCAACTCCATGCGATACAAACGATTAGCTTCAAATGCATGCGAAACACATGATTTAGATTAAAATCAATGCGAAGTAGAAGGCTTATCTTCAAATCCATGCGAATCAAATGGTTGAGCTTCAAATACTTGGGATATACATGATTCAGCTTCAACTGCATGCGTAACAAATGAGTTAGCTTCATATCTATGCGAAACACATGATTTAGCTTCAAATTCATTCCAAACACATGGTTTAGCCTGATATTCGTGCGAAACAAATGGTTCAGCTTCAAATACTTGTGACATACATGATTTAGCTTCAACTGCATGTGAAACGAACGTGTTAGCTTCAAATTCAAGAGAAACACATGATTCAGTTTCAAATAAAAGCGAAGTAGATGGCATAGCATCAAATCCATGCGAATCAAATGGTTTACCTTCAAATACTTGTGATATACATGATTTAGCTTCAACTGCATGCGATACAAACGATTAGCTTCAAATCCATGCGAAACATATGATTTAACTTCAAATCAATGCATGTAGAAGGCTGATCTTCGAATCCACGCGAAACAAATGGATTAGCTTCAAATACTTGTGATATACATGATTTATCTTCAACTGCATGCGAAACAAACGAGATAGCTTTAAATCCATCCGAAACAGATGATTTAGATTAAAATCAATGCGAAGTAGAAGGCTGATCTTCGAATCCACGCGAAACAAATGGATTAGCTTCAAATACTTGTGATGTGCATGATTTAGCTTCAAATGCAAGCGAAACGAACGAGTTAGCTTCAAATCCATGCGAAACACATGATTTTGCTTCTTATCAATGCGAAGTAGAAGGCTGATCTTCGTATCCTTGCGAAACAAATGGTTTAGCTTCAAATACTTGTGATATACATGATTTAGCTTCAACAGCATGCAAAACTAACGAGTTAGCTTCAAATCCATGCGAATCACATGAGTTAACTTCTTATCAATGCGATTTAGAAGGCTTATATTCGAATCAATGCGAAACAAATGGTTTAGCTTCAAATACCTGTGATATACATGATTTATCTTCAACTGCATGCGAAACAAACGAGATAGCTTTAAATCCATGCGAAACAGATGATTTAGATTAAAATCAATGCGAAGTAGAAGGCTTATTTTGAAATCCATGCGAATCAAATGGTTTAGCTTCAAATAATTGTGATATACATGATGTAGCTTCAATTGCTTGCGAAACAAACGAGTTAGCTTCAAATCCATTCGAAACACATGATTTAGTTTCAAATCAATGCGAAGTAGAAGGCTGATCTTCGTAACCTTGCGAAACAAATGGTTTAGCTTCAAATACTTGTGATATACATGATTTAGCTTCAACAGCATGCAAAACTAACGAGTTAGCTTCAAATCCATGCGAAACACATGATTTAGCTTCTTATCAATGCGAAGTAGAAGGCTGATCTTCGAATCCTTGCGAAACAAATGGTTTAACTTCAAATACTTGTGATGTACATGAATAAGCTTCAACAGCATGCAAAACTAGCGAGTTAGCTTCAAATCCATGCGAAACACATGATTTAGCTTGAAATCAATGCGATTTAGAAGGCTTATCTTCGAATCCATGCGAAACAACTGGTTTAGCTTCAAATACCTGTGATATACATGATTTATCTTCAACTGCATGCGAAACAAACGAGATAGCTTTAAATCCATGCGAAACAGATGATTTAGATTAAAATCAATGCGAAGTAGAAGGCTTATTTTGAAATCCATGCGAATCAAATGGTTTAGCTTCAAATAATTGTGATATACATGATTTAGCTTCAACTGCATTACGAAACAAACTAGTTAGCTTAAAATTCAAGAGAAAAACATGATTCAGTTTCAAATAAAAGCGAAGTAGATGGCATTGCATCAAATCCATGCGAATCAAATGGTTTAGCTGCAAATACTTGTGATACACATGATTTAGCTTCAACTCCATGCGATACAAACGATTAGCTTCAAATGCATGCGAAACACATGATTTAGATTAAAATCAATGCGAAGTAGAAGGCTTATCTTCAAATCCATGCGAATCAAATGGTTGAGCTTCAAATACTTGGGATATACATGATTCAGCTTCAACTGCATGCGTAACAAATGAGTTAGCTTCAAATCTATGCGAAACACATGATTTAGCTTCAAATTCATTCCAAACACATGGTTTAGCCTGATATTAGTGCGAAACAAATGGTTCAGCTTCCAATACTTGTGACATACATGATTTAGCTTCAACTGCATGTGAAACGAACGTGTTAGCTTCAAATTCAAGAGACACACATGATTCAGTTTCAAATAAAAGCGAAGTAGATGGCATAGCATCAAATCCATGCGAATCAAATGGTTTAGCTTCAAATACTTGTGATATACATGATTTATCTTCAACTGCATTCGAAACAAACGAGATAGCTTTAAATCCATCCGAAACAGATGATTTAGATTAAAATCAATGCGAAGTAGAAGGCTTATTTTGAAATCCATGCGAATCAAATGGATTAGCTTCAAATACTTGTGATGTGCATGATTTAGCTTCAAATGCAAGCGAAACGAACGAGTTAGCTTCAAATCCATGCGAAACACATGATTTTGATTCTTATCAATGCGAAGTAGAAGACTGAACTTCGTATCCTTGCGAAACAAATGGTTTAGCTTCAAATACTTGTGATATACATGATTTAGCTTCAACAGCATGCAAAACTATCGAGTTAGCTTCAAATCCATGCGAAACACATGAGTTAGCTTCTTATCAATGCGAAGTAGAAGGCTGATCTTCGAATCCTTGCGAAACAAATGGTTTAGCTTCAAATACTTGTGATATACATGAATAAGCTTCAACAGCATGCAAAATTAGCGAGTTAGCTTCAAATCTATGCGAAACATATGATTTAGCTTGACATCAATGCGATTTAGAAGGCTTATATTCGAATCCATGCGAAACAAATGGTTTAGCTTCAAATACCTGTGATATACATGATTTATCTTCAACTGCATGCGAAAAAAACGAGATAGCTTTAAATCCATCCGAAACAGATGATTTAGATTAAAATCAATGCAAGTAGAAGGCTTATTTTGAAACCAGTGCGAATCAAATGGTTTAGCTTCAAATAATTGTGATATACATGATTTAGCTTCAGTTGCATGCGAAACAAACGAGTTAGCTTGAAATCCAAGCGAAACACATGATTTAGCTTCTTATCAATGCGAAGTAGAAGGCTGATCTTCGAATCCTTGCGAAACAAATGGTTTAGCTTCAAAAACTTGTGATGTACATGAATAAGCTTCAACAGCATGCAAAACTAGCGAGTTAGCTTCAAATCCATGCGAAACACATGATTTAGCTTGAAATCAATGCGATTTAGAAGGCTTATCTTCGAATCCATGCGAAACAACTGGTTTAGCTTCAAATACCTGTGATATACATGATTTATCTTCAACTGCATGCGAAACAAACGAGATAGCTTTAAATCCATGCGAAACAGATGATTTAGATTAAAATCAATGCGAAGTAGAAGGCTTATTTTGAAATCCATGCGAATCAAATGGTTTAGCTTCAAATAATTGTGATATACATGATTTAGCTTCAACTGCATTACGAAACAAACTAGTTAGCTTAAAATTCAAGAGAAAAACATGATTCAGTTTCAAATAAAAGCGAAGTAGATGGCATTGCATCAAATCCATGCGAATCAAATGGTTTAGCTGCAAATACTTGTGATACACATGATTTAGCTTCAACTCCATGCGATACAAACGATTAGCTTCAAATGCATGCGAAACACATGATTTAGATTAAAATCAATGCGAAGTAGAAGGCTTATCTTCAAATCCATGCGAATCAAATGGTTGAGCTTCAAATACTTGGGATATACATGATTCAGCTTCAACTGCATGCGTAACAAATGAGTTAGCTTCATATCTATGCGAAACACATGATTTAGCTTCAAATTCATTCCAAACACATGGTTTAGCCTGATATTCGTGCGAAACAAATGGTTCAGCTTCAAATACTTGTGACATACATGATTTAGCTTCAACTGCATGTGAAACGAACGTGTTAGCTTCAAATTCAAGAGAAACACATGATTCAGTTTCAAATAAAAGCGAAGTAGATGGCATAGCATCAAATCCATGCGAATCAAATGGTTTACCTTCAAATACTTGTGATATACATGATTTAGCTTCAACTGCATGCGATACAAACGATTAGCTTCAAATCCATGCGAAACATATGATTTAACTTCAAATCAATGCATGTAGAAGGCTGATCTTCGAATCCACGCGAAACAAATGGATTAGCTTCAAATACTTGTGATATACATGATTTATCTTCAACTGCATGCGAAACAAACGAGATATCTTTAAATCCATCCGAAACAGATGATTTAGATTAAAATCAATGCGAAGTAGAAGGCTTATTTTGAAATCCATGCGAATCAAATGGTTTAGCTTCAAATAATTGTGATATACATGATGTAGCTTCAATTGCATGCGAAACAAACGAGTTAGCTTCAAATCCATTCGAAACACATGATTTAGTTTCAAATCAATGCGAAGTAGAAGGCTGATCTTCGTAACCTTGCGAAACAAATGGTTTAGCTTCAAATACTTGTGATATACATGATTTAGCTTCAACAGCATGCAAAACTAACGAGTTAGCTTCAAATCCATGCGAAACACATGATTTAGCTTCTTATCAATGCGAAGTAGAAGGCTGATCTTCGAATCCTTGCGAAACAAATGGTTTAACTTCAAATACTTGTGATGTACATGAATAAGCTTCAACAGCATGCAAAACTAGCGAGTTAGCTTCAAATCCATGCGAAACACATGATTTAGCTTGAAATCAATGCGATTTAGAAGGCTTATCTTCGAATCCATGCGAAACAACTGGTTTAGCTTCAAATACCTGTGATATACATGATTTATCTTCAACTGCATGCGAAACAAACGAGATAGCTTTAAATCCATGCGAAACAGATGATTTAGATTAAAATCAATGCGAAGTAGAAGGCTTATTTTGAAATCCATGCCAATCAAATGGTTTAGCTTCAAATAATTGTGATATACATGATTTAGCTTCAACTGCATTACGAAACAAACTAGTTAGCTTCAAATTCAAGAGAAACACATGATTCAGTTTCAAACAAAAGCGAAGTAGATGGCATAGCATCAAATCCATGAGAATCAAATGGTTTAGCTTCAAATACTTGTGATATACATGATTTAGCTTCAACTGCATGCGATACAAACGATTAGCTTCAAATCCATGCGAAACATATGATTTAACTTCAAATCAATGCGAAGTAGAAGGCTGATCTTCGAATCCACGCGAAACAAATGGATTAGCTTCAAATACTTGTGATGTGCATGATTTAGCTTCAAATGCAAGCGAAACGAACGAGTTAGCTTCAAATCCATGCGAAACACATGATTTTGCTTCTTATCAATGCGAAGTAGAAGGCTAAATCTTCGTATCCTTGCGAAACAAATGGTTTAGCTTCAAATACTTGTGATATACATGATTTAGCTTCAACAGCATGCAAAACTAACGAGTTAGCTTCAAATCCATGCGAATCACATGAGTTAACTTCTTATCAATGCGATTTAGAAGGCTTATATTCGAATCAATGCGAAACAAATGGTTTAGCTTCAAATACCTGTGATATACATGATTTATCTTCAACTGCATGCGAAAAAAACGAGATAGCTTTAAATCCATCCGAAACAGATGATTTAGATTAAAATCAATGCGAAGTAGAAGGCTTATTTTGAAATCCATGCGAATCAAATGGTTTAGCTTCAAATAATTGTGATATACATGATTTAGCTTCAGTTGCATGCGAAACAAACGAGTTAGCTTGAAATCCAAGCGAAACACATGATTTAGCTTCTTATCAATGCGAAGTAGAAGGCTGATCTTCGAATCCTTCTGAAACAAATGGTTTAACTTCAAATACTTGTGATGTACATGAATAAGCTTCAACAGCATGCAAAACTAGCGAGTTAGCTTCAAATCCATGCGAAACACATGATTTAGCTTGAAATCAATGCGATTTAGAAGGCTTATCTTCGAATCCATGCGAAACAACTGGTTTAGCTTCAAATACCTGTGATATACATGATTTATCTTCAACTGCATGCGAAACAAACGAGATAGCTTTAAATCCATGCGAAACAGATGATTTATATTAAAATCAATGCGAAGTAGAAGGCTTATTTTGAAATCCATGCGAATCAAATGGTTTAGCTTCAAATAATTGTGATATACATGATTTAGCTTCAACTGCATTACGAAACGAACTAGTTAGCTTCAAATTCAAGAGAAACACATGATTCAGTTTCAAATAAAAGCGAAGTAGATGGCATAGCATCAAATCCATGCGAATCAAATGGTTTAGCTTCAAATACTTGTGATATACATGATTTAGCTTCAACTGCATGCGATACAAACGATTAGCTTCAAATCCATGCGAAACATATGATTTAACTTCAAATCAATGCGAAGTAGAAGGCTGATCTTCGAATCCACGCGAAACAAATGGTTTAGCTTCAAATACTTGTGATGTGCATGATATAGCTTCAAATGCAAGCGAAACGAACGAGTTAGCTTCAAATCCATGCGAAACACATGATTTTGCTTCTTATCAATGCGAAGTAGAAGGCTGATCTTCGTATCCTTGCGAAACAAATGGTTTAGCTTCAAATACTTGTGATATACATGATTTAGCTTCAACAGCATGCAAAACTAACGAGTTAGCTTCAAATCCATGCGAATCACATGAGTTAACTTCTTATCAATGCGATTTAGAAGGCTTATATTCGAATCAATGCGAAACAAATGGTTTAGCTTCAAATACCTGTGATATACATGATTTATCTTCAACTGCATGCGAAAAAAACGAGATAGCTTTAAATCCATCCGAAACAGATGATTTAGATTAAAATCAATGCGAAGTAGAAGGCTTATTTTGAAATCCATGCGAATCAAATGGTTTAGCTTCAAATAATTGTGATATACATGATTTAGCTTCAGTTGCATGCGAAACAAACGAGTTAGCTTGAAATCCAAGCGAAACACATGATTTAGCTTCTTATCAATGCGAAGTAGAAGGCTGATCTTCGAATCCTTGCGAAACAAATGGTTTAACTTCAAATACTTGTGATGTACATGAATAAGCTTCAACAGCATGCAAAACTAGCGAGTTAGCTTCAAATCCATGCGAAACACATGATTTAGCTTGAAATCAATGCGATTTAGAAGGCTTATCTTCGAATCCATGCGAAACAACTGGTTTAGCTTCAAATACATGTGATATACATGATTTATCTTCAACTGCATGCGAAACAAACGAGATAGCTTTCAATCCATGCGAAACAGATGATTTAGATTAAAATCAATGCGAAGTAGAAGGCTTATTTTGAAATCCATGCGAATCAAATGGTTTAGCTTCAAATAATTGTGATATACATGATTTAGCTTCAACTGCATTACGAAACGAACTAGTTAGCTTCAAATTCAAGAGAAACACATGATTCAGTTTCAAATAAAAGCGAAGTAGATGGCATAGCATCAAATCCATGCGAATCAAATGGTTTAGCTTCAAATACTTGTGATATACATGATTTAGCTTCAACTGCATGCGATACAAACGATTAGCTTCAAATCCATGCGAAACATATGATTTAACTTCAAATCAATGCGAAGTAGAAGGCTGATCTTCGAATCCACGCGAAACAAATGGATTAGCTTCAAATACTTGTGATATACATGATTTATCTTCAACTGCATGCGAAACAAACGAGATAGCTTTAAATCCATGCGAAACAGATGATTTAGATTAAAATCAATGCGAAGTAGAAGGCTTATTTTGAAATCCATGCGAATCAAATGGTTTAGCTTCAAATAATTGTGATATACATGATTTAGTTTCAACTGCATTACGAAACAAACTAGTTAGCTTCAAATTCAAGAGAAACACATGATTCAGTTTCAAATAAAAGCGAAGTAGATGGCATTGCATCAAATCCATGCGAATCAAATGGTTTAGTTTCAAATACTTGTGATATACATGATTTAGTTTGAACAGCATGCAAAACTAACGAGTTAGCTTCAAATCCATGCGAAACACATGATTTAGCTTGAAATCAATGCGAAGTAGAAGGCTGATCTTCGAATCCTTGCGAAACAAATGGTTTAGCTTCAAATACTTGTGATATACATGAATAAGCTTCAACAGCATGCAAAATTAGCGAGTTAGCTTCAAATCTATGCGAAACATATGATTTAGCTTGACATCAATGCGATTTAGAAGGCTTATATTCGAATCCATGCGAAACAAATGGTTTAGCTTCAAATACCTGTGATATACATGATTTATCTTCAACTGCATGCGAAAAAAACAAGATAGCTTTAAAACCATCCGAAACAGATGATTTAGATTAAAATCAATGCGAAGTAGAAGGCTTATTTTGAAATCCATGCGAATCAAATGGTTTAGCTTCAAATAATTGTGATATACATGATTTAGCTTCAATTGCATGCGAAACAAACGAGTTAGCTTCAAATCCATTCGAAACACATGATTTAGCTTCAAATCAATGCGAAGTAGAAGGCTTATCTTCAAATCCATGCGAAACAAGTGGTTCAGCTTCAAATACTTGTGATGTGCATGATTTAGCTTCAAATGCAAGCGAAACGAACGAGTTAGCTTCAAATCCATGCGAAACACATGATTTTGCTTCTTATCAATGCGAAGTAGAAGGCTGATCTTCGAATCCTTGCGAAACAAATGGTTTAGCTTCAAATACTTGTGATGTACATGAATAAGCTTCAACAGCATGCAAAACTAGCGAGTTAGCTTCAAATCCATGCGAAACACATGATTTAGCTTGAAATCAATGCGATTTACAAGGCTTATCTACGAATCCATGCGAAACAACTGGTTTAGCTTCAAATACCTGTGATATACATGATTTATCTTCAACTGCATGCGAAACAAACGAGATAGCTTTAAATCCATGCGAAACAGATGATTTAGATTAAAATCAATGCGAAGTAGAAGGCTTATTTTGAAATCCATGCGAATCAAATGGTTTAGCTTCAAATAATTGTGATATACATGATTTAGCTTCAACTGCATTACGAAACAAACTAGTTAGCTTCAAATTCAAGAGAAACACATGATTCAGTTTCAAATAAAAGCGAAGTAGATGGCATTGCATCAAATCCATGCGAATCAAATGGTTTAGCTGCAAATACTTGTGATATACATGATTTAGCTTCAACTCCATGCGATACAAACGATTAGCTTCAAATGCATGCGAAACACATGATTTAGATTAAAATCAATGCGAAGTAGAAGGCTTATCTTCAAATCCATGCGAATCAAATGGTTGAGCTTCAAATACTTGGGATATACATGAATAAGCTTCAACAGCATGCAAAATTAGCGAGTTAGCTTCAAATCTATGCGAAACATATGATTTAGCTTGACATCAATGCGATTTAGAAGGCTTATATTCGAATCCATGCGAAACAAATGGCTTAGCTTCAAATACCTGTGATATACATGATTTATCTTGAACTGCATGCGAAAAAAATGAGATAGCTTTAAATCCATCCGAAACAGATGATTTAGATTAAAATCAATGCGAAGTAGAAGGCTTATTTTGAAATCCATGCGAATCAAATGGTTTAGCTTCAAATAATTGTGATATACATGATTTAGCTTCAATTGCATGCGAAACAAACGAGTTAGCTTGAAATCCAAGCGAAACACATGATTTAGCTTCTTATCAATGCGAAGTAGAAGGCTGATCTTCGAATCCTTGCGAAACAAATGGTTTAGCTTCAAATACTTGTGATGTTCATGAATAAGCTTCAACAGCATGCAAAACTAGCGAGTAAGCTTCAAATCCATGCGAAACACATGATTTAACTTCAAATCAATGCGAAGTAGAAGGCTGATCTTCGAATCCACGCGAAACAAATGGATTAGCTTCAAATACTTGTGATATACATGATTTATCTTCAACTGCATGCGAAACAAACGAGATAGCTTTAAATCCATCCGAAACAGATGATTTAGATTAAACTCAATGCGAAGTAGAAGGCTTATTTTGAAATCCATGCGAATCAAATGGTTTAGCTTAAAATAATTGTGATATACATGATTTAGCTTCAACTGCATTACGAAACAAACTAGTTAGCTTCAAATTCAAGAGAAACACATGATTCAGTTTCAAATAAAAGCGAAGTAGATGGCATTGCATCAAATCCATGCGAATCAAATGGTTTAGCTGCAAATACTTGTGATATACATGATTTAGCTTCAACTCCATGCGATACAAACGATTAGCTTCAAATGCATGCGAAACACATGATTTAGATTAAAATCAATGCGAAGTAGAAGGCTTATCTTCAAATCCATGCGAATCAAATGGTTGAGCTTCAAATACTTGGGATATACATGATTCAGCTTCAACTGCATGCGTAACAAATGAGTTAGCTTCAAATCTATGCGAAACACATGATTTAGCTTCAAATTCATTCCAAACACATGGTTTAGCCTGATATTCGTGCGAAACAAATGGTTCAGCTTCAAACACTTGTGACATACATGATTTAGCTTCAACTGCATGTGAAACGAACGTGTTAGCTTCAAATTCAAGAGAAACACATGATTCAGTTTCAAATAAAAGCGAAGTAGATGGCATAGCATCAAATCCATGCGAATCAAATGGTTTAGCTTCAAATACTTGTGATGTGCATGATTTAGCTTCAAATGCAAGCGAAACGAACGAGTTAGCTTCAAATCCATGCGAAACACATGATTTTGCTTCTTATCAATGCGAAGTAGAAGGCTGATCTTCGAATCATTGCGAAACAAATGGTTTAGCTTCAAATACTTGTGATGTACATGAATAAGCTTCAACAGCATGCAAAACTAGCGAGTTAGCTTCAAATCCATGCGAAACACATGATTTAGCTTGAAATCAATGCGATTTAGAAGGGTTATCTTGGAATCCATGCGAAACGTATGATATAGCTTCAAATACTTGTGATATACATGATTTAGCTTCAACTGCATGCGATACAAACGATTAGCTTCAAATCCATGCGAAACATATGATTTAACTTCAAATCAATGCGAAATAGAAGGCTGATCTTCGAATCCTTGCGAAACAAATGGTTCAGCTTCAAATACTTGTGACATACATGATTTAGCTTCAACTGCATGTGAAACGAACGTGTTAGCTTCAAATTCAAGAGAAACACATGATTCAGTTTCAAATAAAAGCGAAGTAGATGGCATAGCATCAAATCTATGCGAATCAAATGGTTTAGCTTCAAATACTTGTGATATACATGATTTAGCTTCAACTGCATGCGATACAAACGATTAGCTTCAAATCCATGCGAAACATATGATTTAACTTCAAATCAATGCGAAGTAGAAGGCTGATCTTCGAATCCACGCGAAACAAATGGATTAGCTTCAAATACTTGTGATATACATGATTTATCTTCAACTGCATGCGAAACAAACGAGATAGCTTTAAATCCATCCGAAACAGATGATTTAGATTAAAATCTATGCGAAGTAGAAGGCTTATTTTGAAATCCATGCGAATCAAATGGTTTAGCTTCAAATAATTGTGATATACATGATTTAGCTTGAATTGCATGCGAAACAAACGAGTTAGCTTGAAATCCAAGCGAAACACATGATTTAGCTTCAAATCAATGCGAAGTAGAAGGCTTATCTTCAAATCCATGCGAAACAAGTGGTTCAGCTTCAAATACTTGTGATATACATGATTTATCTTCAACTGCATGCGAAAAAAACAAGATAGCTTTAAAACCATCCGAAACAGATGATTTAGATTAAAATCAATGCGAAGTAGAAGGCTTATTTTGAAATCCATGCGAATCAAATGGTTTAGCTTCAAATAATTGTGATATACATGATTTAGCTTCAATTGCATGCGAAACAAACGAGTTAGCTTCAAATCCATTCGAAACACATGATTTAGCTTCAAATCAATGCGAAGTAGAAGGCTTATCTTCAAATCCATGCGAAACAAGTGGTTCAGCTTCAAATACTTGTGATGTGCATGATTTAGCTTCAAATGCAAGCGAAACGAACGAGTTAGCTTCAAATCCATGCGAAACACATGATTTTGCTTCTTATCAATGCGAAGTAGAAGGCTGATCTTCGAATCCTTGCGAAACAAATGGTTTAGCTTCAAATACTTGTGATGTACATGAATAAGCTTCAACAGCATGCAAAACTAGCGAGTTAGCTTCAAATCCATGCGAAACACATGATTTAGCTTGAAATCAATGCGATTTAGAAGGCTTATCTACGAATCCATGCGAAACAACTGGTTCAGCTTCAAATACCTGTGATATACATGATTTATCTTCAACTGCATGCGAAACAAACGAGATAGCTTTAAATCCATGCGAAACAGATGATTTAGATTAAAATCAATGCGAAGTAGAAGGCTTATTTTGAAATCCATGCGAATCAAATGGTTTAGCTTCAAATAATTGTGATATACATGATTTAGCTTCAACTGCATTACGAAACAAACTAGTTAGCTTCAAATTCAAGAGAAACACATGATTCAGTTTCAAATAAAAGCGAAGTAGATGGCATTGCATCAAATCCATGCGAATCAAATGGTTTAGCTGCAAATACTTGTGATATACATGATTTAGCTTCAACTCCATGCGATACAAACGATTAGCTTCAAATGCATGCGAAACACATGATTTAGATTAAAATCAATGCGAAGTAGAAGGCTTATCTTCAAATCCATGCGAATCAAATGGTTGAGCTTCAAATACTTGGGATATACATGAATAAGCTTCAACAGCATGCAAAATTAGCGAGTTAGCTTCAAATCTATGCGAAACATATGATTTAGCTTGACATCAATGCGATTTAGAAGGCTTATATTCGAATCCATGCGAAACAAATGGTTTAGCTTCAAATACCTGTGATATACATGATTTATCTTGAACTGCATGCGAAAAAAATGAGATAGCTTTAAATCCATCCGAAACAGATGATTTAGATTAAAATCAATGCGAAGTAGAAGGCTTATTTTGAAATCCATGCGAATCAAATGGTTTAGCTTCAAATAATTGTGATATACATGATTTAGCTTCAATTGCATGCGAAACAAACGAGTTAGCTTGAAATCCAAGCGAAACACATGATTTAGCTTCTTATCAATGCGAAGTAGAAGGCTGATCTTCGAATCCTTGCGAAACAAATGGTTTAGCTTCAAATACTTGTGATGTTCATGAATAAGCTTCAACAGCATGCAAAACTAGCGAGTTAGCTTCAAATCCATGCGAAACACATGATTTAACTTCAAATCAATGCGAAGTAGAAGGCTGATCTTCGAATCCACGCGAAACAAATGGATTAGCTTCAAATACTTGTGATATACATGATTTATCTTCAACTGCATGCGAAACAAACGAGATAGCTTTAAATCCATCCGAAACAGATGATTTAGATTAAACTCAATGCGAAGTAGAAGGCTTATTTTGAAATCCATGCGAATCAAATGGTTTAGCTTCAAATAATTGTGATATACATGATTTAGCTTCAACTGCATTACGAAACAAACTAGTTAGCTTCAAATTCAAGAGAAACACATGATTCAGTTTCAAATAAAAGCGAAGTAGATGGCATTGCATCAAATCCATGCGAATCAAATGGTTTAGCTGCAAATACTTGTGATATACATGATTTAGCTTCAACTCCATGCGATACAAACGATTAGCTTCAAATGCATGCGAAACACATGATTTAGATTAAAATCAATGCGAAGTAGAAGGCTTATCTTCAAATCCATGCGAATCAAATGGTTGAGCTTCAAATACTTGGGATATACATGATTCAGTTTCAACTGCATGCGTAACAAATGAGTTAGCTTCAAATCTATGCGAAACACATGATTTAGCTTCAAATTCATTCCAAACACATGGTTTAGCCTGATATTCGTGCGAAACAAATGGTTCAGCTTCAAACACTTGTGACATACATGATTTAGCTTCAACTGCATGTGAAACGAACGTGTTAGCTTCAAATTCAAGAGAAACACATGATTCAGTTTCAAATAAAAGCGAAGTAGATGGCATAGCATCAAATCCATGCGAATCAAATGGTTTAGCTTCAAATACATGTGATGTGCATGATTTAGCTTCAAATGCAAGCGAAACGAACGAGTTAGCTTCAAATCCATGCGAAACACATGATTTTGCTTCTTATCAATGCGAAGTAGAAGGCTGATCTTCGAATCCTTGCGAAACAAATGGTTTAGCTTCAAATACTTGTGATGTACATGAATAAGCTTCAACAGCATGCAAAACTAGCGAGTTAGCTTCAAATCCATGCGAAACACATGATTTAGCTTGAAATCAATGCGATTTAGAAGGCTTATCTACGAATCCATGCGAAACAACTGGTTTAGCTTCAAATACCTGTGATATACATGATTTATCTTCAACTGCATGCGAAACAAACGAGATAGCTTTAAATCCATGCGAAACAGATGATTTAGATTAAAATCAATGCGAAGTAGAAGGCTTATTTTGAAATCCATGCGAATCAAATGGTTTAGCTTCAAATAATTGTGATATACATGATTTAGTTTCAACTGCATTACGAAACAAACTAGTTAGCTTCAAATTCAAGAGAAACACATGATTCAGTTTCAAATAAAAGCGAAGTAGATGGCATTGCATCAAATCCATGCGAATCAAATGGTTTAGCTTCAAATACTTGTGATATACATGATTTAGTTTCAACAGCATGCAAAACTAACGAGTTAGCTTCAAATCCATGCGAAACACATGATTTAGCTTGAAATCAATGCGAAGTAGAAGGCTGATCTTCGAATCCTTGCGAAACAAATGGTTTAGCTTCAAATACTTGTGATATACATGAATAAGCTTCAACAGCATGCAAAATTAGCGAGTTAGCTTCAAATCTATGCGAAACATATGATTTAGCTTGACATCAATGCGATTTAGAAGGCTTATATTCGAATCCATGCGAAACAAATGGTTTAGCTTCAAATACCTGTGATATACATGATTTATCTTCAACTGCATGCGAAAAAAACAAGATAGCTTTAAATCCATCCGAAACAGATGATTTAGATTAAAATCAATGCGAAGTAGAAGGCTTATTTTGAAATCCATGCGAATCAAATGGTTTAGCTTCAAATAATTGTGATATACATGATTTGGCTTCAATTGCATGCGAAACAAACGAGTTAGCTTCAAATCCATGCGAAACACATGATTTAGCTTCATATCAATGCGAAGTAGAAGGCTTATCTTCAAATCCATGCGAAACAAGTGGTTCAGCTTCAAATACTTGTGGTGTGCACGATTTAGCTTCAAATGCAAGCGAAACGAACGAGTTAGCTTCAAATCCATGCGAAACACATGATTTTGCTTCTTATGAATGCGAAGTAGAAGGCTGATCTTCGTATCCTTGCGAAACAAATGGTTTAGCTTCAAATACTTGTGATATACATGATTTAGCTTCAACAGCATGCAAAACTAACGAGTTAGCTTCAAATCCATGCGAAACACATGAGTTAGCTTCTTATCAATGCGAAGTAGAAGGCTGAACTTCGAATCCTTGCGAAACAAATGGTTTAGCTTCAAATACTTGTGATATACATGAATAAGCTTTAACAGCATGCAAAATTAGCGAGTTAGCTTCAAATCTATGCGAAACATATGATTTAGCTTGACATCAATGCGATTTAGAAGGCTTATATTCGAATCCATGCGAAACAAATGGTTTAGCTTCAAATACCTGTGATATACATGATTTTTCTTCAACTGCATGCGAAACAAACGAGATAGCTTTAAATCCATGCGAAACAGATGATTTAGATTAAAATCAATGCGAAGTAGAAGGCTTATTTTGAAATCCATGCGAATCAAATGGTTTAGCTTCAAATAATTGTGATATACATGATTTAGCTTCAACTGCATTACGAAACAAACTAGTTAGTTTCAAATCCACGCGAAACACATGATTTAGCTTCTAATCAATGCGAAGTAGAACGCTTATCTTCAAATCCATGCGAAACAAGTGGTTCAAATTCAAATACTTGTGATGTGCATGATTTAGCTTCAAATGCAAGCGAAACAAACGAGATAGATTTAAATCCATGCGAAACAGATGATTTAGATTAAAATCAATGCGAAGTAGAAGGCTTATTTTGAAATCCATGCGAATCAAATGGTTTAGCTTCAAATAATTGTGATGTGCATGATTTAGTTTCAAATGCAAGGGAAACGAACGAGTTAGCTTCAAATCCATGCGAAACACATGATTTAGCTTCAAATCAATGCGAAGTAGAAGGCTTACCTTCAAATCCATGCGAATCAAATGGTTTAGCTTTAAATCAATACAAGGTAGATGGCTGATCTTCGAATCCATGCGAAACAAATGGTTTAGCTTCAAATACTAGTTTGATACATTATTTAGCTTCAATTGCATGCGAAACAAACGAGTTAGCTTGAAATCCAAGCGAAACACATGATTTCGCTTCAAATCAATGCGAAGTAGAAGGCTTATTTTGAAATCCATGCGATTCAAATGGTGAGCTTCATATACTTGGGATTTTCATGATTCAGCATCAACTGCATGCGTAACAAACGAGTTAGCTTCAAATCTATGCGAAACACATGATTTAGCTTCAAATTCATTCCAAACACATTGTTTAGCCTGATATTCGTGCGAAACAAATGGTTCAGCTTCAAATACTTGTGACATACATGATTTAGCTTCAACTGCATGTGAAACGATAGTGTTAGCTTCAAATTCAAGAGAAACACATGATTCAGTTTCAAATAAAAGCGAAGTAGATGGCATAGCATCAAATCCATGCGAATCAAATGGTTTAGCTTCAAATACTTGTGATATACATGATTTAGCTTCAATTGCATGCGATACAAACGAGTTAGCTTGAAATCCAAGCGAAAGACATGATTTAGCTTCAAATCAATGCGAAGTAGAAGGCTTATTTTGAAATCCATGCGAACCAAATGGTTTAGCTTCAAATAATTGTGATATACATGATTTAGCTTCAACTGCATTGCGAAACAAACTAGTTAGTTTCATATCCATGCGAAACACATGATTTACCTTCTTATCAATGCGAAGTAGAAGGCTGACCTTCGAATCCTTGCGAAACAAATGGTTTATCTTCAAATACCTGTGATATACATGAATAAGCTTCAACAGCATGCAAAACTAGCGAGTTAGATTCAAATCCATGCGAAACACATGATTTAGCTTGAAATCAATGCGATTTAGAAGGCTTATCTTCGAATTCATGCGAAACAAATGGTTTAGCTTCAAATACCTGTAGTATACATGATTTATCTTCAACTGCATGCTAAACAAACGAATTAGCTTGAAATCCAAGCGAAACACATGATTTAGCTTCAAATCAATGCGAAGTAGAAGGCTTATTTTGAAATCCATGCGAGTCAAATGGTTTAGCTTCAAATAATTGTGATATAAAGGATTTAGCTTCAACTGCATGCGATACAAACGATTAGCTTCAAATCCATGCGAAACATATGATTTAACTTCAAATCAATGCGAAGTAGAAGGCTGATCTTCGAATCCACGCGATACAAATGGATTAGCTTCAAATACTTGTGATATACATGATTTATCTTCAACTGCATGCGAAACAAACGAGATAGCTTTAAATCCATCCGAAACAGATGATTTAGATTAAAATAAATGCGAAGTAGAAGGCTTATTTTGAAATCCATGCGAAACAAATGGTTCAGCTCCAAATACTTGTGATATACATGATTTAGCTTCAACTGCATGGGAAACAAACGAGTTAGCTTCAAATCCAAGCGAAAAACATGAGTTAGCATCAAGTCAACACGAAGTTGAAGGCTTAGCTTCAAATCCATGCGAAACACCCGATTTAGCATCAAATCAATGCGAAGTAGAAGGCTTAGCTTAAAATCCATGCGTAGCAAATGGTTTAGCTTCACATACTTGTGATACACATGATTTAGTTTCAACTGCATGCGAAACGAACGAGTTAGTTTGAAATCCAAGCGAAACACATGATTTAGCTTCAAATCAATTCGAAGTAGAAGGGTTATCTTCGAATCCATGCGAAACAAATGGTTTAGCTTCAAACACCTGTGATATACATGATTCAGCTTGAACTGCATGCGTAATAAATGAGTTAGCTTCAAATCTATGCGAAACGCATGATTTAGCTTCAAATTCATTCCAAACACATGGTTTAGCCTGATATTCGTGCGAAACAAATGGTTCAGCTTCAAATACTTGTGACATACATGATTTAGCTTCAACTGCATGTGAAACGAACGTGTTAGCTTCAAATTCAAGAGAAACACATGATTCAGTTTCAAATAAAAGCGAAGTAGATGGCATAGCATCAAATCCATGCGAATCAAATGGTTTAGCTTCAAATACTTGTTTGATACATGATCTATCTTCAATTGCATGCGAAACAAACGAGTTAGCTTGAAATCCAAGCGAAACACATGATTTAGCTTCAAATCAATGCGAAGTAGAAGGCTTATTTTGAAATCCATGCGAATCAACTGGTTTATCTTCAAATAACTGTGATATACATGATTTAGCTTCAACAGCATGAAAACTAACGAGTTAGATTCAAATCCATGAGAAACACATGATTTTGCTTCAAATCAATGCGAAGTAGAAGGCTTATCTTCAAATCCATGCGAATCAAATGGTTTAGCTTCAAATAATTGTGATATGCATGATTTATCTTCAACTGCATGCGATACAAACGAGTTAGCTTCAAATCCATGCGAAACACATGATTTAGCTTTAAATCAATACGAGGTAGATGGCTGATCTTCGAAGCCATGCGAAACAAATGGTTTAGCTACAAATACTTGTTTGATACATTATCTAGCTTCAATTACATGCGAAACAAACGAGTTAGCTTGAAATGCAAGCGAAACACATGATTTAGCAACAAATCAATGCAAAGTAGAAGGCTTATTTTGAAATCCATGCGAGTCAAATGGTTTAGCTTCAAATAATTGTGATATACATGATTTAGCTTCAACTGCATGCGATACAAACGATTAGCTTCAAATCCATGCGAAACATATGATTCAACTTCAAATCAATGCGAAGTAGAAGGCTGATCTTCGACTCCACGCGATACAAATGGATTAGCTTCAAATACTTGTGATATACATGATTTATCTTCAACTGCATGCGAAACAAACGAGATAGCTTTAAATCCATCCGAAACAGATGATTTAGATTAAAATCAATGCGAAGTAGAAGGCTTATTTTGAAATCCATGCGAAACAAATGGTTCAGCTCCAAATACTTGTGATATACATGATTTAGCTTCAACTGCATGCGAAACAAACGAGTTAGCTTCAAATCTAAGCGAAAAACATGAGTTAGCATCAAGTCAACACGAAGTTGAAGGCTTAGCTTCAAATCCATGCGAAACACCCGATTTAGCATCAAATCAATGCGAAGTAGAAGGCTTAGCTTAAAATCCATGCGTAGCAAATGGTTTAGCTTCACATACTTGTGATATACATGATTTAGCTTCAACTGCATGCGAAACGAACGAGTTAGTTTGAAATCCAAGCGAAACACATGATCTAGCTTCAAATCAATTCGAAGTAGAAGGGTTATCTTCGAATCCATGCGAAACAAATGGTTTAGCTTCAAACACCTGTGATATACATGATTCAGCTTCAACTGCATGCGTAACAAATGAGTTAGCTTCAAATCTATGCGAAACGCATGATTTAGCTTCAAATTCATTCCAAACACATGGTTTAGCCTGATATTCGTGCGAAACAAATGGTTCAGCTTCAAATACTTGTGACATACATGATTTAGCTTCAACTGCATGTGAAACGAACGTGTTAGCTTCAAATTCAAGAGAAACACATGATTCAGTTTCAAATAAAAGCGAAGTAGATGGCATAGCATCAAATCCATGCGAATGAAATGGTTTAGCTTCAGATACTTGTGATTAACATGATATAGCTTCAGATGCAGGCGAAACAAACGAGTCAGCTTCAAATCCATGCGAAACACATGATTTAGCTTCAAATGAATGCGAAGTAGAAGGCTGATTTTCGATTCCATGCGAAACAAATGGTTTAGCTTCAAATACTTGTGACATACTTGATTTAGCTTCAATTGCATGCGAAACAAACGAGTTAGCTTCAAATCCATGCGAAACACATGATTTAGCTTCAAATCAATGCGAAGTAGAAGGCTTAGCTTCAAATTCATCGAAACGAATGATTTAGCTTCAAATATTTGCGAATATCACTGATATGGCTTCAAATGCAGGCGAAACAAACGAGTTAGCTTCAAATCCAAGCGAAACGTATGATTTAGATTCAAATCAATGCGAAGTAGAAGGCTTAGCTTAAAATCCGTGCGAATCAAAAGTTGTAGCTTCAAATACTTGTGATATTTATGATGTAGCTACAACTGCATGCGAAACAGATGGTTCAGCTTCAAATACTTGTGATGAACATGATTTAGGTTCAACTGCATGTGAAACAAACGAGTTATCTTCAAATCCAAGCGAAACACATGATTTAGT
Organism: Megalopta genalis; assembly: GCF_051020955.1. Taxonomy (NCBI): domain Eukaryota; kingdom Metazoa; phylum Arthropoda; class Insecta; order Hymenoptera; family Halictidae; genus Megalopta; species Megalopta genalis. The sequence goes on from NW_027476158.1 coordinate 216,354, forward strand.
TGCAAATCAATGCGAAGTAGAAGGCTGATCTTCGAATCCACACGAAACAGATTATTTAGTTCCAAATACTTGTGATATACATGATTTAGCTTCAACAACATGCGAAACAAACGTGTTTGCTTCAAATCCAAGCGAAACACATGATTTAGAATCAAATCAATGCGAAGTAGAAGGCTTAGCTACAAATCCATGCGAAACAAATGGTTCAGCTTCAAACACTTGTTTAATACATGATTTAGCTTCAACTGCATGCGAAACAGATGGTGCAGCTTCAAATACTTGTGATATACATGATTCAGCTTCAAATGCATGCGAAACAAACGGGTTAGCTTCAAATCCACTCAAAACACATGATTTAGCTTTAAATTCATTCGAAAGACATGGTTTAGCGTACTATTCATGGGAATGAAATGGTTCAGATTCAAATACTTGTGATATACATGATATAGCTTCAAATGCAGGCGAAACAAACGAATCAGCATCAAATCAATGCGAAACACATGATTTAGCTTCAAATGAATGCGAAGTAGAAGGCTGATCTTCAAATCCATGCGAAACAATTTGTTTAGCTTCAAATACTTGTGATATACTTGATTCAGCTTCAACAGCAATCGGAACAAACGAGTTAGCTTCGAATCCATGCGAAACACATGACTTAGCATCAAATCAATGCGAAGTAGAAGGCTTACCTTCGAATCCATGCGAAACAAATGGTTTAGCTTCAAACACTTGTGATATACATGATTTACATTCAACGGCAAGAGAAACAAACGAGTTAGCTTCAAATCCATGCGAAACACATGATTTAGCTTCAAATGAATGCGAAGTAGAAGGCTGATCTTCGAATCCATGCGAAACGAATGGTTTAGCTTCAAATACTTGCAAATATAAGTGATATAGCTTCAAATGCAAGCGACACAAACGAGTTAGCTTCAAATCCATGCGAAACCCATGATTTAACTTCCAATCAATGTGAAGTAGAAGGCTTAGCTTCAAATGTATGTGAAACAAATGGTTCAGCTTCAAATACTTGTGATATACATGATTTAGATTCAACTTCATGCAAAACCAACGAGTTAGCTTCAAATCCAAGCGAAACACATGATTTAGAATCAAATCAATTCGAAGTAGAAGGCTTAGCTTCAAATCCAGCGAAACGAATGATTTAGCTTCAAATACATGCGAATATCACTGATATAGCTTCAAATGCAGGTGAAACAAACGAGTTAGCTTTAAATCCATGCAAAAGACATGATTTACCTTCAATGCGAAGTAGAAGGCTTAGTTTGAAATCCATGCGAATAAAGTTCTTTAGCTTCAAATACTTATGATATACATGATTTAGCTTCAACTGCATGCGAATCAAACGACATAGCTTCAAATCCATGCGAAACACATGATTTAGCTTCAAATAAACGCGAATTAGAAGGCTGATCTTCGAATCCATGCGAAACAAATGGCTCAGGCTCAAATACTTGTGATATGCGTGATTTAGCTTCAACAGCATGCGAAACAAACGTGTTTGCTTCAAATCCAAGCGAAACACATGATTTAGGATCAAATCAATGCGAAGTAGAAGGCTTAGCTTCAAATCCATGCGAAACAAATGGTTTAGCTTCAAACACTTGTTTTATACATGATTTAGCTTCAACTGCATGCGAAACAGATGGTGCAGCTTCAAATACTTGTGATGAACATGATTTAGCTTCAACTGCATGCGAAACAAACGAGTTAGCTTCAAATCCTAGCGATAGACATGATTTAGCTTCAAATCAATGCGAAGTAGAAGGCTTATCTTCGAATCCATGCGAAACAAATGATTTAGCTTCAATTATATGTGATATACATGATTTAGCTTCAAATGCATGCGAAGAAACGAGCTAGCTTCAAATCCATTCAAAACACATGATTTAGCTTCAAATTCATTCGAAAGACATGGTTTAGCGTACTATTCATGGGAATCAAATGGTTAAGATTCAAATACTTGTGATATACATGATATAGCTTCAAATGCAGGCGAAACAAACGAGTCAGCTTCAAATCCATGCGAAACACATAATTTAGCTTCACATAAACGCGAAGTAGGAGGCTGATCTTCGAATCCATGCGAAACAAATGGCTCAGGCTCAAATACTTATGATATACATGATTTAGCTTCGACTGCATGCGAAAAAAACGAGTTAGCTTCCAATACAAGCGAAACACATGATTTAGCTTCAAATCAATGCGAAGTAGAAGGCTGATCTTCGAATCCACACGAAACAGATGATTTAGCTTCAAATTCTTGTGATGTACATGATTTAGCTTCAACTGCATGCGAAACAAACGAGTAAGCTTCAAATCCATGCGAAACACATGATTTAGATTCAAATCAATGCGAAGTAGAAGGCTTAGTTTCAAATCCAGCGAAACGAATGATTTAGCTTCAAATACATGCGAATATCACTGATATAGCTTCAAATGCAGGTGAAACAAACGAGTTAGCTTTAAATCCATGCAAAAGACATGATTTACCTTCAATGCGAAGTAGAAGGCTTAGTTTGAAATCCATGCGAATAAAGTTCTTTAGCTTCAAATACTTATGATATACATGATTTAGCTTCAACTGCATGCGAAACAAAAGCATAGCTTCAAATCCATGCGAGACACATGATTTAGCTTCAAATAAACGCGAATTAGGAGGCTGATCTTCGAATCCATGCGAAACAAATGGCTCAGGCTTAAATACTTGTGATATGCGTGATTTAGCTTCAACAGCAAACGGAACAAACGAGTTAGCTTCAAATCCATGCGAAACACATGACTTAGCATCAAATCAATGCGAAGTAGAAGGCTTAGCTTCGAATCCATGCGAAACAAATGGTTCAGCTTCAAATACTTGTGATATACATGATTTAGCTTCAACAGCATGCGAAACAAACGAGTTAGCTTCAAATCCATGCGAAACACATGATTTAGCATCGAATCAATGCGAAGTAGAAGGCTTACCTTCGAATCCACACGAAACAGATGGTTTAGCTTCAATTATATGTGATATACATGATTTAGCTTCAACAGCATGCGAAACAAACGAGTTGGCTTCACATCCATTCAATACACATGATTTAGCTTCAAATTCATTCGAAAGACATGGTTTAGCTTAATATTCATGCCAAACAAATGGTTCAGCTTCAAATACTTATGATATACATGATTTAGCATGAACTGCAGGCGAAAAAAACGAGTTAGCTTCAAATCCATGCGAAACACATGGATTAGATTCAAATCAATGCGAAGTAGGAGGCTTATATTCGAATGCATGCGAAACAAATGGCTCAGGCTCAAATACTTGTGTTATACATGATTTAGCTTCAGCACTATGCGAAACAAACGAGTTAGCTTCAAATCCAAACGAAACACATGATTCAGCTTCAAATCAATGCGGAGTAGGAAGTTTAGCTTCAAATCCTAGCGAAAGACATGATTTAGCTCCAAATCAATGCGAAGTAGAAGGCTTAGCTTCAAATCCATGGGAATTAAATGGTTTAGCTTCTAATACTTGTGATATATATGATTTAGCTTCAAATCCATGCGAAACACCCGATTTAGCTTCAAATCAATGCGAAGTAGAAGTCCTAGCTTCAAATCCATACCAATCAAACGGTTTATCTTCAAATACTTGTGATATACATGATTTAGCTTCAACTGCGTGCGAAACAAACGAGTTAGCTTCAGATCCATTCAAAACACATGATTTAGCTTCAAATCCATGCGAAACTCATGATTTAGCTTCAAATCAATACGAAGTAGAAGGCTGATCTTCGAATCCATGCGAATCAATTGGTTTAGCTTCAAATACTTGTGATATGCGTGATTTTGCTTCAACTGCATGCAAAACCAACGAGTTTGCTTCAAATCCAAGCGAAACACATGATTGAGATTCAAATCAAAGCGAAGTAGAAGGCTTAGCTTCAAATCCGGGGAAACGAATGATTTAGCTTCAAATACTTGCGAATATCACTGATATAGCTTCAAATGCAGGTGAATCAAACGTGTTAGCATTAAATCCATGCGAAACACATGATTTAGCATCAAATCAATGCGAAGTAGAAGGCTTACCTTCGAATCCACACGAAACAGATGGTTTCGCTTCAAATACTTGTGATGTACATGATTTAGCTTCAACTGCATGCGAAATAAACGAGTTAGCTCCAAATCCAAGCGAGACATATGATTTCGCTTCAAATCAATGCGAAGTAGAAGGCTGATCTCCGAATCCACACGAAACAGATTGTTTAGATTCAAAAACGTGTGATATACATGATTTAGTTTCAACTGCATGCGAAACAAACGAGTTAGCTTCCAATGCAAGCGAAACACATGATTTAGCTTCAAATCAATGCGAAGTAGAAGGCTGATCTTCGAATCCACACGAAACAGATGATTTAATTTCAAATAGTTGTGATGTACATGATTTAGCTTCAACTGCATGCGAAACAAACGCGTTAGCTTCAAGTTCAAGCGAAACACATGATTTAGCTTTAATTCAATGCGAAGTAGATGGCTTATCATCAAATCCATGCGAATCAAACGGGTTAGCTTCAAACACTTGTGATATACATGATTTAGCTTCAACTGCATGCAAAACAAACGAGTAAGCTTCAAATCCATGCGAAACACATGATTTAGCTTCAAATCAATGCGATGCAGAAGTCTGATCTTCGAATCCATGCGGAAACAAATGGTTTAGCTTCAAATAATTGTGATATACATGGTTTAGCCTCAAATGCAGGCGAAATGAATGAGTTAGCTTCAAATACAAGCGAAACACAATATTCTGCCTCAAATCAATGCGAAATAGAAGGCTTAGCTTCAAATCCATGCGAAACAAAAAGTTAAGATTGTAATACTTGTGACATACATGATTTAGATTCAAATGTATGCGAAACTAACGAGTTAGTTTCAAATACAAGCGAAACACACGATTCCGCTTCAAATCAGTGCGAAGCAGAGGTCTGATCTTCGAATCCATGCGGAAACAAATGGTTTAGCTTCAAATAATTGTGATATACATGGTTTAGCCTCACATGCAGGCGAAATGAATGAGTTAGCTTCAAATACAAGCGAAACACATGATTCAGCTTCAAATCAATACGAAGTAGAAGGCTTTGCTTCAAATCCATGCGAAACAAAAGGTTCAGCTTCAAATACTTGTGATATACATGATTTAGTTTCAACTGCATGCGAAACAAACGAGTTAGCTTTAGATCCAAGCGAAACACATGATTTAGAATCAAATCAATCCGAAGTAGAAGACTTAGCTTCAAATACATGAGAAACATATGGTTAGCTTCAAATCAATTGGAAGTAGAAGGCTTAGCTTCAAATCCATGCGAAACACATGATTTAGCTTCAAATCAATGCGAAGCAGAAGTCTGATCTCCGAATCCATGCGAAACAAATGGTTTAGCTTCAAATACTTGTGATATACATGATTTAGCTTCAAATGCAGGCGAAACGAACGAGCTAGCTTCGAATCCATGCGAAACATATGATTTAGCTGCAAATCAATGCGAAGTAGAAGGCTTAGCTTCAAGTTAATGAGAAACAAATCAATAATGTTCAGATAATTGCGATATAAGTGGTATAGATTCAAATGCAGGCGAAGCAAATGAGTTTGCTTCCAATCCATGCGAAACACATGATTTAGCTTCAACAGCATGCGAAACAGATGGTTCAGTTTCAAATACTTGTGATGAACATGATTTAGCTTCAACTGCATGTGAAACAAACGAGTTAGCTTCAAATACAAGCGAAGAAGAAGACTTAGTTTCAAATCCATGCGAAACGAATAGTTTAGCTCCAAATACTTGTGATATACATGATTTAGCTTCAAATGCAGGCGAATCAAACGAGTTAGCTTTAAATCCATGCGAAACACATGATTTAGCATCAAATCAATGCGAATTAGAAGGCTTACCTTCGAATCCACACGAAACAGATGGTTTCGCTTCAAATACTTGTGATATACATGATTTATATTCAACTGCATGCGACACAAACGAGTTAGCTTCAAATACAAGCGAAACACATGATTCAGCTTCAAATCAATACGAAGTAGAAGGCGTAGCTTCAAATCCATGCGAAACAAAAGGTTCAGCTTCAAATACTTGTTATATACATGATTTAGCTTCAGTTGCATGCGAAACAAACGAGTTAGCTTCTAATCCATACGGAACACATGATTTAGCTGCAACTCAATGCAAAGTAGAATGCTTAGCTTCAAATCCTTGCGGATTAAATGGTTTAGCTTCAAATCCATGCGAAACACATGACTTACCCTCAAATCAATTCGAAGTAGAATGCTTAGCTTCAAATCCATGCGAAACAAATGGTTTAGCTTCAAATACTTGTGATATGCGTGATTTTGCTTCAACAGCATGCGAAACAAACGAGTTAGCTTCAAATACATGCTAATCAAATGGTTTAGCTTCAAATACTTGTGATATATATGATTTATCTTCAACTGCATGCTAAACAAACGAGTTAGCTTCACACCCAATTGAAACACATGATTTAACTTCAAATGAATGCCAAGAAGAAGGTTTAGCTTCAAATCAATGCGAATCAAATGGTTTAGGTTCAAATTCTTGTGACATACATGATTTGGCTTCTACAGCATGCGAAACAATCGAGATAGCTTCAAATCCAAAGGAATCACATGATCCAGTTTGAAATCATTGCGACACAGAAGGCTTAGCTTCAAATCCATGCGAAAGAAATGGTTTAGCTTCGAATACTTATGATATACATGATATAGATTCAACCGCATGCGAAACAAACGATTTAGGTTCTAATCCATGCGAAACAAATCATTTAGCTTCAAATACTTGTGATATACACGATTTAGATTCAACAGCATGAGAAAGAAACGACGAAGCTTCAATTCCAAAGGAATCACATGATTCAGATTCAAATCAATGCGACGTAGAAGGCTTATCTTCAAATCCATGCGAATCAAATGGTTTAGCTTCAAATACTTGTGATATACATGATTTATCTTCAACTGCGTGCGAATCAAACGAGTTAGCTTCAAATACAAGCGAAACACATGATTCTGCTTCAAATCAATGCGACGTAGAAGGCTTAGATTCAAATCCATGCGGATCAAATGGTTTAGCTTCAAATCCATGCGAAACACATGACTTACCCTCAAATCAATGCGAAGTAGAATGCTTAGCTTCAAATCCATGCGGATCAAATGGTTTAGCTTCAAATACTTGTGATATACATGATTTAGCTTCAACAGCATGCGAAACAAACGAGTTAGCTTCAAATCCATGCGAATCAAATGGTTTAGCTTCAAATCCATGGGAAACACATGGCTTACCCTCAAATCAATGCGAAGTAGAATGCTTAGCTTCAAATCCATGCGGATCAAATGGTTTAGCTTCAAATACTTGTCATATACATGATTTATCTTAAACTGCGTGCGAAACAAACGAGTTAACTTCAATTACAAGCGAAACACATTATTCAGCTTCAAATCAATTCGAAGTAGAAGGCTTATCTTCAAATCCATGCGAAACAAATGGTTTAGCTTCGAATACTTGCGATATACATGATATAGCTTCAACAGCATGCGAAACAAACGAGTTAGCTTGACATCCATGCGAAACACATGATATAGCTTCAAATCAATGCGAAGTAGAAGGCTTAGTTTCACATCCAAACGAAACACATGATTTAGCTTCAAATACCTGTGATATACATGATTTAGCTTCAACTGCATGCGAAAAAATCGAGTTAGCTTCAAATCCAAGCGAAACACATGATTTAGCCTCAAATCAATGTGACGTAAAAGGCATAGCTTCAAATCCGTGCGAATCAAAAGTTTTAGCTTCAAATACTTGTGATATACATGATTTAGCTTCAACTGCATGCGAATTAAACGAGTTAGCTTCAAATCCATGCGAAATACATGATTCAGCTTCAAATCAATGCGAAGTAGAAGGCTTAGTTTCAAATCCACGCGAAACAAATGGTTTAGCTTCAAATACTTGTGATGTACATGATTTAGCTGCAACTGCATGCGAATCAAACGAGTTAGCTTCAAATACAAGCGAAACACATGATTCAGCTTCAAATCAATACGAAGTAGAAGGCTTAGCTTCAAATCCATGCGAAACAAAAGGTTCAGCTTCAAATACTTGTTATATACATGATTTAGCTTCAATTGCATGCGAAACAAACGAGTTAGCTTCAAATCCATACGGAACACATGATTTAGCTGCAAATCTATGCGAAGCAGAAGGCTGATCTTCGAATCCATGCGAAACAAATGGTTTAGCTTCAAATACTTGTGATTTACATGATTTAACTTCAACTACATGTGATACAAACGAGTTAGCTTAAAATCCAAGCGGAACACATGATTTAGCTTCAAATCAATGCGACGTAGAAGGCTTAGATTCAAATCCTTGCGGATTAAATGGTTTAGCTTCAAATCCATGCGAAACACATGACTTACGCTCAAATCAATGCGAAGTAGAATGCTTAGCTTCAAATCCATGCGAAACAAATGGTTTAGCTTCAAATACTTGTGATATGCGTGATTTTGATTCAACAGCATGCGAAACAAACGAGTTAGCTTCAAATACATGCTAATCAAATGGTTTAGCTTCAAATACTTGTGATATATATGATTTATCTTCAACTGCATGCTAAACAAACGAGTTAGCTTCACACCCAATTGAAACACATGATTTAACTTTAAATGAATGCGAAGAAGAAGGTTCAGCTTCAAATCAATGCGAATCAAATGGTTTAGGTTCAAATACTTGTGACATACATGATTTGGATTCTACAGCATGCGAAACAATCGAGATAGCTTCAAATCCAAGCGAAACTCATGATTTAGCTTCAATTCAATGCGAACTAGAGTGCTTACCTTCAAATCCATGCGAATCAAATGGTTCAGCTTTAAATACTCGTGATATACATGAGCTAGATTCAACTGCATGCGAAACAAACGAGTTAGCATCAAATCCATGCGAAACACACGATTTAGCTTCAAATCAATGCGATGAAGAAGGCTTTGCTTTAAATCCACGCTAACCAATTGGGTTAGCATCAAATACTTCTGATACATATGATTTAGTTTCAACTGCATGCAAAACAAACGAGTTGGCTTCAAATCCATGCGAACCACATAATTTAGCTTCAAATCAATGCGAAGTAGAAGGCTTAGCTTTAAATCCATGCGACACAAATAATCTAGTTTCAAATACTTGTGAAATACATGATTTAGCTTCAACTGCATGCGAAACAATCAAGTTAGCTTCAAATTCATACGAAACACATGATTTAGTTTCAAATCAATGCGAAGTAGAAGACTGATCTTTGAATCCATGCGAAACAAATGGTTTAGCTTCAAATACTTGTGATATACATGATTTAGCTTCAACTGCATGCGATACAAACGAGTTAGCTTTAGATCCAAGCGAAACACATGATTTAGAATCAAATCAATGCGAAGTAGAAGACTTAGCTTCAAATACATGAGAAACATATGGTTAGCTTCAAATCAATTGGAAGTAGAAGGCTTAGCTTCAAATCCATGCGAAACACATGATTTAGCTTCAAATCAATGCGAAGCAGAAGTCTGATCTCCGAATCCATGCGAAACAAATGGTTTAGCTTCAAATACTTGTGATATACATGATTTAGCTTCAAATGCAGGCGAAACGAACGAGCTAGCTTCGAATCCATGCGAAACACATGATTTAGCTGCAAATCAATGCGAAGTAGAAGGCTTAGCTTCAAGTTAATGAGAAACAAATCAATAATGTTCAGATAATTGCGATATAAGTGGTATAGATTCAAATGCAGGCGAAGCAAATGAGTTTGCTTCCAATCCATGCGAAACACATGATTTAGCTTCAACAGCATGCGAAACAGATGGTTCAGTTTCAAATACTTGTGATGAACATGATTTAGCTTCAACTGCATGTGAAACAAACGAGTTAGCTTCAAATACAAGCGAAGAAGAAGACTTAGTTTCAAATCCATGCGAAACGAATAGTTTAGCTCCAAATACTTGTGATATACATGATTTAGCTTCAAATGCAGGCGAATCAAACGAGTTAGCTTTAAATCCATGCGAAACACATGATTTAGCATCAAATCAATACGAAGTAGAAGGCTTAGCTTCAAATCCATGCGAAACAAAAGGTTCAGCTTCAAATACTTGTTATATACATGATTTAGCTTCAGTTGCATGCGAAACAAACGAGTTAGCTTCAAATCCATACGGAACACATGATTTAGCTGCAAATCAATGCAAAGTAGAATGCTTAGCTTCAAATCCTTGCGGATTAAATGGTTTAGCTTCAAATCCATGCGAAACACATGACTTACCCTCAAATCAATTCGAAGTAGAATGCTTAGCTTCAAATCCATGCGAAACAAATGGTTTAGCTTCAAATACTTGTGTATGCGTGATTTTGCTTCAACAGCATGCGAAACAAACGAGTTAGCTTCAAATACATGCTAATCAAATGGTTTAGCTTCAAATACTTGTGATATATATGATTTATCTTCAACTGCATGCTAAACAAACGAGTTAGCTTCACACCCAATTGAAACACATGATTTAACTTCAAATGAATGCGAAGAAGAAGGTTTAGCTTCAAATCAATGCGAATCAAATGGTTTAGGTTCAAATACTTGTGACATACATGATTTGGCTTCTACAGCATGCGAAACAATCGAGATAGCTTCAAATCCAAAGGAATCACATGATCCAGTTTGAAATCATTGCGACACAGAAGGCTTAGCTTCAAATCCATGCGAAAGAAATGGTTTAGCTTCGAATACTTATGATATACATGATATAGATTCAACCGCATGCGAAACAAACGATTTAGGTTCTAATCCATGCGAAACAAATCATTTAGCTTCAAATACTTGTGATATACACGATTTAGCTTCAACAGCATGAGAAAGAAACGACGAAGCTTCAATTCCAAAGGAATCACATGATTCAGATTCAAATCAATGCGACGTAGAAGGCTTATCTTCAAATCCATGCGAATCAAATGGTTTAGCTTCAAATACTTGTGATATACATGATTTATCTTCAACTGCGTGCGAATCAAACGAGTTAGCTTCAAATACAAGCGAAACACATGATTCTGCTTCAAATCAATGCGACGTAGAAGGCTTAGATTCAAATCCATGCGGATCAAATGGTTTAGCTTCAAATCCATGCGAAACACATGACTTACCCTCAAATCAATGCGAAGTAGAATGCTTAGCTTCAAATCCATGCGGATCAAATGGTTTAGCTTCAAATACTTGTGATATACATGATTTATCTTCAACTGCGTGCGAAACAAACGAGTTAACTTCAATTACAAGCGAAACACATTATTCAGCTTCAAATCAATTCGAAGTAGAAGGCTTATCTTCAAATCCATGCGAAACAAATGGTTTAGCTTCGAATACTTGTGATAAACATGATATAGCTTCAACAGCATGCGAAACAAACGAGTTAGCTTCTAATCCATGCGAAACACATGATTTAGTTTCAGATCAATGCGAAGCAGAATGCTTAGTTTCAAATCCAAGCGAAACGAATGATTGAGCTTCAAATACTTGTCAATATATGTGATATAGCTCCGACGGCAGGCGAAACAATCGAGTTAGATTGACATCCATGCGAAAGACATGATTTAGCTTCAAATAAATGCGAAGTAGAAGCCATAGCTTCAAATCAAAGCGAAATAAATGGTTTAGCATCAAATACTTGTGATATACATGATTAAGCTTCAACTGCATGTGAAACAAACGAGTTAGCTTCAAATCCATGCGGAACACATGATTTAGCTTCTAATCAATGCGAAGAAGACGGCTTAGCTTCAAATCCATGCGAAACAAATCATTTAGCTTCAAATACTTGTGATATACACGATTTAGCTTCAAATGCAGGCAAAACAAACGAGTTAGCTTCCAATCCATGCGAAACACATGATTTAGCTTCAAATCAATGCGAAGTAGGAGACTTATCTTCGAATCCATGCGAAACAAATCATTTAGCTTCAAATACTTGTGATATACACGATTTAGCTTCAAATGCAGGCGAAACAAACGTGTTAGCTTCAAATCCTTGCGAAACACATGATTTAGCTTCAAATTCACTCGAAACACATGGTTTAGCTTAATATTCATGTGAAACAAATGTTACAGCTTGAAATACTTGTGATATACATGATTTAGCTTGAACATCATGTGAAACAAATATGTTAGCTTCAAATTCAAGCGAAACACATAATTCAGCATCAAATCAATGCGAAGTAGAAGGCTTAGTTTCAAATCCACGCGAAACAAATGGTTTAGCTTCAAATACTTGTGATGTAGATGATTTAGTTGCAACTGCATGCTAAACAAACGAGTTAGCTTCAAATCCATGCGGAACACGTGATTTAGCTTCAAATCAATGCGAAGGTGAAGGCTTAGCGTCGAATCCATGCGAAACAAATGGTTTAGCTTCAAATACCTGTGATATACAAGATTTGGCTTCAACTGCGTGCTAAACACGCGAGTTAGCTTCACACCCAAGGGAAACTCATGATTTAACTTCAAATGAATGCGAAGTAGAAGCCTTAGCTTCAAATCAATGCGAAACAAATCATTTAGCTTCAAATACTTGTGATATACACGATTTAGCTTCAAATGCAGGCAAAACAAACGCGTTAGCTTCGAAACCATGCGAAATACATGATTTACCTTCAAATCAATGCGAAGTAGAAGGCTTATCTTCAAATCCATTCGAATCAAATGGTTTAACTTCAAATACTTGTGATATACATGATTTATCTTCAACTGCGTGCGAATCAAACCAGTTAGCTTCAAATACAAGCGAAACACATGATTCTTCTTCAAATCAATGCGACGTAGAAGGCTTAGCTTCAAATCCATGCGAATCAAATGGTTTAGCTTCAAATCCATGCGAAACATATGACTTACCCTCAAATCAATGCGAAGTAGAATGCTTAGCTTCAAATCCATGCGAAACAAATGGTTTAGCTTCAAATACTTGTGATATGCGTGATTTTGATTCAACAGCATGCGAAACAAACGAGTTAGCTTCAAATACATGCTAATCAAATGGTTTAGCTTCAAATACTTGTGATATACATGATTTAGCTTCAAATGCAGGCGAAACGAACGAGCTAGCTTCGAATCCATGCGAAACACATGATTTAGCTGCAAATCAATGCGAAGTAGAAGGCTTAGCTTCAAGTTAATGCGAAACAAATCAATAATGTTCAGATAATTGCGATATAAGTGGTATAGATTCAAATGCAGGCGAAGCAAATGAGTTTGCTTCCAATCCATGCGAAACACATGATTTAGCTTCAACAGCATGCGAAACAGATGGTTCAGTTTCAAATACTTGTGATGAACATGATTTAGCTTCAACTGCATGTGAAACAAACGAGTTAGCTTCAAATACAAGCGAAGAAGAAGACTTAGTTTCAAATCCATGCGAAACGAATAGTTTAGCTCCAAATACTTGTGATATACATGATTTAGCTTCAAATGCAGGCGAATCAAACGAGTTAGCTTTAAATCCATGCGAAACACATGATTTAGCATCAAATCAATACGAAGTAGAAGGCTTAGCTTCAAATCCATGCGAAACAAAAGGTTCAGCTTCAAATACTTGTTATATACATGATTTAGCTTCAGTTGCATGCGAAACAAACGAGTTAGCTTCAAATCCATACGGAACACATGATTTAGCTGCAAATCAATGCAAAGTAGAATGCTTAGCTTCAAATCCTTGCGGATTAAATGGTTTAGCTTCAAATCCATGCGAAACACATGACTTACCCTCAAATCAATTCGAAGTAGAATGCTTAGCTTCAAATCCATGCGAAACAAATGGTTTAGCTTCAAATACTTGTGTATGCGTGATTTTGCTTCAACAGCATGCGAAACAAACGAGTTAGCTTCAAATACATGCTAATCAAATGGTTTAGCTTCAAATACTTGTGATATATATGATTTATCTTCAACTGCATGCTAAACAAACGAGTTAGCTTCACACCCAATTGAAACACATGATTTAACTTCAAATGAATGCGAAGAAGAAGGTTTAGCTTCAAATCAATGCGAATCAAATGGTTTAGGTTCAAATACTTGTGACATACATGATTTGGCTTCTACAGCATGCGAAACAATCGAGATAGCTTCAAATCCAAAGGAATCACATGATCCAGTTTGAAATCATTGCGACACAGAAGGCTTAGCTTCAAATCCATGTGAAAGAAATGGTTTAGCTTCGAATACTTATGATATACATGATATAGATTCAACCGCATGCGAAACAAACGATTTAGGTTCTAATCCATGCGAAACAAATCATTTAGCTTCAAATACTTGTGATATACACGATTTAGCTTCAACAGCATGAGAAAGAAACGACGAAGCTTCAATTCCAAAGGAATCACATGATTCAGATTCAAATCAATGCGACGTAGAAGGCTTATCTTCAAATCCATGCGAATCAAATGGTTTAGCTTCAAATACTTGTGATATACATGATTTATCTTCAACTGCGTGCGAATCAAACGAGTTAGCTTCAAATACAAGCGAAACACATGATTCTGCTTCAAATCAATGCGACGTAGAAGGCTTAGATTCAAATCCATGCGGATCAAATGGTTTAGCTTCAAATCCATGCGAAACACATGACTTACCCTCAAATCAATGCGAAGTAGAATGCTTAGCTTCAAATCCATGCGGATCAAATGGTTTAGCTTCAAATACTTGTGATATACATGATTTATCTTCAACTGCGTGCGAAACAAACGAGTTAACTTCAATTACAAGCGAAACACATTATTCAGCTTCAAATCAATTCGAAGTAGAAGGCTTATCTTCAAATCCATGCGAAACAAATGGTTTAGCTTCGAATACTTGTGATAAACATGATATAGCTTCAACAGCATGCGAAACAAACGAGTTAGCTTCTAATCCATGCGAAACACATGATTTAGTTTCAGATCAATGCGAAGCAGAATGCTTAGTTTCAAATCCAAGCGAAACGAATGATTGAGCTTCAAATACTTGTCAATATATGTGATATAGCTCCGACGGCAGGCGAAACAATCGAGTTAGATTGACATCCATGCGAAAGACATGATTTAGCTTCAAATAAATGCGAAGTAGAAGCCATAGCTTCAAATCAAAGCGAAATAAATGGTTTAGCATCAAATACTTGTGATATACATGATTAAGCTTCAACTGCATGTGAAACAAACGAGTTAGCTTCAAATCCATGCGGAACACATGATTTAGCTTCTAATCAATGCGAAGAAGACGGCTTAGCTTCAAATCCATGCGAAACAAATCATTTAGCTTCAAATACTTGTGATATACACGATTTAGCTTCAAATGCAGGCAAAACAAACGAGTTAGCTTCCAATCCATGCGAAACACATGATTTAGCTTCAAATCAATGCGAAGTAGGAGACTTATCTTCGAATCCATGCGAAACAAATCATTTAGCTTCAAATACTTGTGATATACACGATTTAGCTTCAAATGCAGGCGAAACAAACGTGTTAGCTTCAAATCCTTGCGAAACACATGATTTAGCTTCAAATTCACTCGAAACACATGGTTTAGCTTAATATTCATGTGAAACAAATGTTACAGCTTGAAATACTTGTGATATACATGATTTAGCTTGAACATCATGTGAAACAAATATGTTAGCTTCAAATTCAAGCGAAACACATAATTCAGCATCAAATCAATGCGAAGTAGAAGGCTTAGTTTCAAATCCACGCGAAACAAATGGTTTAGCTTCAAATACTTGTGATGTAGATGATTTAGTTGCAACTGCATGCTAAACAAACGAGTTAGCTTCAAATCCATGCGGAACACGTGATTTAGCTTCAAATCAATGCGAAGGTGAAGGCTTAGCGTCGAATCCATGCGAAACAAATGGTTTAGCTTCAAATACCTGTGATATACAAGATTTGGCTTCAACTGCGTGCTAAACACGCGAGTTAGCTTCACACCCAAGGGAAACTCATGATTTAACTTCAAATGAATGCGAAGTAGAAGCCTTAGCTTCAAATCAATGCGAAACAAATCATTTAGCTTCAAATACTTGTGATATACACGATTTAGCTTCAAATGCAGGCAAAACAAACGCGTTAGCTTCGAATCCATGCGAAATACATGATTTACCTTCAAATCAATGCGAAGTAGAAGGCTTATCTTCAAATCCATTCGAATCAAATGGTTTAACTTCAAATACTTGTGATATACATGATTTATCTTCAACTGCGTGCGAATCAAACCAGTTAGCTTCAAATACAAGCGAAACACATGATTCTTCTTCAAATCAATGCGACGTAGAAGGCTTAGCTTCAAATCCATGCGAATCAAATGGTTTAGCTTCAAATCCATGCGAAACACATGACTTACCCTCAAATCAATGCGAAGTAGAATGCTTAGCTTCAAATCCATGCGGATCAAATTGTTTAGCTTCAAATACTTGTGATATACATGATTTATCTTCAACTGCGTGCGAAACAAACGAGTTAACTTCAATTACAAGCGAAACACATTATTCAGCTTCAAATCAATTCGAAGTAGAAGGCTTATCTTCAAATCCATGCGAAACAAATGGTTTAGCTTCAAATACTTGTGATATACATGATTTAGCTTCAACTGCATGCGAATTAAACGAGTTAGCTTGACATCCATGCGAAACACATGATATAGCTTCAAATCAATGCGAAGTAGAAGGCTTAGTTTCAAATCCACGCGAAACAAATGGTTTAGCTTCAAATACTTGTGATGTACATGATTTAGCTGCAACTGCATGCGAATCAAACGTGTTAGCTTCAAATCCAAGCGAGACACATGATTTAGCTTCAAATCAATGCGAAGTAGAAGGCTTAGCATCAAATCCATGCGAAACAAATGGTTTAGCTTCAAATACTTGTGATGTACATGATTTAGCTGCAACTGCATGCGAATCGAACGTGTTAGCTTAAAATCCAAGCGGAACACATGATTTAGCTTCAAATCAATACGACGTAGAAGGCTTAGATTCAAATCCATGCGGATTAAATGGTTTAGCTTCAAATCCATGCGAAACACACGATTTAGCTTCAAACAATGCGAAGAAGAAGGCTTTGCTTTAAATCCACGCGAACCAATTGGGTTAGCATCAAATACTTCTGATACTTATGATTCAGTTTCAACTGCATGCAAAACAAGCGAGTTGGCTTCAAATCCATGCGAACCACATAATTTAGCTTCAAATCAATGCGAAGTAGAAGGCTTAGCTTTAAATCCATGCGACACAAATAATCTAGTTTCAAATACTTGTGATATACATGATTTACCTTCAACTGCATGCGAAACAATCGAGTTAGCTTCAAATCCATACGAAACACATGATTTAGTTTCAAATCAATGCGAAGTAGAAGACTGATCTTTGAATCCATGCGAAACAAATGGTTTAGCTTCAAATACTTGTGATATACATGATTTAGCTTCAACAGCATGCGAAACAAACGAGTTAGCTTCAAATACAAGCGAAACACATGATTCAGCTTCAAATCAATACGAAGTAGAAGGCTTTGCTTCAAATCCATGCGAAACAAAAGGTTCAGCTTCAAATACTTGTGATATACATGATTTAGCTTCAATTGCATGCGAAACAAACGAGTTAGCTTCAAATACAGCGAAACACACGATGCCGCTTCAAATCAGTGCGAAGCAGAAGTCTGATCTTCGAATCCATGCGAAACAATTGGATTAGCTTCAAATACTTGTGATATACATGATTTAGCTTCAACTGCAGGCGAAACAAACGAGTTAGCTTGAAACCCAAGCCAAACACATGATTTAGCTTCAAATCAATGCGAAGTAGAAGGCTTAGCTTCAAATCCGTGCGAAACAAATGGTTCAGCTTCAAATACTTGTGATATACGTGATTTAGCTTCAACTGCATGCTAAACAAACGGGTTAGCTTCAAATCCATGCGGAACACGTGATTTAGCTACAAATCAATGCGAAGGCGAAGGCTTAGCGTCGAATCCATGCGAAACAAATGGTTTAGCTACAAATACCTGTGATATACAAGATTTGGCTTCAACTGCGTGCTAAACACGCGAGTTAGCTTCACACCCAAGGGAAACACATGATTTAACTTCAAATGAATGCGAAGTAGAAGCCTTAGCTTCAAATCAATGCGAAACAAATCATTTAGCTTCAAATACTTGTGATATACACGATTTAGCTTCAAATGCGGGCAAAACAAACGCGTTAGCTTCGAATCCATGCGAAATACATGATTTACCTTCAAATGAATGCGAAGTAGAAGGCTTATCTTCAAATCCATTCGAATCAAATGGTTTAGCTTCAAATAATTGTGATATACATGATTTATCTTCAACTGCGTGCGAATCAAACCGGTTAGCTTCAAATACAAGCTGAACACATGATTCTGCTTCAAATCAATGCGACGTAGAAGGCTTAGCTTCAAATCCATGCGAATCAAATGGTTTAGCTTCAAATCCATGCGAAACACATGACTTACCCTCAAATCAATGCGAAGTAGAATGCTTAGCTTCAAATCCATGCGGATCAAATTGTTTAGCTTCAAATACTTGTGATATACATGATTTATCTTCAACTGCATGCGAAACAAACGAGTTAACTTCAATTACAAGCGAAACACATTATTCAGCTTCAAATCAATTCGAAGTAGAAGGCTAATCTTCAAATCCATGCGAAACAAAAGGTTCAGCTTCAAATACTTGTGATATACATGATTTAGCTTCAATTGCATGCGAAACAAACGAGTTAGCTTCAAATACAGCGAAACACACGATGCCGCTTCAAATCAGTGCGAAGCAGAAGTCTGATCTTCGAATCCATGCGATACAATTGGTTTAGCTTCAAATACTTGTGATATACATGATTTAGCTTCAACTGCAGGCGAAACAAACGAGTTAGCTTGAAACCCAAGCCAAACACATGATTTAGCTTCAAATCAATGCGAAGTAGACGGCTTAGCTTCAAATCCGTGCGAAACAAATGGTTCAGCTTCAAATACTTGTGATATACGTGATTTAGCTTCAACTGCATGCTAAACAAACGAGTTAGCTTCAAATCCATGCGGAACACGTGATTTAGCTACAAATCAATGCGAAGGCGAAGGCTTAGCGTCGAATCCATGCGAAACAAATGGTTTAGCTACAAATACCTGTGATATACAAGATTTGGCTTCAACTGCGTGGTAAACACGCGAGTTAGCTTCACACCCAAGGGAAACACATGATTTAACTTCAAATGAATGCGAAGTAGAAGCCTTAGCTTCAAATCAATGCGAAACAAATCATTTAGCTTCAAATACTTGTGATATACACGATTTAGCTTCAAATGCAGGCAAAACAAACGCGTTAGCTTCGAATCCATGCGAAATACATGATTTACCTTCAAATGAATGCGAAGTAGAAGGCTTATCTTCAAATCCATTCGAATCAAATGGTTTAGCTTCAAATACTTGTGATATACATGATTTATCTTCAACTGCGTGCGAATCAAACCGGTTAGCTTCAAATACAAGCTGAACACATGATTCTGCTTCAAATCAATGCGACGTAGAAGGCTTAGCTTCAAATCCATGCGAATCAAATGGTTTAGCTTCAAATCCATGCGGATCAAATTGTTTAGCTTCAAATACTTGTGATATACATGATTTATCTTCAACTGCATGCGAAACAAACGAGTTAACTTCAATTACAAGCGAAACACATTATTCAGCTTCAAATCAATTCGAAGTAGAAGGCTTATCTTCAAATCCATGCGAAACAAATGGTTTAGCTTCGAATACTTGTGATATACATGATATAGCTTCAACAGCATGCGAAACAAACGAGTTAGCTTGACATCCATGCGAAACACATGATATAGCTTCAAATCAATGCGAAGTAGAAGGCTTAGTTTCAAATCCAAGCGAAACACATGATTTAGCTTCAAATACCTGTGATATACATGATTTAGCTTCAACTGCATGCGAAAAAATCGAGTTAGCTTCAAATCCAAGCGAAACACATGATTTAGCCTCAAATCAATGCGACGTAAAAGGCATAGCTTCAAATCCGCGCGAATCAAAAGTTTTAGCTTCAAATACTTGTGATATACATGATTTAGCTTCAACTGCATGCGAATTAAACGAGTTAGCTTCAAATCCATGCGAAATACATGATTCAGCTTCAAATCAATGCGAAGTAGAAGGCTTAGTTTCAAATCCACGCGAAACAATTGGTTTAGCTTCAAATTCATTCGAAACAATGGTTTAGCTTAATATTCATGTGAAACAAATGTTACAGCTTGAAATACTTGTGATATACATGATTGAGCTTTAACTGCATGTGAAACAAATATGTTAGCTTCAAATTCAAGCGAAACACATAATTCAGCATCAAATCAATGCGAAGTAGAAGCCTTAGTATCAAATCCATGCGAAACGTATAGTTTAGCTTCAAATACTTGTTTTATACATTACTTAGCTTTAACTGCATGCGAAACAAACGAGTTAGCTTCAAATCCATGCGAAACACATGATTTAGCTTCAAATAAATGCGAAGTAGAAGCCATAGCTTCAAATCAAAGCGAAACAAATGGTTTAGCATCAAATACTTGTGATATACATGTTAAGCTTCAACTGCATGTGGAACAAACGAGTTAACTTCAAATCCACGCGGATCACCTGATTTAGCTTCTAATCAATGCGAAGAAGAAGGCTTAGCTTCAAATCCATGCGAATCAAATGGTTTAGGTTCAAATACTTGTGATACAAATGATTTATATTCAACTACGTGCTAAACACGCGAGTTAGCTTCACACCCAAGTGAAACACATGATTTAACTTCAAATGAATGCGAAGTAGAAGCCTTAGCTTCAAATCAATGCGAAACAAATCATTTAGCTTCAAATACTTGTGATATACACGATTTAGCTTCAAATGCAGGCAAAACAAACGAGTTAGCTTCGAATCCATGCGAAACACATGATTTACCTTCAAATCAATGCGAAGTAGGAGGCTTATCTTCGAATCCATGCGAAACAAATCATTTAGCTTCAAATACTTGTGATATACAGGATTTAGCTTCAAATGCAGGCGAAACAAACGTGTTAGCTTCACATCCATGCGAAACAAATGGTTTAGCTTCAAATACTTGTGATATACATGATTTAGCTTCAACAGCATGCGAAACAAACGAGTTATCTTCAAATTCATGCAAAACACATGATTTAGCTTCAAATCAGTTCGACGTAGATGGCTGAGCTTCAAATCCATGCGAAACACATGATTTAGCTTCAATTCAATGCGAAGTAGAAGGCGTATCTTCGAATCCATGCGAAACAAATGGTTTAGATTTAAATACTTGTTTTATACATGATTTAGCTTCAACTGCATGCGAAACAAACGAGTTAGCTTCAAATCCATGCGAAACACACGTTTTAGCTTCAAATCAATGCGAAGTAGAAGGGTGATCTTTGAATTCACGCGAAACAATTGATTTAGCTTCAAATACTTGTTTTATACATGATTTAGCTTCAACTGCATGCGAAACAAACGAGTTATCTTCAAATCCATGCGAAACACATGATTAAGCTTCAATTCAATGCGAAGTAGAAGGCGTATCTTCGAATCCATGCGAAACAAATGGTTTAGATTTAAATACTTGTTTTATACATGATTTAGCTTCAACTGCATGCGAAACAAACGAGTTAGCTTCAAATCCATGCGAAACACATGATTTAGCTTCAAATCAATGGGAAGTAGAAGACTGATCTTCGAATCCATGCGAAAGAATTGGTTTAGCTTCAAATACTTGTGATATACATGATTTAGCTTCAACTTCATGTGAAACAGACGTGTTAGCTTCAAATTCAAGCGAAAAACATGATTAAGCTTCATATCAATGCGAAGTAGAAGGCTTAGCTTCAAATCCATGCGAAACAAATGGTTAGGCTCAAATACTTGTGATGTGCATGATTTAGCTTCAACTGCATGCGAAACAAACGAGGTAGCTTCAAATCAATGCTAAACACATGATTTAGCTTCAAATCAATGCGAAGCAGAAGGCTGATCTTCGAATCCATGCGAATGAAATGTTTTAGCTTCAAATACTTGTGATATACATGATTTATCTCCAACTGCATGGGAAACAAACGAGTTAGCTTCAAATCCATGCCAAACACATGATTTAGCTTCAAATCAATGCGAAGTAGAAGGCTTATCTTCGAATAAATGCGAAACTAATTGTTTAGCTTTTAATACCTGTGATATACATGATATAGCTTCAACTGCATGCGAAACAGACGACTTAGCTTCAAATCCAAGCGAATCACATGATTTAGCTTCAAATCAATGCGACGTAAAAGGCATAGCTTCAAATCCGCGCGAATCAAAAGTTTTAGCTTCAAATACTTGTGATATACATGATTTAGCTTCAACTGCATGCGAATTAAACGAGTTAGCTTCAAATCCATGCGAAATACATGATTCAGCTTCAAATCAATGCGAAGTAGAAGGCTTAGTTTCAAATCCACGCGAAACAATTGGTTTAGCTTCAAATTCATTCGAAACAATGGTTTAGCTTAATATTCATGTGAAACAAATGTTACAGCTTGAAATACTTGTGATATACATGATTGAGCTTTAACTGCATGTGAAACAAATATGTTAGCTTCAAATTCAAGCGAAACACATAATTCAGCATCAAATCAATGCGAAGTAGAAGCCTTAGTATCAAATCCATGCGAAACGTATAGTTTAGCTTCAAATACTTGTTTTATACATTACTTAGCTTTAACTGCATGCGAAACAAACGAGTTAGCTTCAAATCCATGCGAAACACATGATTTAGCTTCAAATAAATGCGAAGTAGAAGCCATAGCTTCAAATCAAAGCGAAACAAATGGTTTAGCATCAAATACTTGTGATATACATGTTAAGCTTCAACTGCATGTGGAACAAACGAGTTAGCTTCAAATCCACGCGGATCACCTGATTTAGCTTCTAATCAATGCGAAGAAGAAGGCTTAGCTTCAAATCCATGCGAATCAAATGGTTTAGGTTCAAATACTTGTGATACAAATGATTTATATTCAACTACGTGCTAAACACGCGAGTTAGCTTCACACCCAAGTGAAACACATGATTTAACTTCAAATGAATGCGAAGTAGAAGCCTTAGCTTCAAATCAATGCGAAACAAATCATTTAGCTTCAAATACTTGTGATATACACGATTTAGCTTCAAATGCAGGCAAAACAAACGAGTTAGCTTCGAATCCATGCGAAACACATGATTTACCTTCAAATCAATGCGAAGTAGGAGGCTTATCTTCGAATCCATGCGAAACAAATCATTTAGCTTCAAATACTTGTGATATACAGGATTTAGCTTCAAATGCAGGCGAAACAAACGTGTTAGCTTCACATCCATGCGAAACAAATGGTTTAGCTTCAAATACTTGTGATATACATGATTTAGCTTCAACAGCATGCGAAACAAACGAGTTATCTTCAAATTCATGCAAAACACATGATTTAGCTTCAAATCAGTTCGACGTAGATGGCTGAGCTTCAAATCCATGCGAAACACATGATTTAGCTTCAATTCAATGCGAAGTAGAAGGCGTATCTTCGAATCCATGCGAAACAAATGGTTTAGATTTAAATACTTGTTTTATACATGATTTAGCTTCAACTGCATGCGAAACAAACGAGTTAGCTTCAAATCCATGCGAAACACACGTTTTAGCTTCAAATCAATGCGAAGTAGAAGGGTGATCTTTGAATTCACGCGAAACAATTGATTTAGCTTCAAATACTTGTTTTATACATGATTTAGCTTCAACTGCATGCGAAACAAACGAGTTATCTTCAAATCCATGCGAAACACATGATTAAGCTTCAATTCAATGCGAAGTAGAAGGCGTATCTTCGAATCCATGCGAAACAAATGGTTTAGATTTAAATACTTGTTTTATACATGATTTAGCTTCAACTGCATGCGAAACAAACGAGTTAGCTTCAAATCCATGCGAAACACATGATTTAGCTTCAAATCAATGGGAAGTAGAAGACTGATCTTCGAATCCATGCGAAAGAATTGGTTTAGCTTCAAATACTTGTGATATACATGATTTAGCTTCAACTTCATGTGAAACAGACGTGTTAGCTTCAAATTCAAGCGAAAAACATGATTAAGCTTCATATCAATGCGAAGTAGAAGGCTTAGCTTCAAATCCATGCGAAACAAATGGTTAGGCTCAAATACTTGTGATGTGCATGATTTAGCTTCAACTGCATGCGAAACAAACGAGGTAGCTTCAAATCAATGCTAAACACATGATTTAGCTTCAAATCAATGCGAAGCAGAAGGCTGATCTTCGAATCCATGCGAATGAAATGTTTTAGCTTCAAATACTTGTGATATACATGATTTATCTCCAACTGCATGGGAAACAAACGAGTTAGCTTCAAATCCATGCCAAACACATGATTTAGCTTCAAATCAATGCGAAGTAGAAGGCTTATCTTCGAATAAATGCGAAACTAATTGTTTAGCTTTTAATACCTGTGATATACATGATATAGCTTCAACTGCATGCGAAACAGACGACTTAGCTTCAAATCCAAGCGAATCACATGATTTAGCTTCAAATCAATGCGATGTAGAAGGCTGATCTCAGGATCCACTCGAAACAGATTGTTTAGCTTCAAATCCATGCGAAACACATGATTTTGCTTTAAATCAATGCGATGTAGAAGGCTTATCTTCGAATCCATGCGAAACAAATGGTTTACCTTCAAATACTTGTGATATACATGATTTACATTCAACAGCATGCGAAACAAACGATTTAGCCTCAAATACAAACGAAACACGTGATTTAGCATCAAATCAATGCGAAGTAGAAGGCTTATCTTCGAATCCATGCGAAACAAATGGTTTAGCTTCAAATGCTTGTAATATACACGGTTTAGCTTCAACAGCATGCGAAACAAACGTGTTAACTTCAAATCCATACGAAACACATGATTTAGCTTCAATTCAATGCGAGGTTGAAGGCTTATCTTCGAATCCATGCGAAACAAATGGTTTACCTTCAAATACTTGTGATATACATGATTTACATTCAACAGCATGCGAAACAAACGATTTTGCCTCAAATACAAACGAAACACGTGATTTAGCATCAAATCAATGCGAAGTAGAACGCTTATCTTCGAATCCATGCAAAACAAGTGGTTTAGCTTCAAATACTTGTGATATACATGATTTAGCTTCAACTGCATGCGAAACCAACGAGTTAGCTGCAAATCCATGCAAAGCACATGATTTAGCCTCAAATCAATGCGAAGTAGAAGGCTCAGCTTCAAATCCATGCGAAACGAATGATTGACATTCAAATGCTTGCGAATATAAGTGATATAGCTTCAAATGCTGGCGAAACAAACGAGTTAGCTTCAAATCCATGCAAAACACATGATTTAGATTCAAATCAATGCGAAGTAGAAGGCTTAGCTTCAAATCCATGCGAAACACATGATATAGCATATAAATACATGAGAAACAAATGATTTATTTTCGGATAATTGCGATATATGTGATATAGCTTGAAATGCAGGCAAAACAAACGGGTTAGCTTAAAATCCATACGAAACGCATGATTTAGCTTCAAATCAATGCGATGTAGACGGCTTAGCTACAAATACATGAGAAACAAATGATTTATCTTCAGATAATAGCGATATAAGTGATATAGCTTCAAGTGCAGGCGAAACAATCGAGTTAGCTTCATATCAATGCGAAGTAGAAGGTTTATCTTCAAATCCAGGCGAAACAAACGGTATAGCTTCAAATACTTGTGATATACATGATTTAGTTTCAAATGCAGGCGAAACGAACGAGTGAGGTTCAAATCCATGCGAGTCACATGATTTAGCTTCAAATCAATGGGAAGTGGAAGGCTTAGTTTCAAATCCATGCGAATCAAATGGTTTAGCTGTAAATACTTGTGATATACACGATTTAGCTTCAGCTGCATGCGATACAAACGAGTTAGCTTCAAATCCATGCGAAACACATGATTTAGCTTCAAATCAATGCGAAGTAGAAGGCTTATTTTGAAATTCATTCGAATCAAATGGTTTAGCTTCAAATAATTGTGATATACATGATTTAGCTTCAACTGCATGCGATACAAACGAGTTAGCTTCAAATCCATGCGAAACACATGATTTAGCTTTAAATCAATACGAGGTAGATGGCTGATCTTCGAATCCATGCGAAACAAATGGTTTAGCTTCAAATGCTTGTTTGATACATTATTTAGCTTCAATTGCATGCGAAACAAACGACTTAGCTTGAAATCCAAGCGAAACACATGATTTCGCTTCAAATCAATGCGAAGTAGAAGGCTTATTTTGAAATCCATGCGAATCAAATGGATGAGCTTCAAATACTTGGGTTATTCGTAATTCATACTCAACTGCATGCGTAACAAACGAGTTAACTCCAAATCTATGCGAGACACATCATTTAGCTTCAAATTCATTCCAAACACATGGTTTATCCTAATATTCATGCGAAACAAATGGTTCAGCTTCAAATACTTGTGATATACATGATTTAGGTTCAACTGCATGTGAAACGAACGTGTTAGCTTCAAATCCAAGCGAAACACAGGATTTAACTTCAAATCAATGCGAAGTAGAAGGCTTATCTTCGAATCCATGCGGAACAAATGGTTTAGCTTCAAATACTTGTGATATACATGATTTAGATTCAACTGCATGCGAAACAAACGAGTTAGCTTCAAATCCATGTGAAACACTTGATTTAGCTTCAAATCAAAGCGAAGTAGAAGGGTTATCTACGAATCCATGCGAAACAAATGGATTAGCTTCATATACTTGTGAAATACATGATTTACATTCAACAGCATGCGAAACAAACGATTTAGCCTCAAATACAAACGAAACACGTGATTTAGCATCAAATCAATGCGAAGTAGAATGCTTATCTTCGAATCCATGCGAAACAATTGGTTTAGCTTCAAATGCTTGTAATATACACGATTTAGCTTCAACAGCATGCGAAACAAACGTGTTATCTTCAAATCCATACGAAACACATGATTTAGCTTCAATTCAGTGCGAGGTTGAAGGCTTATCTTCAAATCCATGCGAAACAAAAGGTTCAGCTTCAAATACTTGTGATATACATGATTTAGCTTCAATTGCATGCGAAACAAACGAGTTAGCTTCAAATACAGCGAAACACACGATGCCGCTTCAAATCAGTGCGAAGCAGAAGTCTGATCTTCGAATCCATGCGAAACAATTGGTTTAGCTTCAAATACTTGTGATATACATGATTTAGCTTCAACTGCAGGCGAAACAAACGAGTTAGCTTGAAACCCAAGCCAAACACATGATTTAGCTTCAAATCAATGCGAAGTAGAAGGCTTAGCTTCAAATCCGTGCGAAACAAATGGTTCAGCTTCAAATACTTGTGATATACGTGATTTAGCTTCAACTGCATGCTAAACAAACGGGTTAGCTTCAAATCCATGCGGAACACGTGATTTAGCTACAAATCAATGCGAAGGCGAAGGCTTAGCGTCGAATCCATGCGAAACAAATGGTTTAGCTACAAATACCTGTGATATACAAGATTTGGCTTCAACTGCGTGCTAAACACGCGAGTTAGCTTCACACCCAAGGGAAACACATGATTTAACTTCAAATGAATGCGAAGTAGAAGCCTTAGCTTCAAATCAATGCGAAACAAATCATTTAGCTTCAAATACTTGTGATATACACGATTTAGCTTCAAATGCGGGCAAAACAAACGCGTTAGCTCCGAATCCATGCGAAATACATGATTTACCTTCAAATGAATGCGAAGTAGAAGGCTTATCTTCAAATCCATTCGAATCAAATGGTTTAGCTTCAAATAATTGTGATATACATGATTTATCTTCAACTGCGTGCGAATCAAACCGGTTAGCTTCAAATACAAGCTGAACACATGATTCTGCTTCAAATCAATGCGACGTAGAAGGCTTAGCTTCAAATCCATGCGAATCAAATGGTTTAGCTTCAAATCCATGCGAAACACATGACTTACCCTCAAATCAATGCGAAGTAGAATGCTTAGCTTCAAATCCATGCGGATCAAATTGTTTAGCTTCAAATACTTGTGATATACATGATTTATCTTCAACTGCATGCGAAACAAACGAGTTAACTTCAATTACAAGCGAAACACATTATTCAGCTTCAAATCAATTCGAAGTAGAAGGCTTATCTTCAAATCCATGCGAAACAAAAGGTTCAGCTTCAAATACTTGTGATATACATGATTTAGCTTCAATTGCATGCGAAACAAACGAGTTAGCTTCAAATACAGCGAAACACACGATGCCGCTTCAAATCAGTGCGAAGCAGAAGTCTGATCTTCGAATCCATGCGAAACAATTGGTTTAGCTTCAAATACTTGTGATATACATGATTTAGCTTCAACTGCAGGCGAAACAAACGAGTTAGCTTGAAACCCAAGCCAAACACATGATTTAGCTTCAAATCAATGCGAAGTAGACGGCTTAGCTTCAAATCCGTGCGAAACAAATGGTTCAGCTTCAAATACTTGTGATATACGTGATTTAGCTTCAACTGCATGCTAAACAAACGAGTTAGCTTCAAATCCATGCGGAACACGTGATTTAGCTACAAATCAATGCGAAGGCGAAGGCTTAGCGTCGAATCCATGCGAAACAAATGGTTTAGCTACAAATACCTGTGATATACAAGATTTGGCTTCAACTGCGTGGTAAACACGCGAGTTAGCTTCACACCCAAGGGAAACACATGATTTAACTTCAAATGAATGCGAAGTAGAAGCCTTAGCTTCAAATCAATGCGAAACAAATCATTTAGCTTCAAATACTTGTGATATACACGATTTAGCTTCAAATGCAGGCAAAACAAACGCGTTAGCTTCGAATCCATGCGAAATACATGATTTACCTTCAAATGAATGCGAAGTAGAAGGCTTATCTTCAAATCCATTCGAATCAAATGGTTTAGCTTCAAATACTTGTGATATACATGATTTATCTTCAACTGCGTGCGAATCAAACCGGTTAGCTTCAAATACAAGCTGAACACATGATTCTGCTTCAAATCAATGCGACGTAGAAGGCTTAGCTTCAAATCCATGCGAATCAAATGGTTTAGCTTCAAATCCATGCGGATCAAATTGTTTAGCTTCAAATACTTGTGATATACATGATTTATCTTCAACTGCATGCGAAACAAACGAGTTAACTTCAATTACAAGCGAAACACATTATTCAGCTTCAAATCAATTCGAAGTAGAAGGCTTATCTTCAAATCCATGCGAAACAAATGGTTTAGCTTCGAATACTTGTGATATACATGATATAGCTTCAACAGCATGCGAAACAAACGAGTTAGCTTGACATCCATGCGAAACACATGATATAGCTTCAAATCAATGCGAAGTAGAAGGCTTAGTTTCAAATCCAAGCGAAACACATGATTTAGCTTCAAATACCTGTGATATACATGATTTAGCTTCAACTGCATGCGAAAAAATCGAGTTAGCTTCAAATCCAAGCGAAACACATGATTTAGCCTCAAATCAATGCGACGTAAAAGGCATAGCTTCAAATCCGCGCGAATCAAAAGTTTTAGCTTCAAATACTTGTGATATACATGATTTAGCTTCAACTGCATGCGAATTAAACGAGTTAGCTTCAAATCCATGCGAAATACATGATTCAGCTTCAAATCAATGCGAAGTAGAAGGCTTAGTTTCAAATCCACGCGAAACAATTGGTTTAGCTTCAAATTCATTCGAAACAATGGTTTAGCTTAATATTCATGTGAAACAAATGTTACAGCTTGAAATACTTGTGATATACATGATTGAGCTTTAACTGCATGTGAAACAAATATGTTAGCTTCAAATTCAAGCGAAACACATAATTCAGCATCAAATCAATGCGAAGTAGAAGCCTTAGTATCAAATCCATGCGAAACGTATAGTTTAGCTTCAAATACTTGTTTTATACATTACTTAGCTTTAACTGCATGCGAAACAAACGAGTTAGCTTCAAATCCATGCGAAACACATGATTTAGCTTCAAATAAATGCGAAGTAGAAGCCATAGCTTCAAATCAAAGCGAAACAAATGGTTTAGCATCAAATACTTGTGATATACATGTTAAGCTTCAACTGCATGTGGAACAAACGAGTTAGCTTCAAATCCACGCGGATCACATGATTTAGCTTCTAATCAATGCGAAGAAGAAGGCTTAGCTTCAAATCCATGCGAATCAAATGGTTTAGGTTCAAATACTTGTGATACAAATGATTTATATTCAACTACGTGCTAAACACGCGAGTTAGCTTCACACCCAAGTGAAACACATGATTTAACTTCAAATGAATGCGAAGTAGAAGCCTTAGCTTCAAATCAATGCGAAACAAATCATTTAGCTTCAAATACTTGTGATATACACGATTTAGCTTCAAATGCAGGCAAAACAAACGAGTTAGCTTCGAATCCATGCGAAACACATGATTTACCTTCAAATCAATGCGAAGTAGGAGGCTTATCTTCGAATCCATGCGAAACAAATCATTTAGCTTCAAATACTTGTGATATACAGGATTTAGCTTCAAATGCAGGCGAAACAAACGTGTTAGCTTCACATCCATGCGAAACAAATGGTTTAGCTTCAAATACTTGTGATATACATGATTTAGCTTCAACAGCATGCGAAACAAACGAGTTATCTTCAAATTCATGCAAAACACATGATTTAGCTTCAAATCAGTTCGACGTAGATGGCTGAGCTTCAAATCCATGCGAAACACATGATTTAGCTTCAATTCAATGCGAAGTAGAAGGCGTATCTTCGAATCCATGCGAAACAAATGGTTTAGATTTAAATACTTGTTTTATACATGATTTAGCTTCAACTGCATGCGAAACAAACGAGTTAGCTTCAAATCCATGCGAAACACACGTTTTAGCTTCAAATCAATGCGAAGTAGAAGGGTGATCTTTGAATTCACGCGAAACAATTGATTTAGCTTCAAATACTTGTTTTATACATGATTTAGCTTCAACTGCATGCGAAACAAACGAGTTATCTTCAAATCCATGCGAAACACATGATTAAGCTTCAATTCAATGCGAAGTAGAAGGCGTATCTTCGAATCCATGCGAAACAAATGGTTTAGATTTAAATACTTGTTTTATACATGATTTAGCTTCAACTGCATGCGAAACAAACGAGTTAGCTTCAAATCCATGCGAAACACATGATTTAGCTTCAAATCAATGGGAAGTAGAAGACTGATCTTCGAATCCATGCGAAAGAATTGGTTTAGCTTCAAATACTTGTGATATACATGATTTAGCTTCAACTTCATGTGAAACAGACGTGTTAGCTTCAAATTCAAGCGAAAAACATGATTAAGCTTCAAATCAATGCGAAGTAGAAGGCTTAGCTTCAAATCCATGCGAAACAAATGGTTAGGCTCAAATACTTGTGATGTGCATGATTTAGCTTCAAATGCATGCGAAACAAACGAGTTAAATTGAAATCCATGCGAAACACATGATTTAGCTTTAAATCCTTGCGAATCAAATGGTTCAGCTTCAAATACTTGTAATATACATGATTTAGCTTCAACTGCATGCGAAACAGACGTGTTAGCTTC
Organism: Megalopta genalis; assembly: GCF_051020955.1. NCBI lineage: Eukaryota > Metazoa > Arthropoda > Insecta > Hymenoptera > Halictidae > Megalopta > Megalopta genalis. The sequence continues at coordinate 248,224 of NW_027476158.1, forward strand.
AAATTCAAGCGAAACACATGATTCAGCTTCGAATCAGTGCGAAGTAGAAGGCTTAGATTCAAATCCATGCGAAACAAATGGTTTAGCTTCAAATACTTGTTTTATACATGATTTAGCTTCAACTGCAAGCGAAACCATCGAGTTAGCTTCAAATCCAAGCAAAAGATATGATTTAGCTTCAAATCAATGCGAAGTGGAAGGCTTAGCATCAAATCCATGCGAAATAAACAAGTTACCTTCAAATACTTGTGATATAAATGAAATAGCTTGAAATGCATGCGAAACAAACGAGTTTGCTTCAATTCCAAGCGAAAAACATGATTTAGTATCAAGTCAACGCGAAGTTGAAGGCTTAGCTTCTAATCCATGCGAAACAAATGGTTTAGCTTCAAATACTTGTGATATACACGATTTACATTCAACAGCAAGCGAAACAAACGAGTTAGCTTCTAATCCATGCGAAACACGTGATTTATCTTCAAATCAATGCGAAGTAGAAGGCTGATCTTCGAATCCATGCGAAACAAATGGTTTAGTTTCAAATATTTGTGATATGCGCGATTTTGCTTCAACAGCATGCGAAACAGACGTGTTAGCTTCAAATCCAAGCGAAAGATATGATTTAGCTTCAAATCAATGCGAAGTACAAGGCTGATCTCCGAATCCACTCTAAACAGATTGTTTAGCTTCAAATACTTGTGATATACATGATTTAGCGTCAATAGCATGCGAAACAAACGTGTTAGCTTCAAATCCATGCGACACAAATGGTTTAGCTTCAAATCAATGCGATGTAGAAGGCTTAGTTTCAAATCCATGCGAAACTAATGTTTAGCTTCAGATACCTGTGATATACATGATATAGATTCAACTGCATGCGAAACAAATGAGTTAGCTTCAAATCCATGTGAAACACATGATTTTGCTTTAAATCAATGCGAAGTAGAAGGATTATCTTCGAATCCATGCGCATCAAATGGTTTAGCTTCAAATGATTGTGATATACATGATTTAGTTTCAACTGCATGCGAAACAAACGAGGTAGCTTCAAATCAATGCTAAACACATGATTTAGCTTCAAATCAATGCGAAGCAGAAGGCTGATCTTCGAATCCATGCGAATGAAATGTTTTAGCTTCAAATACTTGTGATATACATGATTTATCTCCAACTGCATGGGAAACAAACGAGTTAGCTTCAAATCCATGCCAAACACATGATTTAGCTTCAAATCAATGCGAAGTAGAAGGCTTATCTTCGAATAAATGCGAAACTAATTGTTTAGCTTTTAATACCTGTGATATACATGATATAGCTTCAACTGCATGCGAAACAGACGACTTAGCTTCAAATCCAAGCGAATCACATGATTTAGCTTCAAATCAATGCGATGTAGAAGGCTGATCTCAGGATCCACTCGAAACAGATTGTTTAGCTTCAAATCCATGCGAAACACATGATTTTGCTTTAAATCAATGCGATGTAGAAGGCTTATCTTCGAATCCATGCGAAACAAATGGTTTACCTTCAAATACTTGTGATATACATGATTTACATTCAACAGCATGCGAAACAAACGATTTAGCCTCAAATACAAACGAAACACGTGATTTAGCATCAAATCAATGCGAAGTAGAAGGCTTATCTTCGAATCCATGCGAAACAAATGGTTTAGCTTCAAATGCTTGTAATATACACGGTTTAGCTTCAACAGCATGCGAAACAAACGTGTTAACTTCAAATCCATACGAAACACATGATTTAGCTTCAATTCAATGCGAGGTTGAAGGCTTATCTTCGAATCCATGCGAAACAAATGGTTTACCTTCAAATACTTGTGATATACATGATTTACATTCAACAGCATGCGAAACAAACGATTTAGCCTCAAATACAAACGAAACACGTGATTTAGCATCAAATCAATGCGAAGTAGAACGCTTATCTTCGAATCCATGCAAAACAAGTGGTTTAGCTTCAAATACTTGTGATATACATGATTTAGCTTCAACTGCATGCGAAACCAACGAGTTAGCTGCAAATCCATGCAAAGCACATGATTTAGCCTCAAATCAATGCGAAGTAGAAGGCTCAGCTTCAAATCCATGCGAAACGAATGATTGACATTCAAATGCTTGCGAATATAAGTGATATAGCTTCAAATGCTGGCGAAACAAACGAGTTAGCTTCAAATCCATGCAAAACACATGATTTAGATTCAAATCAATGCGAAGTAGAAGGCTTAGCTTCAAATCCATGCGAAACACATGATATAGCATATAAATACATGAGAAACAAATGATTTATTTTCGGATAATTGCGATATATGTGATATAGCTTGAAATGCAGGCAAAACAAACGGGTTAGCTTAAAATCCATACGAAACGCATGATTTAGCTTCAAATCAATGCGATGTAGACGGCTTAGCTACAAATACATGAGAAACAAATGATTTATCTTCAGATAATAGCGATATAAGTGATATAGCTTCAAGTGCAGGCGAAACAATCGAGTTAGCTTCATATCAATGCGAAGTAGAAGGTTTATCTTCAAATCCAGGCGAAACAAACGGTATAGCTTCAAATACTTGTGATATACATGATTTAGTTTCAAATGCAGGCGAAACGAACGAGTGAGGTTCAAATCCATGCGAGTCACATGATTTAGCTTCAAATCAATGGGAAGTGGAAGGCTTAGTTTCAAATCCATGCGAATCAAATGGTTTAGCTGTAAATACTTGTGATATACACGATTTAGCTTCAGCTGCATGCGATACAAACGAGTTAGCTTCAAATCCATGCGAAACACATGATTTAGCTTCAAATCAATGCGAAGTAGAAGGCTTATTTTGAAATTCATTCGAATCAAATGGTTTAGCTTCAAATAATTGTGATATACATGATTTAGCTTCAACTGCATGCGATACAAACGAGTTAGCTTCAAATCCATGCGAAACACATGATTTAGCTTTAAATCAATACGAGGTAGAAGGCTGATCTTCGAATTGCGAAACAAATGGTTTAGCTTCAAATGCTTGTTTGATACATTATTTAGCTTCAATTGCATGCGAAACAAACGACTTAGCTTGAAATCCAAGCGAAACACATGATTTCGCTTCAAATCAATGCGAAGTAGAAGGCTTATTTTGAAATCCATGCGAATCAAATGGATGAGCTTCAAATACTTGGGTTATTCGTAATTCATACTCAACTGCATGCGTAACAAACGAGTTAACTCCAAATCTATGCGAGACACATCATTTAGCTTCAAATTCATTCCAAACACATGGTTTATCCTAATATTCATGCGAAACAAATGGTTCAGCTTCAAATACTTGTGATATACATGATTTAGGTTCAACTGCATGTGAAACGAACGTGTTAGCTTCAAATCCAAGCGAAACACAGGATTTAACTTCAAATCAATGCGAAGTAGAAGGCTTATCTTCGAATCCATGCGGAACAAATGGTTTAGCTTCAAATACTTGTGATATACATGATTTAGATTCAACTGCATGCGAAACAAACGAGTTAGCTTCAAATCCATGTGAAACACTTGATTTAGCTTCAAATCAAAGCGAAGTAGAAGGGTTATCTACGAATCCATGCGAAACAAATGGATTAGCTTCATATACTTGTGAAATACATGATTTACATTCAACAGCATGCGAAACAAACGATTTAGCCTCAAATACAAACGAAACACGTGATTTAGCATCAAATCAATGCGAAGTAGAATGCTTATCTTCGAATCCATGCGAAACAATTGGTTTAGCTTCAAATGCTTGTAATATACACGATTTAGCTTCAACAGCATGCGAAACAAACGTGTTATCTTCAAATCCATACGAAACACATGATTTAGCTTCAATTCAGTGCGAGGTTGAAGGCTTATCTTCGAATCCATGCGAAACAAATGGTTTAGCTTCAAATCAGTGCGAAGTAGAAGGCTTAGCTTCAAATCCATGCGAATCAAATGTTTTAGCTTCAAATACTTGTGATATACATGATTTACATTCAACAGCAAGCGAAACAAACGAGTTAGCATCAAATCCATGCGAAACACATGATTTAGCATCAAATCAAGGCGAAGTAGAACGCTTATCTTCGAATCCATGCAAAACAAGTGGTTTAGCTTCAAATACTTGTGATATACATGATTTAGATTCAACTGCATGCGAAACCAACGAGTTAGCTGCAAATCCATGCAAAGCACATGATTTAGCCTCAAATCAATGCGAAGTGGAAGGCTTAGCTTCAAATCCATGCGAAACGAATGATTGACATTCAAATGCTTGCGAATATAAGTGATATAGCTTCAAATGCTGGCGAAACAAACGAGTTAGCTTCAAATCCATGCAAAACACATGATTTAGATTCAAATCAATGCGAAGTAGAAGGCTTATCTTCGAATCCATGCGAATCAAATGGTTTAGCTTCAAATGATTGTGATATACATGATTTAGTTTCAACTGCATGCGAAACAAACGAGTTAGCTTCAAATCAATGCTAAACACATGATTTAGCTTCAAATCAATGCGAAGCAGAAGGCTGATCTTCGAATCCATGCGAATGAAATGTTTTAGCTTCAAATACTTGTGATATACATGATTTATCTTCAACTGCATGGGAAACAAACGAGTTAGCTTCAAATCCATGCGAAACACATGATTTAGCTTCAATTCAATGCGAGGTTGAAGGCTTATCTTCGAATCCATGCGAAACAAATGGTTTAGCTTTAAATCAATGCGAAGTAGAAGGCTTATGTCCGAAGCCATGCGAAACAAATGGTTTACCTTCAAATACTTGTGATATACATGATTTACATTCAACAGCATGCGAAACAAACGATTTAGCCTCAAATACAAACGAAACACGTGATTTAGCATCAAATCAATGCGAAGTAGAAGGCTTATCTTCGAATCCATGCGAAACAAATGGTTTAGCTTCAAATGCTTGTAATATACACGATTTAGCTTCAACAGCATGCGAAACAAACGTGTTAACTTCAAATCCATACGAAACACATGATTTAGCTTCAATTCAATGCGAGGTTGAAGGCTTATCTTCGAATCCATGCGAAACAAATGGTTTAGCTTCAAATCCGTGCGAAGTAGAAGGCTTAGCTTCAAATCCATGCGAATCAAATTTTTTAGCTTCAAATACTTGTGATATACATGATTTACATTCAACAGCAAGCGAAACAAACGAGATAGCATCAAATCCATGCGAAACACATGATTTAGATTCAAATCAATGCGAAGTAGAAGGCTTAGCTTCAAATCCATGCGAAACGAATGATTGACATTCAAATGCTTGCGAATATAAGTGATATAGCTTCAAGTGCTGGCGAAACAAACGAGTTAGCTTCAAATCCATGCAAAACACATGATTTAGATTCAAATCAATGCGAAGTAGAAGGCTTAGCTTCAAATCCATGCGAAACACATGATATAGCATATAAATACATGAGAAACAAATGATTTATTTTCGGATAATTGCGATATAAGTGATATAGCTTGAAATGCAGGCAAAACAAAGGGGTTAGCTTAAAATCCATGCGAAACGCATGATTTAGCTTCAAATCAATGCGATGTAGAAGGCTTAGCTACAAATACATGAGAAACAAATGATTTATCTTCAGATAATAGCGATATAAGTGATATAGCAACAAGTGCAGGCGAAACAATCGAGTTAGCTTCATATCAATGCGAAGTAGAAGGTTTATCTTCAAATCCAGGCGAAACAAAAGGTATAGCTTCAAATACTTGTGATATACATGATTTAGTTTCAAATGCAGGCGAAACGAACGAGTGAGGTTCAAATCCATGCGAGTCACATGATTTAGCTTCAAATCAATGGGAAGTGGAAGGCTTAGTTTCAAATCCATGCGAATCAAATGGTTTAGCTGTAAATACTTGTGATATACACGATTTAGCTTCAGCTGCATGCGATACAAACGAGTTAGCTTCAAATCCATGCGAAACACATGATTTAGCTTTAAATCAATACGAGGTAGATGGCTGATCTTCGAATCCATGCGAAACAAATTGTTTAGCTTCAAATACTTGTTTGATACATTATTTAGCTTCAATTGCATGCGAAACAAACGAGTTAGCTTGAAATCCAAGCGAAACACATGATTTCGCTTCAAATCAATGCGAAGTAGAAGGCTTATTTTGAAATCCATGCGAATCAAATGGATGAGCTTCAAATACTTGGGTTATTCGTGATTCATACTCAACTGCATGCGTAACAAACGAGTTAACTCCAAATCTATGCGAGACACATGATTTAGCTTCAAATTCATTCGAAACACATGGTTTAGCTTAAAATTCACGCGAAACAAATGGATCAGCTTCAAATAATTGTGATATACATGATTTATCTTCAAATGCAGGCGAAACAAACGAGTTAGTTTCAAATCCATGCGAAACAAGTGGTCCAGCTTCAAATACTTGTGATATACAAGATTTAGATTCAACTGCATGCGAAACAATCGAGTTAGCTTCAAATCCAAGCGAAACACATGATTTAGCTTCAAATTCAATCGAAACACATGGTTCAGCTTAATATTCATGCGAAACAAATGGTTTTGCTTCAAATACTTGTGATATACATGATTTAGTTTCAACTGCATGCGAAACAAACAAGTTAGTTTTAACTCCAAGCGAAACGCATGATTTAGCTTCAAATACATCCGAAGTAGAAGGCTTAGCTTCAAACCCATGCGACACAAATGATTTAGCTTCAAACACTTGCCATATAAGTGATATAGCTTCAAATGCAGGCGTATCAAACGACTTAGCTACAAATCCATGCGAAACACATGATTTAGCTTCAAAACAATCCGAAGTAGAAGGATTAGTTTCGAATCGATGCGAAACGAATGATTGAACTTCAAATACTTGCGAATATAAGTGATATAGCTTGAAATCCATGCGAAACGCATGATTTAGTTTCAAATGAATGCGAAGTAGAAGGATTAGTTTCAAATCCAGGCGAAACGTATGACTGACCTTCAAATGCTTGCGAATATAAGTGATATAGCTTCAAATGCAGGCGAAACAAACGAGTTAGCTTCAAATCCATGCGGAACACATGATTTAGCTTCTAATCAATGCGAAGTAGAAGGCTTAGATACAAAACCATGCGAAACAAATGGTTTAGCTTCAAATAATTGTGATATACATGATTTAGCTTCAACTGCATGCGAAACAAACGAGTGAGCTTCAAATCAAAGCGTAACACATAATTTAACTTCAAATCAAGGCGAAATAGAAGGCTTATCTTCGAATCCATGCGAATCAAATGGTTTAGCTTCAAATGATTGTGATATACATGATTTAGTTTCAACTGCATGCGAAACAAACGAGTTAGCTTCAAATCAATGCTAAACACATGATTTAGCTTCAAATCAATGCGAAGCAGAAGGCTGATCTTCGAATCCATGCGAATGAAATGTTTTAGCTTCAAATACTTGTGATATACATGATTTATCTTCAACTGCATGGGAAACAAACGAGTTAGCTTCAAATCCATGCCAAACACATGATTTAGCTTCAAATCAATGCGAAGTAGAAGGCTTATCTTCGAATAAATGCGAAACTAATTGTTTAGCTTCAAATACCTGTGATATACATGATATAGCTTCAACTGCATGCGAAACAGACGAGTTAGCTTCAAATCCAAGCGAATCACATGATTTAGCTTCAAATCAATGCGAAGTAGAAGGCTCAGTTTCAAATACGTGAGAAACAAATGGTTCAGCTTCAAATACTTGTGATATACATGATTTTGCTTCAAATGAAGATGAAATAAACGAGTTAGCTTCAAATCCATGCGAAACACATGATATAGTTTCAAATTCATGAGAAACACATGGTTCAGCTTAATATTCATGCGAAACAGATGGTTTAGATTTAGATATTTGTGATAAACATGATTTAGCTTCAACTGCATGCGAATCAAACGAGTTAGCCTCGAATCCATGCGAAACACATGATTTAGCTTCAAATCAATGCGAAGTAGAAGGCTTAGCTTCAAATCCATGCGACACGAATGATTTAGCTTCATATACTTGCGATGTAAGTGATATATCTTCAAATGCAGGCGAAACAAACGAGTGAGCTTCAAATCCAAGCGTAACACATGATTTGACTTCAAATCAATGCAAAGTAGAAGGCTTAGCTTCCAATCCATGCCAAACGAATTATTTAGCTTCAAATGCTTGCGAATATAAGTGATATAGATTCAACTGCATGGTAAACAAACGAGATAGCTTCAAATCCATGCGAAACACATGATTTAACTTCAAATCAATGCGAAGTAGAAGTCATAGCTTCAAATCCATGCGAACCGAATGATTTGGCTTCAAATACTTGCGAATATAAGTGATATAGCTTCAACTGCATGCGAAACAAACGTGTTATCTGCAAATCCATGCGCAACCACATGATTTAGCTTCAAATAAATGCGAAGTAGAAGGCTTAGCTTCAAATCCATGCGAAACGAATGATTGAGCTCCAAATGCTTGCGAATATAAGTGATATAGCTACAAATGCAGACGAAGCAAACGAGTTAGCTTCAAATCCATTCAAAACACATGATTTAGCTTCAAATTCATTCGAAAGAAATGGTTTAGCGTACTATTCATGGGAATCAAATGGTTCAGATTCAAATACTTGTGATATACACGATGTAGATTCAACTGCATGCGAAACAAACGAGTTAGCTTCAAATCCAAGCGAAACACATAATTTAAATTCAAATTAATACTAAGTTGAAGGGTTAGCTACAAATCCATGCGAATCTAATCGTTTAGCTTCAAATACTTGTGATATACATGATTTAGCTTCAGCTGCATGCGAAACAAACGAGTTAGCTTCAAATCCAAGCGAAACACTTGATTTAGCTTCAAATCAATGCGAAGTATAAGGATTCGCTTCAAATCCATGCGAAACGAATGATTGTGCTTCAAATACTTGCCAATATATGTGATATAGCTTCGAATCCAGGCGAAACAAACGAGTTAGCTTCAAAAACCATGCGAAAAACATGATTTAGCTCCAAATCGATGCGAAGTAGAAGGCTTAACTACGAATCCATGCGAAACAAATGGTTTAGCTTCAAACACTTGTGATATACATGATTTAGCTTCAATAGCATGCAAAACAAACGAGTTAGCTTCAAAAACCATGCGAAAATCATGATTTAGCTTCAAATCAATGCGAAGCAGAAGGCTTATCTTCAAATCCATGCGAAACAAATCGTTTAGCTTCAAATACTTGTGATATACATAATTTAACTTCAGCTGCATGTGATAGAATCGAGTTAACTTAAAATCCAAGCGGAACACATGATTTAGCTTCAAATCAATGCGAAGTAGAATGCTGAGTTTCAAATCCATGCGAATCAAACGGTTTAGCTTCAAATGCGTGTGATATACTTGATTTAGATTCAAGTGCGTTCGAAACAAACGTGTTAGCTTCAAATCCAAGCGAAACACATGATTTATCTTCAAATCAATGCGAGGTAGAAGGCTTAGCTTCAAATCCATGCGAAACAAACGTGTTAGCTTCAAATCCAAGCGAAACACATGATTTATCTTCAAATCAATGCGAGGTAGAAGGCTTAGCTTCAAACCTATGCGAATCAAACGGTTTTGCTTCAAATACTTGTGATATACTTGATTTATATTCAAGTGCATGCGAAACAAACGAGATAGCTTCAAATCCATGCGAAAAACATGATTTAGTTCCAAATCGATGCGAAGTAGGAGGCTTAACTACGAACCCATGCGAAACAAATGGTTTAGCTGCAAATACTCGTGATATACATGACTTAGCTTCAACACCATGCGAAACAAACGAGTTAGATTCAAATCCATGCGAAACACATGATTTAGCTTCAAATCAATGCGAAGAAGAAGGGTGATCTTCGAATCCATGCTAATCAAATGGTTCAGATTCAAATACTTGTGATATACATGATTTAGCTTCAACAGCATGCGAAACAAACGAGTTAGCTTCAAATCCAGCGAAAAATATGATTCAGCTTCAAATCAATGCGAAGAAGAAGGGTGATCTTCGAATCCATGCTAATCAAATGGATCAGATTCAAATACTTGTTATATACATGATTTAGCTTCAACAGCATGCGAAACAAACGAGTTAGCTTCAAATCCATACGAAACACATGATTTAGCTTCAAATCAATGCGAAGTAGAAGGCTTATCTTCAAATCCATGCGAAACAAATCGTTTAGCTTCAACTACTTGTGATATACATGATTTAAATTCAACTGCATGTGATACAAACTAGTTAACTTAATATCCATACGAAACACATGATTTAGCTCCAAATCAATGCGAGGTAGAAGGCTTAGCTTCAAATCCATGCGAATCAAATGGTTTAGCTTCAAATACTTGTGATATACATGATTTATATTCAACTGCATGCGACACAAACGAGTTAGCTTCAAATCCAAGCGAAACGCACGATTAAGCCTCAATTCAATGCGAAGTAGAAGGATTAGCTTCGAATCCATGCGAAACGAATGATTTAGCTTCAAATAAATGCGAATATAAGTGATATAGCTTCAAATGCAGGCGACACTAACGAGTTAGCTTCAAATCCATGAGAAACACATGATTTAAATTCCAATCAATGTGAAGTAGAAGGCTTAGCTTCAAATCTATGTGAAACAAATGGTTCAGCTTCAAATACTTGTGATATACATGATTTAGATTCAACTTCATGCAAAACCAACGAGTTAGCTGCAAATCCAAGCGAAACACATGATTTAGAATCAAATCAATGCGAAGTAGAAGGCGTAGCTTCAAAACCAGCGAAACGAATGATTTAGCTTCAAATACTTGAGAGATACTTGATTTAGCTTCAACAGCAAGCGAAACAAACGAATTAGCGTCAAATCCATGCGAAACGAATGATTTAGCTTCAAATAAATGCGAATATAAGTGATATAGCTTCAAATGCAGGCGACACTAACGAGTTAGCTTCAAATCCATGCGAAACACATGATTTAAATTCCAATCAATGTGAAGTAGGAGGCTTAGCTTCAAATCTATGTGAAACAAATGGTTCAGCTTCAAATACTTGTGATATACATGATTTAGATTCAACTTCATGCAAAACCAACGAGTTAGCTGCAAATCCAAGCGAAACACATGATTTAGAATCAAATCAATGCGAAGTAGAAGGCGTAGCTTCAAAACCAGTGAAACGAATGATTTAGCTTCAAATACTTGAGAGATACTTGATTTAGCTTCAACAGCAAGCGAAACAAACGAATTAGCGTCAAATCCATGCGAAACGAATGGTTTAGCTTCAAATACTTGCGAATATAAGTGATATAGCTTCAAATGCAGGCGACACTAACGAGTTAGCTTCAAATCCATGCGAAACACATGATTTAAATTCCAATCAATGTGAAGTAGGAGGCTTAGCTTCAAATCTATGTGAAACAAATGGTTCAGCTTCAAATACTTGTGATATACATGATTTAGATTCAACTTCATGCAAAACCAACGAGTCAGCTTCAAATCCAAGCGAAACACATGATTTAGAATCAAATCAATGCGAAGTAAAAGGCTTAGCTTCAAATCCAGCGAAACGAATGATTTAGCTTCAAATACTTGAGAGATACTTGATTTTGGTTCAACTACATGCAAAACCAACGAGTTAGCTTCAAATCCAAGCGAAACACATGATTTAGATTCAAATCAAAGCGAAGTAGAAGGCTTAGCTTCAAATCCGGGGAAACGAATGATTTAGCTTCAAATACTTGCGAAGATCACTGATATATCTTCAAATGCAGGTGAAACAAACGAGTTAGCTTTAAATCCATGCGAAACACATGATTTAGCATCAAATCAATGCGAAGTAGAAGGCTTACCTTCGAATTCACACGAAACAGATGGTTTAGCTTCAAATACTTGTGATGTACATGATTTAGCTTCAACAGCATGCGAAACAAACGAGTTAGCTCCAAATCCAAGCGAAACATATGATTTCGCTTCAAATCAATGCGAAGTAGAAGGCTTAGCTTCAAATCCGTGCGAATCAAAAGTTGTAGCATCAAATACTTGTGATATTCATTATTTAGCTTCAACTGCATGCGAAAAAACGAGTTAGCTTCAAATCCAAGCGAAAAACATGATTTTGCTTCAAAACAATGCGAAGTTGAAGGCTTAGCTTCTAATCCATGCGAAACAAATGGTTTAGCTTCAAATACTTGTTATATACATGATTTACATTCAACAGCAAGCGAAACAAATGAGTTAGCTTCTAATCCGTGCGAAACACGTAATTTAGCTTCAAATCAATGCGAAGTAGAAGGCTGATCTTCGAATCCATGCGAAACGAATGGTTTAGTTTCAAATACTTGTGATGTGCGCGATTTTGCTTCAACAGCATGCGAAACGAACGAGTTAGCTTCAAATCCAAGCGAAACACATGATTTATCTTCAAATCAATGCGAAGTAGAAGTCTTAGCTTCAAATCCACGTGAACCAATTGGGTTAGCATCAAATACTTCTGATACATATGATTTAAATTCAACTGCATGCAAAACAAACGAGTTGGCTTCAAATCCATGCGAACCACATAATTTAGCTTCAAATCAATGCGAAGTAGGAGGCTTAGCTTTAAATCCATGCGACACAAATAATCTAGTTTCAAATACTTGTGATATACAGGATTTAGCTTCAACTGCGTGCGAAACAATCAAGATATCTTCAAATCCATGCGAAACAAATGATTTAACTTCAAATCAATGCGAAGTAGAAGGCATAGCTTCAAATCCATGCGAACCGAATGATTTGGCTTCAAATACTTGCGAATGTAAGTGATATAGCTTCAACTGCATGCGAAACAAACGTGTTATCTTCAAATCCATGCGCAACCACATGATTTAGCTTCAAATCAATGCGAAGTAGAAGACTTAGCTTCAAATCCATTCGAATCAAATGGTGTAGCTTCAAATACATGTGATACACATGATTTAGCTTCAACTGCATGGAAACAAACGAGTTAGCTTCAAATCCAATCGAAACACATGATTTAGCTTCAAATTCATGCGTAGTAGAAGGCTTAGCTTAAAATCCATGCGAAAAGAATTATTTCGCTTCATATACCTGCGATATAAGTGATATAGCTTCAAATGAATGCGAAACAAACGAGTTAGCTTCTAATCTATGCGAAACACGTGATTCAGCTTCAAATCAATGCGAACTAGAAGGCAGATCGAATCCATGCGAAACAAATGGTTTAGTTTCAAATACTTGTGATATGCGTGATTTTGCTTCAACAGCAAGCGAGTCAAACGAGTTAGCTTCGAATCCATGTGATACACATGATTTAGCTTCAAATCAATGCGAAGTAGAAGGCTTATCTTCGAATCCATGCAAAACAAAGTGATATAGTTTCAAATGAAGACGAAACAAATGAGTTGTCTTCAAATCCATGCGATACACTTGATTTAGCTTCAAATCAATGCGAAGTAGAAGGCTTGTCTACGAATCCATGCAAAACAAATGGTATATGTTCAAATACTTGTGATATACACGATTTAGCTTCAACTGCATGCGGAGCAAACGAGTTAGCTTCAATTCCAAGGGAAACAAATGATTTAACTTCAAATCAATGCGAAGTAGAAGGCTTAGCTTCAAATCAATGCGAATCAAATGGTTTAGTTTCAAATGCTTGTGATATACATGATTTAGCTTCAACTGCATGCGATACAAACGAGTTAGCTTCAAATCCATGAGAAACACATGATTCAGCTTTAAATCAATACGAGGTAGATGGCTGATCTTCGAAGCCATGCGAAACAAATGGTTCAGCTTCAAATGCTTGTGATATACATGCTTTAGCTTCAACTGCATGTGGAACAAACGAGTTAGCTTCAAATCCAAGCGAATCACATGATTTAGCTTCAAATTAATGCGATGTTGATGGTTTAGCTTCAAATCCATGATAAACAAATGATTTAGCTTCAGATACTTACGATATAAGTGATATAGCTTCAAATGCAGGCGAAAAAAACCAGTTAGCTTCTAATCTATGCGAAACACGTGATTTAGCTTCAAATCAATGCGAACTAGAAGACAGATCTTCGAATCCATGCGAAACAAATGGTTTAGTTACAAATACTTGTGATATGCGTGATTTTGCTTCAACAGCAAGCGAATCAAATGAGTTAGCTTCAAATCCAATCGAAACACATGATTTAGCTTCAAATTCATGCGTAGTAGAAGGCTTAGCTTAAAATCCATGCGAAAAGAATTATTTCGCTTCATATACCTGCGATATAAGTGATATAGCTTCAAATGAATGCGAAACAAACGAGTTAGCTTCTAATCTATGCGAAACACGTGATTCAGCTTCAAATCAATGCGAACTAGAAGGCAGATCGAATCCATGCGAAACAAATGGTTTAGTTTCAAATACTTGTGATATGCGTGATTTTGCTTCAACAGCAAGCGAATCAAACGAGTTAGCTTCGAATCCATGTGATACACATGATTTAGCTTCAAATCAATGCGAAGTAGAAGGCTTATCTTCGAATCCATGCAAAACAAAGTGATATAGTTTCAAATGAAGACGAAACAAATGAGTTGTCTTCAAATCCATGCGATACACTTGATTTAGCTTCAAATCAATGCGAAGTAGAAGGCTTGTCTACGAATCCATGCAAAACAAATGGTATATGTTCAAATACTTGTGATATACACGATTTAGCTTCAACTGCATGCGGAGCAAACGAGTTAGCTTCAATTCCAAGGGAAACAAAATATTTAACTTCAAATCAATGCGAAGTAGAAGGCTTAGCTTCAAATCAATGCGAATCAAATGGTTTAGTTTCAAATGCTTGTGATATACATGATTTAGCTTCAACTGCATGCGATACAAACGAGTTAGCTTCAAATCCATGAGAAACACATGATTTAGCTTTAAATCAATACGAGGTAGATGGCTGATCTTCGAAGCCATGCGAAACAAATGGTTCAGCTTCAAATGCTTGTGATATACATGCTTTAGCTTCAACTGCATGTGGAACAAACGAGTTAGCTTCAAATCCAAGAGAATCACATGATTTAGCTTCAAATTAATGCGATGTTGATGGTTTAGCTTCAAATCCATGATAAACAAATGATTTAGCTTCAGATACTTACGATATAAGTGATATAGCTTCAAATGCAGGCGAAAAAAACCAGTTAGCTTCTAATCTATGCGAAACACGTGATTTAGCTTCAAATCAATGCGAACTAGAAGACAGATCTTCGAATCCATGCGAAACAAATGGTTTAGTTACAAATACTTGTGATATGCGTGATTTTGCTTCAACAGCAAGCGAATCAAATGAGTTAGCTTCGAATCCATGCGAAATGCATGATTTAGCTTCAAATCAATGCGAAGTAGAAGGCTTAACTTCAAATCCATGCGAAACACATGATTTTGCTTCTTATCAATGCGAAGTAGAAGGCTGATCTTCGAATCCTTGCGTAACAAATGGTTTAGCTTCAAATACTTCTGATATACATGATTTAGATTCAACTGCAGGCGAAAAAAACGAGTTAGCTTCAAATGCAAGCGAAACACATGATTTAGCCTCAAATCAATGCGATGTAGATGACTTAGCTTCAAATCCGTGCGAATCAAAAGTTGTAGCTTCAAATACTTGTGATATTCATGATTTAGCTTCAACTGCATCCGAAACAGATGGATCAGCTTCAAATACTTGTGATGAACATGATTAAGCTTCAACTGTATGCGAAACAAACGAGTTATCATCAAATCCAAGCGAAACACATGATTTAGTTTCAAATCAATGCGAAGTAGAAGGCTGATCTTCGTATCCACACGAAACAGATTATTTAGCTTCAAATACTTGTAATGAACATGATTTAGCTTCAACTGCATGCGAAACAAACGAGTCAGATTCAAATCCAAGCGAAACACATGATTTAAGTTCAAATGAATGCGAAGTAGATGGCTTAGCTTCAAATCCATGCTAAACGAATGGTTCAGCTTCAAATACTTGTGGTATACATGATTTAGTTTCAACTGCATGCGAAACAAACGAGTTAGCTTCAAATCCATGTGAAACACTTGATTTAGCTTCAAATCAAAGCGAAGTAGAAGGGTTATCTACGAATCCATGCGAAACAATTGGTTTAGCTTCAAATACTTGTGAAATACATGATTTACATTCAACAGCATGCGGAACAAACGAGTTCGCTTCAAATCCAAGCGAAACTCATGATTTAGCTTCAATTCAATGCGAACTAGAGTGCTTAACTTCAAATCCATGCGAATCAAATGGTTCAGCTTCAAATACTCGTGATATACATGAGCTAGATTCAACTGCATGCGAAACAAACGAGTTAGCATCAAATCCATGCGAAACACACGATTTAGCTTCAAATCAATGCGAAGAAGAAGGCTTTGCTTTAAATCCACGCGAACCAATTGGGTTAGCATCAAATACTTCTGATACAAATGATTTAAATTCAACTGCATGCAAAACAAACGAGTTGGCTTCAAATCCATGCGAACCACATAATTTAGCTTCAAATCAATGCGAAGTAGGAGGCTTAGCTTTAAATCCATGCGACACAAATAATCTAGTTTCAAATACTTGTGATATACAGGATTTAGCTTCAACTGCATGCGAAACAATCAAGTTATCTTCAAATCCATGCGAAACAAATGATTTAACTTCAAATCAATGCGAAGTAGAAGGCATAGCTTCAAATCCATGCGAACCGAATGATTTGGCTTCAAATACTTGCGAATGTAAGTGATATAGCTTCAACCGCATGCGAAACAAACGTGTTATCTTCAAATCCATGCGCAACCACATGATTTAGCTTCAAATCAATGCGAAGTAGAAGACTTAGCTTCAAATCCATTCGAATCAAATGGTGTAGCTTCAAATACATGTGATACACATGATTTAGCTTCAACTGCATGGAAACAAACGAGTTAGCTTCAAATCCAATCGAAACACATGATTTAGCTTCAAATGAATGCGAAGTAGAAGGATTAGCTTCAAAAACATGCGAAACAAATGATTGACCTTCACATACTTGCGAATATAAGTGATATAGCTCCAAATGCAGGCGAAAAAAACGAGTTAGCTCCAAATCCATGCGAAATGCATGTTTTAGCTTCAACTCAATGCGAAGCAGAAGTCTTCGTTTCAAATCCATGCGAATCAAATGGAATAGCTTCAAATAATCGTGATATACACGATTTAGCGTCACTGCGTGCGAAACAAACGAGTTAGCTACAAATCCATGCGAAACACAAGATTTAGCTTCAAAACAATCCGAAGTAGAAGGATTAGCTTCAAATCCATGCGAAACGAATGATTGACCTTCAAATACTTGCGAATATAACTGATATAGCTTCAAATCCATGCGAAACGCATGATTAAGCTTCAAATGAATGCGAAGTTGAAGGATTAGCTTCAAATCCATGCGAAACGAATGATTTATCATCAAATACTTTCGAATAGAAGTAATGTAGCTTCAAATGCAGGCGAAACAAACGAGGTAGCTTCAAATCCATGCGAAACACATGATTTAGCTTCAAATCTATGCGAAACAAACGAGTTAGCTTCAAATGCAAGCGAAACACATGATTCAGCTTCAAATCAATGCGAAGTAGAAGGCTCAGTTTCAAATACGTGAGAAACAAATGGTTCAGCTTCAAATTCTTGTGATATACATGATTTTGCTTCAAATGAAGATGAAATAAACGAGTTAGCTTCAAATCCATGCGAAACACATGATATAGTTTCAAATTCATGAGAAACACATGGTTCAGCTTAATATTCATGCGAAACAGATGGTTTAGATTTAGATATTTGTGATAAACATGATTTAGCTTCAACTGCATGCGAATCAAACGAGTTAGCCTCGAATCCATGCGAAACACATGATTTAGCTTCAAATCAATGCGAAGTAGAAGGCTTAGCTTCAAATCCATGCGACACGAATGATTTAGCTTCATATACTTGCGATGTAAGTGATATATCTTCAAATGCAGGCGAAACAAACGAGTGAGCTTCAAATCCAAGCGTAACACATGATTTGACTTCAAATCAATGCAAAGTAGAAGGCTTAGCTTCCAATCCATGCCAAACGAATTATTTAGCTTCAAATGCTTGCGAATATAAGTGATATAGATTCAACTGCATGCTAAACAAACGGGATAGCTTCAAATCCATGCCAAACACATGATTTAACTTCAAATCAATGCGAAGTAGAAGGCATAGCTTCAAATCCATGCGAACCGAATGATTTGGCTTCAAATACTTGCGAATATAAGTGATATAGCTGCAACTCCATGCGAAACAAACGTGTTATCTTCAAATCCATGCGCAACCACATGATTTAGCTTCAATTAAATGCGAAGTAGAAGGCTTAGCTTCAAATCCATGCGAAACGAATGATTGAGCTCCAAATGCTTGCGAATATAAGTGATATAGCTACAAATGCAGACGAAGCAAACGAGTTAGCTTCAAATCCATTCAAAACACATGATTTAGCTTCAAATTCATTCGAAAGAAATAGTTTAGCGTACTATTCATGGGAATCAAATGGTTCAGCTTCAAAAACTTGTGATATACATGATTTAGTTTCAACTGCATGCGAAACAAACAAGTTAGTTTTAAATCCAAGCGAAACGCATGATTTAGCTTCAAATCCATCCGAAGTAGAAGGCTTAGCTTCAAACCCATGCGACACAAATGATTTAGCTTCAAACACTTGCCATATAAGTGATAAAGCTTGAAATGCAGGCGAATCAAACGAGTTAGCTACAAATCCGTGCGAAACGCATGATTTAGCTTCAAATGAATGCGAAGTAGAAGGATTAGCTTCAAAAACATGCGAAACGAATGATTGACCTTCACATACTTGCGAATATAAGTGATATAGCTCCAAATGCAGGCGAAAAAAACGAGTTAGCTCCAAATCCATGCGAAATGCATGTTTTAGCTTCAACTCAATGCGAAGCAGAAGTCTTCGTTTCAAATCCATGCGAATCAAATGGACTAGCTTCAAATAATCGTGATATACACGATTTAGCGTCACTGCGTGCGAAACAAACGAGTTAGCTACAAATCCATGCGAAACACAAGATTTAGCTTCAAAACAATCCGAAGTAGAAGGATTAGCTTCAAATCCATGCGAAACGAATGATTGACCTTCAAATACTTGCGAATATAAGTGATATAGCTTCAAATCCATGCGAAACGCATGATTTAGCTTCAAATGAATGCGAAGTTGAAGGATTAGCTTCAAATCCATGCGAAACGAATGATTTATCATCAAATACTTTCGAATAGAAGTAATGTAGCTTCAAATGCAGGCGAAACAAACGAGGTAGCTTCAAATCCATGCGAAACACATGATTTAGCTTCAAATCTATGCGAAACAAACGAGTTAGCTTCAAATGCAAGCGAAACACATGATTCAGCTTCAAATCAATGCGAAGTAGAAGGCTCAGTTTCAAATACGTGAGAAACAAATGGTTCAGCTTCAAATACTTGTGATATACATGATTTTGCTTCAAATGCAGACGAAATAAACGCGTTAGCTTCAAATCCATGCGAAACACATGATATAGTTTCAAATTCATGAGAAACACATGGTTCAGCTTAATATTCATGCGAAACAGATGGTTTAGACTCAGATACATGTGATAAACATGA
This sequence comes from Megalopta genalis, assembly GCF_051020955.1. Lineage (NCBI taxonomy): Eukaryota > Metazoa > Arthropoda > Insecta > Hymenoptera > Halictidae > Megalopta > Megalopta genalis. Next base: position 267,969 of record NW_027476158.1, read on the forward strand.
TTTAGCTTCAACTGCATGCGAATCAAACGAGTTAGCTTGAAATCCAAGCGAAACACATGATTTAGCTTCTTATCAATGCGAAGTAGAAGGCTGATCTTCGAATCCTTGCGAAACAAATGGTTTAGCTTCAAATACTTGTGATATACATGAATAAGCTTCAACAGCATGCAAAACTAGCGAGTTAGCTTCAAATCCATGCGAAACACATGATTTAGCTTGAAATCAATGCGATTTAGAAGGCTTATCTTCGAATCCATGCGAAACAACTGGTTTAGCTTCAAATACCTGTGATATACATGATTTATCTTCAACTGCATGCGAAACAAACGAGATAGCTTTTAATCCATGCGAAACAGATGATTTAGATTAAAATCAATGCGAAGTAGAAGGCTTATTTTGAAATCCATGCGAAACAAATGGTTTAGCTTCAAATAATTGTGATATACATGATTTAGCTTCAACTGCATTATGAAACAAACTAGTTAGCTTCAAATTCAAGAGAAACACATGTTACAGTTTCAAATAAAAGCGAAGTAGATGGCATTGCATCAAATCCAAGCGAATCAAATGGTTTAGCTGCAAATACTTGTGATATACATGATTTAGCTTCAACTCCATGCGATACAAACGATTAGCTTCAAATGCATGCGAAACACATGATTTAGATTAAAATCAATGCGAAGTAGAAGGCTTATCTTCAAATCCATGCGAATCAAATGGTTGAGCTTCAAATACTTGGGATATGCATGATTCAGCTTCAACTGCATGCGTAACAAATGAGTTAGCTTCAAATCTATGCGAAACACATGATTTAGCTTCAAATTCATTCCAAACACATGGTTTATCCTGATATTAGTGCGAAACAAATGGTTCAGCTTCCAATACTTGTGACATACATGATTTAGCTTCAACTGCATGTGAAACGAACGTGTTAGCTTCAAATTCAAGAGGCACACATGATTCAGTTTCAAATAAAAGCGAAGTAGATGGCATAGCATCAAATCCATGCGAATCAAATGGTTTAGCTTCAAATACTTGTGATATACATGATTTATCTTCAACTGCATGCGAAACAAACGAGATAGCTTTAAATCCATCCGAAACAGATGATTTAGATTAAAATCAATGCGAAGTAGAAGGCTTATTTTGAAATCCATGCGAATCAAATGGATTAGCTTCAAATACTTGTGATGTGCATGATTTAGCTTCAAATGCAAGCGAAACGAACGAGTTAGCTTCAAATCCATGCGAAACACATGATTTTGCTTCTTATCAATGCGAAGTAGAAGGCTGATCTTCGTATCCTTGCGAAACAAATGGTTTAGCTTCAAATACTTGTGATATACATGATTTAGCTTCAACAGCATGCAAAACTAACGAGTTAGCTTCAAATCCATGCGAAACACATGAGTTAGCTTCTTATCAATGCGAAGTAGAAGGCTGATCTTCGAATCCTTGCGAAACAAATGGTTTAGCTTCAAATACTTGTGATATACATGAATAAGCTTCAACAGCATGCAAAATTAGCGAGTTAGCTTCAAATCTATGCGAAACATATGATTTAGCTTGACATCAATGCGATTTAGAAGGCTTATATTCGAATCCATGCGAAACAAATGGTTTAGCTTCAAATACCTGTGATATACATGATTTATCTTCAACTGCATGCGAAAAAAACGAGATAGCTTTAAATCCATCCGAAACAGATGATTTAGATTAAAATCAATGCAAGTAGAAGGCTTATATTGAAATCAGTGCGAATCAAATGGTTTAGCTTCAAATAATTGTGATATACATGATTTAGCTTCAGTTGCATGCGAAACAAACGAGTTAGCTTGAAATCCAAGCGAAACACATGATTTAGCTTCTTATCAATGCGAAGTAGAAGGCTGATCTTCGAATCCTTGCGAAACAAATGGTTTAGCTTCAAATACTTGTGATGTACATGAATAAGCTTCAACAGCATGCAAAACTAGCGAGTTAGCTTCAAATCCATGCGAAACACATGATTTAGCTTGAAATCAATGCGATTTAGAAGGCTTATCTTCGAATCCATGCGAAACAACTGGTTTAGCTTCAAATACCTGTGATATACATGATTTATCTTCAACTGCATGCGAAACAAACGAAATAGCTTTAAATCCATGCGAAACAGATGATTTAGATTAAAATCAATGCGAAGTAGAAGGCTTATTTTGAAATCCATGCGAATCAAATGGTTTAGCTTCAAATAATTGTGATATACATGATTTAGCTTCAACTGCATTACGAAACAAACTAGTTAGCTTAAAATTCAAGAGAAAAACATGATTCAGTTTCAAATAAAAGCGAAGTAGATGGCATTGCATCAAACCCATGCGAATCAAATGGTTTAGCTGCAAATACTTGTGATACACATGATTTAGCTTCAACTCCATGCGATACAAACGATTAGCTTCAAATGCATGCGAAACACATGATTTAGATTAAAATCAATGCGAAGTAGAAGGCTTATCTTCAAATCCATGCGAATCAAATGGTTGAGCTTCAAATACTTGGGATATACATGATTCAGCTTCAACTGCATGCGTAACAAATGAGTTAGCTTCAAATCTATGCGAAACACATGATTTAGCTTCAAATTCATTCCAAACACATGGTTTAGCCTGATATTAGTGCGAAACAAATGGTTCAGCTTCCAATACTTGTGACATACATGATTTAGCTTCAACTGCATGTGAAACGAACGTGTTAGCTTCAAATTCAAGAGACACACATGATTCAGTTTCAAATAAAAGCGAAGTAGATGGCATAGCATCAAATCCATGCGAATCAAATGGTTTAGCTTCAAATACTTGTGATATACATGATTTATCTTCAACTGCATGCGAAACAAACGAGATAGCTTTAAATCCATCCGAAACAGATGATTTAGATCAAAATCAATGCGAAGTAGAAGGCTTATTTTGAAATCCATGCGAATCAAATGGATTAGCTTCAAATACTTATGATGTGCATGATTTAGCTTCAAATGCAAGCGAAACGAACGAGTTAGCTTCAAATCCATGCGAAACACATGATTTTGCTTCTTATCAATGCGAAGTAGAAGGCTGATCTTCGTATCCTTGCGAAACAAATGGTTTAGCTTCAAATACTTGTGATATACATGATTTAGCTTCAACAGCATGCAAAACTAACGAGTTAGCTTCAAATCCATGCGAAACACATGAGTTAGCTTCTTATCAATGCGAAGTAGAAGGCTGATCTTCGAATCCTTGCGAAACAAATGGTTTAGCTTCAAATACTTGTGATATACATGAATAAGTTTCAACAGCATGCAAAATTAGCGAGTTAGCTTCAAATCTATGCGAAACATATGATTTAGCTTGACATCAATGCGATTTAGAAGGCTTATATTCGAATCCATGCGAAACAAATGGTTTAGCTTCAAATACCTGTGATATACATGATTTATCTTCAACTGCATGCGAAAAAAACGAGATAGCTTTAAATCCATCCGAAACAGATGATTTAGATTAAAATCAATGCAAGTAGAAGGCTTATTTTGAAATCATTGCGAATCAAATGGTTTAGCTTCAAATAATTGTGATATACATGATTTAGCTTCAGTTGCATGCGAAACAAACGAGTTAGCTTGAAATCCAAGCGAAACACATGATTTAGCTTCTTATCAATGCGAAGTAGAAGGCTGATCTTCGAATCCTTGCGAAACAAATGGTTTAGCTTCAAATACTTGTGATGTACATGAATAAGCTTCAACAGCATGCAAAATTAGCGAGTTAGCTTCAAATCCATGCGAAACACATGATTTAGCTTGAAATCAATGCGATTTAGAAGGCTTATCTTCGTATCCATGCGAATCAAATGGTTTAGCTTCAAATAATTGTGATATACATGATTTAGCTTCAACTGCATTACGAAACAAACTAGTTAGCTTAAAATTCAAGAGAAAAACATGATTCAGTTTCAAATAAAAGCGAAGTAGATGGCATTGCATCAAATCCATGCGAATCAAATGGTTTAGCTGCAAATACTTGTGATACACATGATTTAGCTTCAACTCCATGCGATACAAACGATTAGCTTCAAATGCATGCGAAACACATGATTTAGATTAAAATCAATGCGAAGTAGAAGGCTTATCTTCAAATCAATGCGAATCAAATGGTTGAGCTTCAAATACTTGGGATATACATGATTCAGCTTCAACTGCATGCGTAACAAATGAGTTAGCTTCATATCTATGCGAAACACATGATTTAGCTTCAAATTCATTCCAAACACATGGTTTAGCCTGATATTCGTGCGAAACAAATGGTTTAGCTTCAAATACTTGTGATATACATGATTTAGCTTCAACAGCATGCAAAACTAACGAGTTAGCTTCAAATCCATGCGAAACACATGATTTAGCTTCTTATCAATGCGAAGTAGAAGGCTGATCTTCGAATCCTTGCGAAACAAATGGTTTAACTTCAAATACTTGTGATGTACATGAATAAGCTTCAACAGCATGCAAAACTAACGAGTTAGCTTCAAATCCATGCGAATCACATGAGTTAACTTCTTATCAATGCGATTTAGAAGGCTTATATTCGAATCCATGCGAAACAACTGGTTTAGCTTCAAATACCTGTGATATACATGATTTATCTTCAACTGCATGCGAAACAATCGAGATAGCTTTAAATCCATGCGAAACAGATGATTTAGATTAAAATCAATGCGAAGTAGAAGGCTTATTTTGAAATCCATGCGAATCAAATGGTTTAGCTTCAAATAATTGTGATATACATGATTTAGCTTCAACTGCATTACGAAACAAACTAGTTAGCTTAAAATTCAAGAGAAAAACATGATTCAGTTTCAAATAAAAGCGAAGTAGATGGCATTGCATCAAATCCATGCGAATCAAATGGTTTAGCTGCAAATACTTGTGATACACATGATTTAGCTTCAACTCCATGCGATACAAACGATTAGCTTCAAATGCATGCGAAACACGTGATTTAGATTAAAATCAATGCGAAGTAGAAGGCTTATCTTCAAATCCATGCGAATCAAATGGTTGAGCTTCAAATACTTGGGATATACATGATTCAGCTTCAACTGCATGCGTAACAAATGAGTTAGCTTCAAATCTATGCGAAACACATGATTTAGCTTCAAATTCATTCCAAACACATGGTTTAGCCTGATATTAGTGCGAAACAAATGGTTCAGCTTCCAATACTTGTGACATACATGATTTAGCTTCAACTGCATGTGAAACGAACGTGTTAGCTTCAAATTCAAGAGACACACATGATTCAGTTTCAAATAAAAGCGAAGTAGATGGCATAGCATCAAATCTATGCGAATCAAATGGTTTAGCTTCAAATACTTGTGATATACATGATTTAGCTTCAACTGCATGCGATACAAACGATTAGCTTCAAATCCATGCGAAACATATGATTTAACTTCAAATCAATGCGAAGTAGAAGGCTGATCTTCGAATCCACGCGAAACAAATGGATTAGCTTCAAATACTTGTGATATACATGATTTATCTTCAACTGCATGCGAAACAAACGAGATAGCTTTAAATCCATCCGAAACAGATGATTTAGATTAAAATCTATGCGAAGTAGAAGGCTTATTTTGAAATCCATGCGAATCAAATGGTTTAGCTTCAAATAATTGTGATATACATGATTTAGCTTGAATTGCATGCGAAACAAACGAGTTAGCTTGAAATCCAAGCGAAACACATGATTTAGCTTCAAATCAATGCGAAGTAGAAGGCTTATCTTCAAATCCATGCGAAACAAGTGGTTCAGCTTCAAATACTTGTGGTGTGCACGATTTAGCTTCAAATGCAAGCGAAACGAACGAGTTAGCTTCAAATCCATGCGAAACACATGATTTTGCTTCTTATCAATGCGAAGTAGAAGGCTGATCTTCGTATCCTTGCGAAACAAATGGTTTAGCTTCAAATACTTGTGATATACATGATTTAGCTTCAACAGCATGCAAAACTAACGAGTTAGCTTCAAATCCATGCGAAACACATGAGTTAGCTTCTTATCAATGCGAAGTAGAAGGCTGATCTTCGAATCCTTGCGAAACAAATGGTTTAGCTTCAAATACTTGTGATATACATGAATAAGCTTTAACAGCATGCAAAATTAGCGAGTTAGCTTCAAATCTATGCGAAACATATGATTTAGCTTGACATCAATGCGATTTAGAAGGCTTATATTCGAATCCATGCGAAACAAATGGTTTAGCTTCAAATACCTGTGATATACATGATTTTTCTTCAACTGCATGCGAAACAAACGAGATAGCTTTAAATCCATGCGAAACAGATGATTTAGATTAAAATCAATGCGAAGTAGAAGGCTTATTTTGAAATCCATGCGAATCAAATGGAATATCTTCAAATAATCGTGATATACACGATTTAGCGTCACTGCGTGCGAAACAAACGAGTTAGCTACAAATCCATGCGAAACACAAGATTTAGCTTCAAAACAATCCGAAGTAGAAGGATTAGCTTCAAATCCATGCGAAACGAATGATTGACCTTCAAATGAATGCGAAGTTGAAGGATTAGCTTCAAATCCATGCGAAACGAATGATTTATCATCAAATACTTTCGAATAGAAGTAATGTAGCTTCAAATGCAGGCGAAACAAACGAGGTAGCTTCAAATCCATGCGAAACACGTGATTTAGCTTCAAATCTATGCGAAACAAACGAGTTAGCTTCAAATGCAAGCGAAACACATGATTCAGCTTCAAATCAATGCGAAGTAGAAGGCTCAGTTTCAAATACGTGAGAAACAAATGGTTCAGCTTCAAATTCTTGTGATATACATGATTTTGCTTCAAATGAAGATGAAATAAACGAGTTAGCTTCAAATCCATGCGAAACACATGATATAGTTTCAAATTCATGAGAAACACATGGTTCAGCTTAATATTCATGCGAAACAGATGGTTTAGATTTAGATATTTGTGATAAACATGATTTAGCTTCAACTGCATGCGAATCAAACGAGTTAGCCTCGAATCCATGCGAAACACATGATTTAGCTTCAAATCAATGCGAAGTAGAAGGCTTAGCTTCAAATCCATGCGACACGAATGATTTAGCTTCATATACTTGCGATGTAAGTGATATATCTTCAAATGCAGGCGAAACAAACGAGTGAGCTTCAAATCCAAGCGTAACACATGATTTGACTTCAAATCAATGCAAAGTAGAAGGCTTAGCTTCCAATCCATGCCAAACGAATTATTTAGCTTCAAATGCTTGCGAATATAAGTGATATAGATTCAACTGCATGCTAAACAAACGGGATAGCTTCAAATCCATGCCAAACACATGATTTAACTTCAAATCAATGCGAAGTAGAAGGCATAGCTTCAAATCCATGCGAACCGAATGATTTGGCTTCAAATACTTGCGAATATAAGTGATATAGCTGCAACTCCATGCGAAACAAACGTGTTATCTTCAAATCCATGCGCAACCACATGATTTAGCTTCAATTAAATGCGAAGTAGAAGGCTTAGCTTCAAATCCATGCGAAACGAATGATTGAGCTCCAAATGCTTGCGAATATAAGTGATATAGCTACAAATGCAGACGAAGCAAACGAGTTAGCTTCAAATCCATTCAAAACACATGATTTAGCTTCAAATTCATTCGAAAGAAATAGTTTAGCGTACTATTCATGGGAATCAAATGGTTCAGCTTCAAAAACTTGTGATATACATGATTTAGTTTCAACTGCATGCGAAACAAACAAGTTAGTTTTAAATCCAAGCGAAACGCATGATTTAGCTTCAAATCCATCCGAAGTAGAAGGCTTAGCTTCAAACCCATGCGACACAAATGATTTAGCTTCAAACACTTGCCATATAAGTGATAAAGCTTGAAATGCAGGCGAATCAAACGAGTTAGCTACAAATCCGTGCGAAACGCATGATTTAGCTTCAAATGAATGCGAAGTAGAAGGATTAGCTTCAAAAACATGCGAAACGAATGATTGACCTTCACATACTTGCGAATATAAGTGATATAGCTCCAAATGCAGGCGAAAAAAACGAGTTAGCTCCAAATCCATGCGAAATGCATGTTTTAGCTTCAACTCAATGCGAAGCAGAAGTCTTCGTTTCAAATCCATGCGAATCAAATGGACTAGCTTCAAATAATCGTGATATACACGATTTAGCGTCACTGCGTGCGAAACAAACGAGTTAGCTACAAATCCATGCGAAACACAAGATTTAGCTTCAAAACAATCCGAAGTAGAAGGATTAGCTTCAAATCCATGCGAAACGAATGATTGACCTTCAAATACTTGCGAATATAAGTGATATAGCTTCAAATCCATGCGAAACGCATGATTTAGCTTCAAATGAATGCGAAGTTGAAGGATTAGCTTCAAATCCATGCGAAACGAATGATTTATCATCAAATACTTTCGAATAGAAGTAATGTAGCTTCAAATGCAGGCGAAACAAACGAGGTAGCTTCAAATCCATGCGAAACACATGATTTAGCTTCAAATCTATGCGAAACAAACGAGTTAGCTTCAAATGCAAGCGAAACACATGATTCAGCTTCAAATCAATGCGAAGTAGAAGGCTCAGTTTCAAATACGTGAGAAACAAATGGTTCAGCTTCAAATACTTGTGATATACATGATTTTGCTTCAAATGCAGACGAAATAAACGCGTTAGCTTCAAATCCATGCGAAACACATGATATAGTTTCAAATTCATGAGAAACACATGGTTCAGCTTAATATTCATGCGAAACAGATGGTTTAGACTCAGATACATGTGATAAACATGATTTAGCTTCAACTGCATGCGAATCAAACGAGTTAGCTTGAAATCCAAGCGAAACACATGATTTAGCTTCTTATCAATGCGAAGTAGAAGGCTGATCTTCGAATCCTTGCGAAACAAATGGTTTAGCTTCAAATACTTGTGATATACATGAATAAGCTTCAACAGCATGCAAAACTAGCGAGTTAGCTTCAAATCCATGCGAAACACATGATTTAGCTTGAAATCAATGCGATTTAGAAGGCTTATCTTCGAATCCATGCGAAACAACTGGTTTAGCTTCAAATACCTGTGATATACATGATTTATCTTCAACTGCATGCGAAACAAACGAGATAGCTTTTAATCCATGCGAAACAGATGATTTAGATTAAAATCAATGCGAAGTAGAAGGCTTATTTTGAAATCCATGCGAAACAAATGGTTTAGCTTCAAATAATTGTGATGTACATGATTTAGCTTCAACTGCATTATGAAACAAACTAGTTAGCTTCAAATTCAAGAGAAACACATGTTACAGTTTCAAATAAAAGCGAAGTAGATGGCATTGCATCAAATCCAAGCGAATCAAATGGTTTAGCTGCAAATACTTGTGATATACATGATTTAGCTTCAACTCCATGCGATACAAACGATTAGCTTCAAATGCATGCGAAACACATGATTTAGATTAAAATCAATGCGAAGTAGAAGGCTTATCTTCAAATCCATGCGAATCAAATGGTTGAGCTTCAAATACTTGGGATATACATGATTCAGCTTCAACTGCATGCGTAACAAATGAGTTAGCTTCAAATCTATGCGAAACACATGATTTAGCTTCAAATTCATTCCAAACACATGGTTTATCCTGATATTAGTGCGAAACAAATGGTTCAGCTTCCAATACTTGTGACATACATGATTTAGCTTCAACTGCATGTGAAACGAACGTGTTAGCTTCAAATTCAAGAGGCACACATGATTCAGTTTCAAATAAAAGCGAAGTAGATGGCATAGCATCAAATCCATGCGAATCAAATGGTTTAGCTTCAAATACTTGTGATATACATGATTTATCTTCAACTGCATGCGAAACAAACGAGATAGCTTTAAATCCATCCGAAACAGATGATTTAGATTAAAATCAATGCGAAGTAGAAGGCTTATTTTGAAATCCATGCGAATCAAATGGATTAGCTTCAAATACTTGTGATGTGCATGATTTAGCTTCAAATGCAAGCGAAACGAACGAGTTAGCTTCAAATCCATGCGAAACACATGATTTTGCTTCTTATCAATGCGAAGTAGAAGGCTGATCTTCGTATCCTTGCGAAACAAATGGTTTAGCTTCAAATACTTGTGATATACATGATTTAGCTTCAACAGCATGCAAAACTAACGAGTTAGCTTCAAATCCATGCGAAACACATGAGTTAGCTTCTTATCAATGCGAAGTAGAAGGCTGATCTTCGAATCCTTGCGAAACAAATGGTTTAGCTTCAAATACTTGTGATATACATGAATAAGCTTCAACAGCATGCAAAATTAGCGAGTTAGATTCAAATCTATGCGAAACATATGATTTAGCTTGACATCAATGCGATTTAGAAGGCTTATATTCGAATCCATGCGAAGCAAATGGTTTAGCTTCAAATACCTGTGATATACATGATTTATCTTCAACTGCATGCGAAAAAAACGAGATAGCTTTAAATCCATCCGAAACAGATGATTTAGATTAAAATCAATGCAAGTAGAAGGCTTATTTTGAAATCAGTGCGAATCAAATGGTTTAGCTTCAAATAATTGTGATATACATGATTTAGCTTCAGTTGCATGCGAAACAAACGAGTTAGCTTGAAATCCAAGCGAAACACATGATTTAGCTTCTTACCAATGCGAAGTAGAAGGCTGATCTTCGAATCCTTGCGAAACAAATGGTTTAGCTTCAAATACTTGTGATGTACATGAATAAGCTTCAACAGCATGCAAAACTAGCGAGTTAGCTTCAAATCCATGCGAAACACATGATTTAGCTTGAAATCAATGCGATTTAGAAGGCTTATCTTCGAATCCATGCGAAACAACTGGTTTAGCTTCAAATACCTGTGATATACATGATTTATCTTCAACTGCATGCGAAACAAACGAAATAGCTTTAAATCCATGCGAAACAGATGATTTAGATTAAAATCAATGCGAAGTAGAAGGCTTATTTTGAAATCCATGCGAATCAAATGGTTTAGCTTCAAATAATTGTGATATACATGATTTAGCTTCAACTGCATTACGAAACAAACTAGTTAGCTTAAAATTCAAGAGAAAAACATGATTCAGTTTCAAATAAAAGCGAAGTAGATGGCATTGCATCAAATCCATGCGAATCAAATGGTTTAGCTGCAAATACTTGTGATACACATGATTTAGCTTCAACTCCATGCGATACAAACGATTAGCTTCAAATGCATGCGAAACACATGATTTAGATTAAAATCAATGCGAAGTAGAAGGCTTATCTTCAAATCCATGCGAATCAAATGGTTGAGCTTCAAATACTTGGGATATACATGATTCAGCTTCAACTGCATGCGTAACAAATGAGTTAGCTTCAAATCTATGCGAAACACATGATTTAGCTTCAAATTCATTCCAAACACATGGTTTAGCCTGATATTAGTGCGAAACAAATGGTTCAGCTTCCAATACTTGTGACATACATGATTTAGCTTCAACTGCATGTGAAACGAACGTGTTAGCTTCAAATTCAAGAGACACACATGATTCAGTTTCAAATAAAAGCGAAGTAGATGGCATAGCATCAAATCCATGCGAATCAAATGGTTTAGCTTCAAATACTTGTGATATACATGATTTATCTTCAACTGCATGCGAAACAAACGAGATAGCTTTAAATCCATCCGAAACAGATGATTTAGATCAAAATCAATGCGAAGTAGAAGGCTTATTTTGAAATCCATGCGAATCAAATGGATTAGCTTCAAATACTTATGATGTGCATGATTTAGCTTCAAATGCAAGCGAAACGAACGAGTTAGCTTCAAATCCATGCGAAACACATGATTTTGCTTCTTATCAATGCGAAGTAGAAGGCTGATCTTCGTATCCTTGCGAAACAAATGGTTTAGCTTCAAATACTTGTGATATACATGATTTAGCTTCAACAGCATGCAAAACTAACGAGTTAGCTTCAAATCCATGCGAAACACATGAGTTAGCTTCTTATCAATGCGAAGTAGAAGGCTGATCTTCGTATCCTTGCGAAACAAATGGTTTAGCTTCAAATACTTGTGATATACATGATTTAGCTTCAACTGCATTACGAAACAAACTAGTTAGCTTAAAATTCAAGAGAAAAACATGATTCAGTTTCAAATAAAAGCGAAGTAGATGGCATTGCATCAAATCCATGCGAATCAAATGGTTTAGCTGCAAATACTTGTGATACACATGATTTAGCTTCAACTCCATGCGATACAAACGATTAGCTTCAAATGCATGCGAAACACATGATTTAGATTAAAATCAATGCGAAGTAGAAGGCTTATCTTCAAATCAATGCGAATCAAATGGTTGAGCTTCAAATACTTGGGATATACATGATTCAGCTTCAACTGCATGCGTAACAAATGAGTTAGCTTCATATCTATGCGAAACACATGATTTAGCTTCAAATTCATTCCAAACACATGGTTTAGCCTGATATTCGTGCGAAACAAATGGTTTAGCTTCAAATACTTGTGATATACATGATTTAGCTTCAACAGCATGCAAAACTAACGAGTTAGCTTCAAATCCATGCGAAACACATGATTTAGCTTCTTATCAATGCGAAGTAGAAGGCTGATCTTCGAATCCTTGCGAAACAAATGGTTTAACTTCAAATACTTGTGATGTACATGTATAAGCTTCAACAGCATGCAAAACTAACGAGTTAGCTTCAAATCCATGCGAATCACATGAGTTAACTTCTTATCAATGCGATTTAGAAGGCTTATATTCGAATCAATGCGAAACAAATGGTTTAGCTTCAAATACCTGTGATATACATGATTTATCTTCAACTGCATGCGAAACAAACGAGATAGCTTTAAATCCATGCGAAACAGATGATTTAGATTAAAATCAATGCGAAGTAGAAGGCTTATTTTGAAATCCATGCGAAACAAATGGTTTAGCTTCAAATAATTGTGATATACATGATTTAGCTTCAACTGCATGCGAAACAAACGAGTTAGCTTCAAATCCATTCGAAACACATGATTTAGTTTCAAATCAATGCGAAGTAGAAGGCTGATCTTCGTAACCTTGCGAAACAAATGGTTTAGCTTCAAATACTTGTGATATACATGATTTAGCTTCAACAGCATGCAAAACTAACGAGTTAGCTTCAAATCCATGCGAAACACATGATTTAGCTTCTTATCAATGCGAAGTAGAAGGCTGATCTTCGAATCCTTGCGAAACAAATGGTTTAACTTCAAATACTTGTGATGTACATGAATAAGCTTCAACAGCATGCAAAACTAGCGAGTTAGCTTCAAATCCATGCGAAACACATGATTTAGCTTGAAATCAATGCGATTTAGAAGGCTTATCTTCGAATCCATGCGAAACAACTGGTTTAGCTTCAAATACCAGTGATATACATGATTTATCTTCAACTGCATGCGAAACAATCGAGATAGCTTTAAATCCATGCGAAACAGATGATTTAGATTAAAATCAATGCGAAGTAGAAGGCTTATTTTGAAATCCATGCGAATCAAATGGTTTAGCTTCAAATAATTGTGATATACATGATTTAGCTTCAACTGCATTACGAAACAAACTAGTTAGCTTAAAATTCAAGAGAAAAACATGATTCAGTTTCAAATAAAAGCGAATTAGATGGCATTGCATCAAATCCATGCGAATCAAATGGTTTAGCTGCAAATACTTGTGATACACATGATTTAGCTTCAACTCCATGCGATACAAACGATTAGCTTCAAATGCATGCGAAACACGTGATTTAGATTAAAATCAATGCGAAGTAGAAGGCTTATCTTCAAATCCATGCGAATCAAATGGTTGAGCTTCAAATACTTGGGATATACATGATTCAGCTTCAACTGCATGCGTAACAAATGAGTTAGCTTCAAATCTATGCGAAACACATGATTTAGCTTCAAATTCATTCCAAACACATGGTTTAGCCTGATATTAGTGCGAAACAAATGGTTCAGCTTCCAATACTTGTGACATACATGATTTAGCTTCAACTGCATGTGAAACGAACGTGTTAGCTTCAAATTCAAGAGACACACATGATTCAGTTTCAAATAAAAGCGAAGTAGATGGCATAGCATCAAATCCATGCGAATCAAATGGTTTAGCTTCAAATACTTGTGATATACATGATTTATCTTCAACTGCATGCGAAACAAACGAGATAGCTTTAAATCCATCCGAAACAGATGATTTAGATTAAAATCAATGCGAAGTAGAAGGCTTATTTTGAAATCCATGCGAATCAAATGGTTTAGCTTCAAATAATTGTGATATACATGATGTAGCTTCAATTGCATGCGAAACAAACGAGTTAGCTTCAAATCCATTCGAAACACATGATTTAGTTTCAAATCAATGCGAAGTAGAAGGCTGATCTTCGTAACCTTGCGAAACAAATGGTTTAGCTTCAAATACTTGTGATATACATGATTTATCTTCAACTGCATGCGAAACAAACGAGATAGCTTTAAATCCATCCGAAACAGATGATTTAGATTAAAATCAATGCGAAGTAGAAGGCTTATTTTGAAATCCATGCGAATCAAATGGTTTAGCTTCAAATAATTGTGATATACATGATTTAGCTTCAACTGCATTACGAAACGAACTAGTTAGCTTCAAATTCAAGAGAAACACATGATTCAGTTTCAAATAAAAGCGAAGTAGATGCCATTGCATCAAATCCATGCGAATCAAATGGTTTAGCTTCAAATACTTGTGATATACATGATTTAGTTTCAACAGCATGCAAAACTAACGAGTTAGCTTCAAATCCATGCGAAACACATGATTTAGCTTGAAATCAATGCGAAGTAGAAGGCTGATCTTCGAATCCTTGCGAAACAAATGGTTTAGCTTCAAATACTTGTGATATACATGAATAAGCTTCAACAGCATGCAAAATTAGCGAGTTAGCTTCAAATCTATGCGAAACATATGATTTAGCTTGACATCAATGCGATTTAGAAGCCTTATATTCGAATCCATGCGAAACAAATGGTTTAGCTTCAAATACCTGTGATATACATGATTTATCTTCAACTGCATGCGAAAAAAACAAGATAGCTTTAAATCCATCCGAAACAGATGATTTTGATTAAAATCAATGCGAAGTAGAAGGCTTATTTTGAAATCCATGCGTATCAAATGGTTTAGCTTCAAATAATTGTGATATACATGATTTAGCTTCAATTGCATGCGAAACAAACGAGTTAGCTTCAAATCCATTCGAAACACATGATTTAGCTTCAAATCAATGCGAAGTAGAAGGCTTATCTTCAAATCCATGCGAAACAAGTGGTTCAGCTTCAAATACTTGTGATGTGCATGATTTAGCTTCAAATGCAAGCGAAACGAACGAGTTAGCTTCAAATCCATGCGAAACACATGATTTTGCTTCTTATCAATGCGAAGTAGAAGGCTGATCTTCGAATCCTTGTGAAACAAATGGTTTAGCTTCAAATACTTGTGATGTACATGAATAAGCTTCAACAGCATGCAAAACTAGCGAGTTAGCTTCAAATCCATGCGAAACACATGATTTAGCTTGAAATCAATGCGATTTAGAAGGCTTATCTACGAATCCATGCGAAACAACTGGTTTAGCTTCAAATACCTGTGATATACATGATTTATCTTCAACTGCATGCGAAACAAACGAGATAGCTTTAAATCCATGCGAAACAGATGATTTAGATTAAAATCAATGCGAAGTAGAAGGCTTATTTTGAAATCCATGCGAATCAAATGGTTTAGCTTCAAATAATTGTGATATACATGATTTAGCTTCAACTGCATTACGAAACAAACTAGTTAGCTTCAAATTCAAGAGAAACACATGATTCAGTTTCAAATAAAAGCGAAGTAGATGGCATTGCATCAAATCCATGCGAATCAAATGGTTTAGCTGCAAATACTTGTGATATACATGATTTAGCTTCAACTCCATGCGATACAAACGATTAGCTTCAAATGCATGCGAAACACATGATTTAGATTAAAATCAATGCGAAGTAGAAGGCTTATCTTCAAATCCATGCGAATCAAATGGTTGAGCTTCAAATACTTGGGATATACATGAATAAGCTTCAACAGCATGCAAAATTAGCGAGTTAGCTTCAAATCTATGCGAAACATATGATTTAGCTTGACATCAATGCGATTTAGAAGGCTTATATTCGAATCCATGCGAAACAAATGGTTTAGCTTCAAATACCTGTGATATACATGATTTATCTTGAACTGCATGCGAAAAAAACGAGATAGCTTTAAATCCATCCGAAACAGATGATTTAGATTAAAATCAATGCGAAGTAGAAGGCTTATTTTGAAATCCATGCGAATCAAATGGTTTAGCTTCAAATAATTGTGATATACATGATTTAGCTTCAATTGCATGCGAAACAAACGAGTTAGCTTGAAATCCAAGCGAAACACATGATTTAGCTTCTTATCAATGCGAAGTAGAAGGCTGATCTTCGAATCCTTGCGAAACAAATGGTTTAGCTTCAAATACTTGTGATGTTCATGAATAAGCTTCAACAGCATGCAAAACTAGCGAGTTAGCTTCAAATCCATGCGAAACACATGATTTAACTTCAAATCAATGCGAAGTAGAAGGCTGATCTTCGAATCCACGCGATACAAATGGATTAGCTTCAAATACTTGTGATATACATGATTTATCTTCAACTGCATGCGAAACAAACGAGATAGCTTTAAATCCATCCGAAACAGATGATTTAGATTAAACTCAATGCGAAGTAGAAGGCTTATTTTGAAATCCATGCGAATCAAATGGTTTAGCTTCAAATAATTGTGATATACATGATTTAGCTTCAACTGCATTACGAAACAAACTAGTTAGCTTCAAATTCAAGAGAAACACATGATTCAGTTTCAAATAAAAGCGAAGTAGATGGCATTGCATCAAATCCATGCGAATCAAATGGTTTAGCTGCAAATACTTGTGATGTGCATGATTTAGCTTCAAATGCAAGCGAAACGAACGAGTTAGCTTCAAATCCATGCGAAACACATGATTTTGCTTCTTATCAATGCGAAGTAGAAGGCTGATCTTCGAATCCTTGCGAAACAAATGGTTTAGCTTCAAATACTTGTGATATACATGAATAAGCTTCAACAGCATGCAAAATTAGCGAGTTAGCTTCAAATCTATGCGAAACATATGATTTAGCTTGACATCAATGCGATTTAGAAGGCTTATATTCGAATCCATGCGAAACAAATGGTTTAGCTTCAAATACCTGTGATATACATGATTTATCTTCAACTGCATGCGAAAAAAACAAGATAGCTTTAAATCCATCCGAAACAGATGATTTAGATTAAAATCAATGCGAAGTAGACGGCTTATTTTGAAATCCATGCGAATCAAATGGTTTAGCTTCAAATAATTGTGATATACATGATTTAGCTTCAATTGCATGCGAAACAAACGAGTTAGCTTCAAATCCATTCGAAACACATGATTTAGCTTCAAATCAATGCGAAGTAGAAGGCTTATCTTCAAATCCATGCGAAACAAGTGGTTCAGCTTCAAATACTTGTGATGTGCATGATTTAGCTTCAAATGCAAGCGAAACGAACGAGTTAGCTTCAAATCCATGCGAAACACATGATTTTGCTTCTTATCAATGCGAAGTAGAAGGCTGATCTTCGAATCCTTGCGAAACAAATGGTTTAGCTTCAAATACTTGTGATGTACATGAATAAGCTTCAACAGCATGCAAAACTAGCGAGTTAGCTTCAAATCCATGCGAAACACATGATTTAGCTTGAAATCAATGCGATTTAGAAGGCTTATCTACGAATCCATGCGAAACAACTGGTTTAGCTTCAAATACCTGTGATATACATGATTTATCTTCAACTGCATGCGAAACAAACGAGATAGCTTTAAATCCATGCGAAACAGATGATTTAGATTAAAATCAATGCGAAGTAGAAGGCTTATTTTGAAATCCATGCGAATCAAATGGTTTAGCTTCAAATAATTGTGATATACATGATTTAGCTTCAACTGCATTACGAAACAAACTAGTTAGCTTCAAATTCAAGAGAAACACATGATTCAGTTTCAAATAAAAGCGAAGTAGATGGCATTGCATCAAATCCATGCGAATCAAATGGTTTAGCTGCAAATACTTGTGATATACATGATTTAGCTTCAACTCCATGCGATACAAACGATTAGCTTCAAATGCATGCGAAACACATGATTTAGATTAAAATCAATGCGAAGTAGAAGGCTTATCTTCAAATCCATGCGAATCAAATGGTTGAGCTTCAAATGCTTGGGATATACATGAATAAGCTTCAACAGCATGCAAAATTAGCGAGTTAGCTTCAAATCTATGCGAAACATATGATTTAGCTTGACATCAATGCGATTTAGAAGGCTTATATTCGAATCCATGCGAAACAAATGGTTTAGCTTCAAATACCTGTGATATACATGATTTATCTTCAACTGCATGCGAAAAAAACGAGATAGCTTTAAATCCATCCGAAACAGATGATTTAGATTAAAATCAATGCGAAGTAGAAGGCTTATTTTGAAATCCATGCGAATCAAATGGTTTAGCTTCAAATAATTGTGATATACATGATTTAGCTTCAATTGCATGCGAAACAAACGAGTTAGCTTGAAATCCAAGCGAAACACATGATTTAGCTTCTTATCAATGCGAAGTAGAAGGCTGATCTTCGAATCCTTGCGAAACAAATGGTTTAGTTTCAAATACTTGTGATGTTCATGAATAAGTTTCAACAGCATGCAAAACTAGCGAGTTAGCTTCAAATCCATGCGAAACACATGATTTAACTTCAAATCAATGCGAAGTAGAAGGCTGATCTTCGAATCCACGCGAAACAAATGGATTAGCTTCAAATACTTGTGATATACATGATTTATCTTCAACTGCATGCGAAACAAACGAGATAGCTTTAAATCCATCCGAAACAGATGATTTAGATTAAACTCAATGCGAAGTAGAAGGCTTATTTTGAAATCCATGCGAATCAAATGGTTAAGCTTCAAATAATTGTGATATACATGATTTAGCTTCAATTGCATGCGAAACAAACGAGTTAGCTTGAAATCCAAGCGAAACACATGATTTAGCTTCAAATTCATTCCAAACACATGGTTTAGCCTGATATTCGTGCGAACCTAATGGTTCAGCTTCAAATACTTGTGACATACATGATTTAGCTTCAACTGCATGTGAAACGAACGTGTTAGCTTCAAATTCAAGAGAAACACATGATTCAGTTTCAAATAAAAGCGAAGTAGATGGCATATCACCAAATCCATGCGAATCAAATGGTTTAGCTTCAAATACTTGTGATATACATGATTTAGCTTCAACAGCATGCGATACAAACGATTAGCTTCAAATCCATGCGAAACATATGATTTAACTTCAAATCAATGCGAAATAGAAGGCTGATCTTCGAATCCTTGCGAAACAAATGGTTCAGCTTCAAATACTTGTGACATACATGATTTAGCTTCAACTGCATGTGAAACGAACGTGTTAGCTTCAAATTCAAGAGAAACACATGATTCAGTTTCAAATAAAAGCGAAGTAGATGGCATAGCATCAAATCTATGCGAATCAAATGGTTTAGCTTCAAATACTTGTGATATACATGATTTAGCTTCAACTGCATGCGATACAAACGATTAGCTTCAAATCCATGCGAAACATATGATTTAACTTCAAATCAATGCGAAGTAGAAGGCTGATCTTCGAATCCACGCGAAACAAATGGATTAGCTTCAAATACTTGTGATATACATGATTTATCTTCAACTGCATGCGAAACAAACGAGATAGCTTTAAATCCATCCGAAACAGATGATTTAGATTAAAATCTACGCGAAGTAGAAGGCTTATTTTGAAATCCATGCGAATCAAATGGTTTAGCTTCAAATAATTGTGATATACATGATTTAGCTTGAATTGCATGCGAAACAAACGAGTTAGCTTGAAATCCAAGCGAAACACATGATTTAGCTTCAAATCAATGCGAAGTAGAAGGCTTATCTTCAAATCCATGCGAAACAAGTGGTTCAGCTTCAAATACTTGTGGTGTGCACGATTTAGCTTCAAATGCAAGCGAAACGAACGAGTTAGCTTCAAATCCATGCGAAACACATGAATTTGCTTCTTATCAATGCGAAGTAGAAGGCTGATCTTCGTATCCTTGCGAAACAAATGGTTTAGCTTCAAATACTTGTGATATACATGATTTAGCTTCAACAGCATGCAAAACTAACGAGTTAGCTTCAAATCCATGCGAAACACATGAGTTAGCTTCTTATCAATGCGAAGTAGAAGGCTGATCTTCGAATCCTTGCGAAACAAATGGTTTAGCTTCAAATACTTGTGATATACATGAATAAGCTTTAACAGCATGCAAAATTAGCGAGTTAGCTTCAAATCTATGCGAAACATATGATTTAGCTTGACATCAATGCGATTTAGAAGGCTTATATTCGAATCCATGCGAAACAAATGGTTTAGCTTCAAATACCTGTGATATACATGATTTTTCTTCAACTGCATGCGAAACAAACGAGATAGCTTTAAATCCATGCGAAACAGATGATTTAGATTAAAATCAATGCGAAGTAGAAGGCTTATTTTGAAATCCATGCGAATCAAATGGTTTAGCTTCAAATAATTGTGATATACATGATTTAGCTTCAACTGCATTACGAAACAAACTAGTTAGTTTCAAATCCACGCGAAACACATGATTTAGCTTCAAATCAATGCGAAGTAGAAGGCTTACCTTCAAATCCATGCGAATCAAATGGTTTAGCTTTAAATCAATACAAGGTAGATGTCTGATCTTCGAATCCATGCGAAACAAATGGTTTAGCTTCAAATACTAGTTTGATACATTATTTAGCTTCAATTGCATGCGAAACAAACGAGTTAGCTTGAAATCCAAGCGAAACACATGATTTCGCTTCAAATCAATGCGAAGTAGAAGGCTTATTTTGAAATCCATGCGATTCAAATGGTGAGCTTCATATACATGGGATTTTCATGATTCAGCATCAACTGCATGCGTAACAAACGAGTTAGCTTCAAATCTATGCGAAACACATGATTTAGCTTCAAATTCATTCCAAACACATTGTTTAGCCTGATATTCGTGCGAAACAAATGGTTCAGCTTCAAATACTTGTGACATACATGATTTAGCTTCAACTGCATGTGAAACGATAGTGTTAGCTTCAAATTCAAGAGAAACACATGATTCAGTTTCAAATAAAAGCGAAGTAGATGGCATAGCATCAAATCCATGCGAATCAAATGGTTTAGCTTCAAATACTTGTGATATACATGATTTAGCTTCAATTGCATGCGATACAAACGAGTTAGCTTGAAATCCAAGCGAAAGACATGATTTAGCTTCAAATCAATGCGAAGTAGAAGGCTTATTTTGAAATCCATGCGAACCAAATGGTTTAGCTTCAAATAATTGTGATATACATGATTTAGCTTCAACTGCATTGCGAAACAAACTAGTTAGTTTCATATCCATGCGAAACACATGATTTACCTTCTTATCAATGCGAAGTAGATGGCTGACCTTCGAATCCTTGCGAAACAAATGGTTTATCTTCAAATACCTGTGATATACATGAATAAGCTTCAACAGCATGCAAAACTAGCGAGTTAGATTCAAATCCATGCGAAACACATGATTTAGCTTGAAATCAATGCGATTTAGAAGGCTTATCTTCGAATTCATGCGAAACAAATGGTTTAGCTTCAAATACCTGTAGTATACATGATTTATCTTCAACTGCATGCTAAACAAACGAATTAGCTTGAAATCCAAGCGAAACACATGATTTAGCTTCAAATCAATGCGAAGTAGAAGGCTTATTTTGAAATCCATGCGAGTCAAATGGTTTAGCTTCAAATAATTGTGATATAAAGGATTTAGCTTCAACTGCATGCGATACAAACGATTAGCTTCAAATCCATGCGAAACATATGATTTAACTTCAAATCAATGCGAAGTAGAAGGCTGATCTTCGAATCCACGCGATACAAATGGATTAGCTTCAAATACTTGTGATATACATGATTTATCTTCAACTGCATGCGAAACAAACGAGATAGCTTTAAATCCATCCGAAACAGATGATTTAGATTAAAATCAATGCGAAGTAGAAGGCTTATTTTGAAATCCATGCGAAACAAATGGTTCAGCTCCAAATACTTGTGATATACATGATTTAGCTTCAACTGCATGGGAAACAAACGAGTTAGCTTCAAATCCAAGCGAAAAACATGAGTTAGCATCAAGTCAACACGAAGTTGAAGGCTTAGCTTCAAATCCATGCGAAACACCCGATTTAGCATCAAATCAATGCGAAGTAGAAGGCTTAGCTTAAAATCCATGCGTAGCAAATGGTTTAGCTTCACATACTTGTGATACACATGATTTAGCTTCAACTGCATGCGAAACGAACGAGTTAGTTTGAAATCCAAGCGAAACACATGATTTAGCTTCAAATCAATTCGAAGTAGAAGGGTTATCTTCGAATCCATGCGAAACAAATGGTTTAGCTTCAAACACCTGTGATATACATGATTCAGCTTGAACTGCATGCGTAACAAATGAGTTAGCTTCAAATCTATGCGAAACGCATGATTTAGCTTCAAATTCATTCCAAACACATGGTTTAGCCTGATATTCGTGCGAAACAAATGGTTCAGCTTCAAATACTTGTGACATACATGATTTAGCTTCAACTGCATGTGAAACGAACGTGTTAGCTTCAAATTCAAGAGAAACACATGATTCAGTTTCAAATAAAAGCGAAGTAGATGGCATAGCATCAAATCCATGCGAATCAAATGGTTTAGCTTCAAATACTTGTTTGATACATGATCTATCTTCAATTGCATGCGAAACAAACGAGTTAGCTTGAAATCCAAGCGAAACACATGATTTAGCTTCAAATCAATGCGAAGTAGAAGGCTTATTTTGAAATCCATGCGAATCAACTGGTTTATCTTCAAATAACTGTGATATACATGATTTAGCTTCAACAGCATGAAAACTAACGAGTTAGATTCAAATCCATGAGAAACACATGATTTTGCTTCAAATCAATGCGAAGTAGAAGGCTTATCTTCAAATCCATGCGAATCAAATGGTTTAGCTACAAATACTTGTTTGATACATTATCTAGCTTCAATTACATGCGAAACAAACGAGTTAGCTTGAAATGCAAGCGAAACACATGATTTAGCAACAAATCAATGCAAAGTAGAAGGCTTATTTTGAAATCCATGCGAGTCAAATGGTTTAGCTTCAAATAATTGTGATATACATGATTTAGCTTCAACTGCATGCGATACAAACGATTAGCTTCAAATCCATGCGAAACATATGATTCAACTTCAAATCAATGCGAAGTAGAAGGCTGATCTTCGAATCCACGCGATACAAATGGATTAGCTTCAAATACTTGTGATATACATGATTTATCTTCAACTGCATGCGAAACAAACGAGATAGCTTTAAATCCATCCGAAACAGATGATTTAGATTAAAATCAATGCGAAGTAGAAGGCTTATTTTGAAATCCATGCGAAACAAATGGTTCAGCTCCAAATACTTGTGATATACATGATTTAGCTTCAACTGCATGCGAAACAAACGAGTTAGCTTCAAATCTATGCGAAACGCATGATTTAGCTTCAAATTCATTCCAAACACATGGTTTAGCCTGATATTCGTGCGAAACAAATGGTTCAGCTTCAAATACTTGTGACATACATGATTTAGCTTCAACTGCATGTGAAACGAACGTGTTAGCTTCAAATTCAAGAGAAACACATGATTCAGTTTCAAATAAAAGCGAAGTAGATGGCATAGCATCAAATCCATGCGAATCAAATGGTTTAGCTTCAAATACTTGTTTGATACATGATCTATCTTCAATTGCATGCGAAACAAACGAGTTAGCTTGAAATCCAAGCGAAACACATGATTTAGCTTCAAATCAATGCGAAGTAGAAGGCTTATTTTGAAATCCATGCGAATCAACTGGTTTATCTTCAAATAACTGTGATATACATGATTTAGCTTCAACAGCATGAAAACTAACGAGTTAGATTCAAATCCATGCGAAACACATGATTTTGCTTCAAATCAATGCGAAGTAGAAGGCTTATCTTCAAATCCATGCGAATCAAATGGTTTAGCTTCAAATAATTGTGATATGCATGATTTATCTTCAACTGCATGCGAAACAAACGAGATAGCTTTAAATCCATCCGAAACAGATGATTTAGATTAAAATCAATGCGAAGTAGAAGGCTTATTTTGAAATCCATGCGAAACAAATGTTTCAGCTCCAAATACTTGTGATATACATGATTTAGCTTCAACTGCATGCGAAACAAACGAGTTAGCTTCAAATCTAAGCGAAAAACATGAGTTAGCATCAAGTCAACACGAAGTTGAAGGCTTAGCTTCAAATCCATGCGAAACACCCGATTTAGCATCAAATCAATGCGAAGTAGAAGGCTTATTTTGAAATCCATGCGAATCAACTGGTTTATCTTCAAATAACTGTGATATACATGATTTAGCTTCAACAGCATGAAAACTAACGAGTTAGATTCAAATCCATGAGAAACACATGATTTTGCTTCAAATCAATGCGAAGTAGAAGGCTTATCTTCAAATCCATGCGAATCAAATGGTTTAGCTTCAAATAATTGTGATATGCATGATTTATCTTCAACTGCATGCGAAACAAACGAGTTAGCTTCAAATCCATGCGAAACACATGATTTAGCTTTAAATCAATACGAGGTAGATGGCTGATCTTCGAAGCCATGCGAAACAAATGGTTTAGCTACAAATACTTGTTTGATACATTATCTAGCTTCAATTACATGCGAAACAAACGAGTTAGCTTGAAATGCAAGCGAAACACATGATTTAGCAACAAATCAATGCAAAGTAGAAGGCTTATTTTGAAATCCATGCGAGTCAAATGGTTTAGCTTCAAATAATTGTGATATACATGATTTAGCTTCAACTGCATGCGATACAAACGAGATAGCTTTAAATCCATACGAAACAGATGATTTAGATTAAAATCAATGCGAAGTAGAAGGCTTATTTTGAAATCCATGCGAATCAAATGGTTCAGCTCCAAATAGTTGTGATATACATGATTTAGCTTCAACTGCATGCGAAACAAAAGAGTTAGCTTCAAATCTATGCGAAACGCATGATTTAGCTTCAAATTCATTCCAAACACATGGTTTAGCCTGATATTCGTGCGAAACAAATGGTTCAGCTTCAAATACTTGTGACATACATGATTTAGCTTCAACTGCATGTGAAACGAACGTGTTAGCTTCAAATTCAAGAGAAACACATGATTCAGTTTCAAATAAAAGCGAAGTAGATGGCATAGCATCAAATCCATGCGAATCAAATGGTTTAGCTTCAAATACTTGTTTGATACATGATCTATCTTCAATTGCATGCGAAACAAACGAGTTAGCTTGAAATCCAAGCGAAACACATGATTTAGCTTCAAATCAATGCGAAGTAGAAGGCTTATTTTGAAATCCATGCGAATCAACTGGTTTATCTTCAAATAACTGTGATATACATGATTTAGCTTCAACAGCATGAAAACTAACGAGTTAGATTCAAATCCATGCGAAACACATGATTTTGCTTCAAATCAATGCGAAGTAGAAGGCTTATCTTCAAATCCATGCGAATCAAATGGTTTAGCTTCAAATAATTGTGATATGCATGATTTATCTTCAACTGCATGCGAAACAAACGAGATAGCTTTAAATCCATGCGAAACAGATGATTTAGATTAAAATCAATGCGAAGTAGAAGGCTTATTCTGAAATCCATGCGAATCAAATGGTTTAGCTTCATATAATTGTGATATACATGATTTAGCTTCAACTGCATGCGATACAAACGAGTTAGCTTCAAATCCATGCGAAACACATGATTTAGCTTTAAATCAATACGACGTAGATGGCTGATCTTCGAAGCCATGCGAAACAAATGGTTTAGCTTCAAATACTTGTTTGATACATTATCTAGCTTCAATTACATGCGAAACAAACGAGTTAGCTTGAAATGCAAGCGAAACACATGATTTTGCATCAAATCAATGCAAAGTAGAAGGCTTATTTTGAAATCCATGCGAATCAAATGGTTTAGCTTCAAATACTTGTTTGATACATTATCTAGCTTCAATTACATGCGAAACAAACGAGTTAGCTTGAAATGCAAGCGAAACACATGATTTAGCATCAAATCAATGCAAACTAGAAGGCTTATTTTGAAATCCATGCGAGTCAAATGGTTTAGCTTCAAATAATTGTGATATACATGATTTAGCTTCAACTGCATGTGATACAAACGATTAGCTTCAAATCCATGCGAAACATATGATTTAACTTCAAATCAATGCGAAGTAGAAGGCTGATCTTCGAATCCACGCGATACAAATGGATTAGCTTCAAATACTTGTGATATACATGATTCATCTTCAACTGCATGCGAAACAAACGAGATAGCTTTAAATCCACCCGAAACAGATGATTTAGATTAAAATCAATGCGAAGTAGAAGGCTTATTTTGAAATCCATGCGAAACAAATGGTTCAGTTCCAAATACTTGTGATATACATGATTTAGCTTCAACTGCATGCGAAACAAACGAGTTAGCTTCAAATCCAAGCGAAAAACATGAGTTAGCATCAAGTCAACACGAAGTTGAAGGCTTATCTTCAAATCCATGCGAATCAAATGGTTTAGCTTCAAATAATTGTGATATGCATGATTTATCTTCAACTGCATGCGAAACAAACGAGATAGCTTTAAATCCATCCGAAACAGATGATTTAGATTAAAATCAATGCGAAGTAGAAGGCTTATTTTGAAATCCATGCGAAACAAATGGTTCAGCTCCAAATACTTGTGATATACATGATTTAGCTTCAACTGCATGCGAAACAAACGAGTTAGCTTCAAATCTAAGCGAAAAACATGAGTTAGCATCAAGTCAACACGAAGTTGAAGGCTTAGCTTCAAATCCATGCGAAACACCCGATTTAGCATCAAATCAATGCGAAGTAGAAGGCTTAGCTTAAAATCCATGCGTAGCAAATGGTTTAGCTTCACATACTTGTGATATACATGATTTAGCTTCAACTGCATGCGAAACGAACGAGTTAGTTTGAAATCCAAGCGAAACACATGATCTAGCTTCAAATCAATTCGAAGTAGAAGGGTTATCTTCGAATCCATGCGAAACAAATGGTTTAGCTTCAAACACCTGTGATATACATGATTCAGCTTCAACTGCATGCGTAACAAATGAGTTAGCTTCAAATCTATGCGAAACGCATGATTTAGCTTCAAATTCATTCCAAACACATGGTTTAGCCTGATATTCGTGCGAAACAAATGGTTCAGCTTCAAATACTTGTGACATACATGATTTAGCTTCAACTGCATGTGAAACGAACGTGTTAGCTTCAAATTCAAGAGAAACACATGATTCAGTTTCAAATAAAAGCGAAGTAGATGGCATAGCATCAAATCCATGCGAATCAAATGGTTTAGCTTCAAATACTTGTTTGATACATGATCTATCTTCAATTGCATGCGAAACAAACGAGTTAGCTTGAAATCCAAGCGAAACACATGATTTAGCTTCAAATCAATGCGAAGTAGAAGGCTTATTTTGAAATCCATGCGAATCAACTGGTTTATCTTCAAATAACTGTGATATACATGATTTAGCTTCAACAGCATGAAAACTAACGAGTTAGATTCAAATCCATGCGAAACACATGATTTTGCTTCAAATCAATGCGAAGTAGAAGGCTTATCTTCAAATCCATGCGAATCAAATGGTTTAGCTTCAAATAATTGTGATATGCATGATTTATCTTCAACTGCATGCGAAACAAACGAGATAGCTTTAAATCCATGCGAAACAGATGATTTAGATTAAAATCAATGCGAAGTAGAAGGCTTATTCTGAAATCCATGCGAATCAAATGGTTTAGCTTCATATAATTGTGATATACATGATTTAGCTTCAACTGCATGCGATACAAACGAGTTAGCTTCAAATCCATGCGAAACACATGATTTAGCTTTAAATCAATACGAGGTAGATGGCTGATCTTCGAAGCCATGCGAAACAAATGGTTTAGCTTCAAATACTTGTTTGATACATTATCTAGCTTCAATTACATGCGAAACAAACGAGTTAGCTTGAAATGCAAGCGAAACACATGATTTTGCATCAAATCAATGCAAAGTAGAAGGCTTATTTTGAAATCCATGCGAATCAAATGGTTTAGCTTCAAATACTTGTTTGATACATTATCTAGCTTCAATTACATGCGAAACAAACGAGTTAGCTTGAAATGCAAGCGAAACACATGATTTAGCATCAAATCAATGCAAACTAGAAGGCTTATTTTGAAATCCATGCGAGTCAAATGGTTTAGCTTCAAATAATTGTGATATACATGATTTAGCTTCAACTGCATGCGAATCAAACGACATAGCTTCAAATCCATGCGAAACACATGATTTAGCTTCAAATAAACGCGAATTAGAAGGCTGATCTTCGAATCCATGCGAAACAAATGGCTCAGGCTCAAATACTTGTGATATGCGTGATTTAGCTTCAACAGCATGCGAAACAAACGTGTTTGCTTCAAATCCAAGCGAAACACATGATTTAGGATCAAATCAATGCGAAGTAGAAGGCTTAGCTTCAAATCCATGCGAAACAAATGGTTTAGCTTCAAACACTTGTTTTATACATGATTTAGCTTCAACTGCATGCGAAACAGATGGTGCAGCTTCAAATACTTGTGATGAACATGATTTAGCTTCAACTGCATGCGAAACAAACGAGTTAGCTTCAAATCCTAGCGATAGACATGATTTAGCTTCAAATCAATGCGAAGTAGAAGGCTTATCTTCGAATCCATGCGAAACAAATGATTTAGCTTCAATTATATGTGATATACATGATTTAGCTTCAAATGCATGCGAAGAAACGAGCTAGCTTCAAATCCATTCAAAACACATGATTTAGCTTCAAATTCATTCGAAAGACATGGTTTAGCGTACTATTCATGGGAATCAAATGGTTAAGATTCAAATACTTGTGATATACATGATATAGCTTCAAATGCAGGCGAAACAAACGAGTCAGCTTCAAATCCATGCGAAACACATAATTTAGCTTCACATAAACGCGAAGTAGGAGGCTGATCTTCGAATCCATGCGAAACAAATGGCTCAGGCTCAAATACTTATGATATACATGATTTAGCTTCGACTGCATGCGAAAGAAACGAGTTAGCTTCCAATACAAGCGAAACACATGATTTAGCTTCAAATCAATGCGAAGTAGAAGGCTGATCTTCGAATCCACACGAAACAGATGATTTAGCTTCAAATTCTTGTGATGTACATGATTTAGCTTCAACTGCATGCGAAACAGACGTGTAAGCTTCAAATCCATGCGAATCACATGATTCAGCATCAAATCCATGCGAAACACATGATTTAGCACCAAACCAATGCGAAGTAGGAGGCTTAGATTCAGTTCCATGGGAATCAAATGGTTTAGCTTCAAATACTTGTGATAAACATGATTTAGTTTCAACTGCATGCGAGACAATCGAGTTAGCTTCAAATCCATGCGAAACACATGATTTAGCTTCAAGTCAATGCGAAGCAGAAGTCTGATCTTGGAATCGATGCGAAACAAATGGTTTAGCTTCAAATACTTGTTTTATACATGATTTTGCTTCAACTGCATGCGAAACAAACGAGTTAGTTTCAAATCCAAGCGAAACATATGATTTAGCTTCAAATCAATGCGAAGTAGAAGGCTGATCTCCGAATCCACAAGAAACAGATTGTTTAGCTTCAAATACTTGTGATAAACATGATTTTGCTTCAACAGCATGCCAAACAAACGTGTTAGCTTCAAATCCATGCGAAATTCATGATTTAACTTCAATTCAATACGAAGTAGAATGCTTATCATCGAATCCATGCGAAACAAATGGTTCAGCTTCAAATACTTGTGATGAACATGATCTATCTTCAACTGCATGCGAATCAATTGGTTTAGCACCAAATACTTGTGATGTACATGATTTTGCTTCAAATGCAGGCGAAACGAACGAGTAAGCTTCAAATCCATGCGAAACACATGATTTAGATTCAAATCAATGCGAAGTAGAAGGCTTAGTTTCAAATCCAGCGAAACGAATGATTTAGCTTCAAATACATGCGAATATCACTGATATAGCTTCAAATGCAGGTGAAACAAACGAGTTAGCTTTAAATCCATGCAAAAGACATGATTTACCTTCAATGCGAAGTAGAAGGCTTAGTTTGAAATCCATGCGAATAAAGTTCTTTAGCTTCAAATACTTATGATATACATGATTTAGCTTCAACTGCATGCGAAACAAACGACATAGCTTCAAATCCATGCGAAACACATGATTTAGCTTCAAATAAACGCGAATTAGGAGGCTGATCTTCGAATCCATGCGAAACAAATGGCTCAGGCTTAAATACTTGTGATATGCGTGATTTAGCTTCAACAGCAAACGGAACAAACGAGTTAGCTTCAAATCCATGCGAAACACATGACTTAGCATCAAATCAATGCGAAGTAGAAGGCTTAGCTTCGAATCCATGCGAAACAAATGGTTCAGCTTCAAATACTTGTGATATACATGATTTAGCTTCAACAGCATGCGAAACAAACGAGTTAGCTTCAAATCCATGCGAAACACATGATTTAGCATCGAATCAATGCGAAGTAGAAGGCTTACCTTCGAATCCACACGAAACAGATGGTTTAGCTTCAATTATATGTGATATACATGATTTAGCTTCAACAGCATGCGAAACAAACGAGTAAGCTTCAAATCCATGCGAATCACATGATTCAGCATCAAATCCATGCGAAACACATGATTTAGCACCAAACCAATGCGAAGTAGGAGGCTTAGATTCAGTTCCATGGGAATCAAATGGTTTAGCTTCAAATACTTGTGATAAACATGATTTAGTTTCAACTGCATGCGAGACAATCGAGTTAGCTTCAAATCCATGCGAAACACATGATTTAGCTTCAAGTCAATGCGAAGCAGAAGTCTGATCTTGGAATCGATGCGAAACAAATGGTTTAGCTTCAAATACTTGTTTTATACATGATTTTGCTTCAACTGCATGCGAAACAAACGAGTTAGTTTCAAATCCAAGCGAAACATATGATTTAGCTTCAAATCAATGCGAAGTAGAAGGCTGATCACCGAATCCACAAGAAACAGATTGTTTAGCTTCAAATACTTGTGATAAACATGATTTTGCTTCAACAGCATGCCAAACAAACGTGTTAGCTTCAAATCCATGCGAAATTCATGATTTAACTTCAATTCAATACGAAGTAGAATGCTTATCATCGAATCCATGCGAAACAAATGGTTCAGCTTCAAATACTTATGATGAACATGATCTATCTTCAACTGCATGCGAATCAATTGGTTTAGCACCAAATACTTGTGATGTACATGATTTTGCTTCAAATGCAGGTGAAACGAACGAGTAAGCTTCAAATCCATGCGAAACACATGATTTAGATTCAAATCAATGCGAAGTAGAAGGCTTAGTTTCAAATCCAGCGAAACGAATGATTTAGCTTCAAATACATGCGAATATCACTGATATAGCTTCAAATGCAGGTGAAACAAACGAGTTAGCTTTAAATCCATGCAAAAGACATGATTTACCTTCAATGCGAAGTAGAAGGCTTAGTTTGAAATCCATGCGAATAAAGTTCTTTAGCTTCAAATACTTATGATATACATGATTTAGCTTCAACTGCATGCGAAACAAACGACATAGCTTCAAATCCATGCGAAACACATGATTTAGCTTCAAATAAACGCGAATTAGGAGGCTGATCTTCGAATCCATGCGAAACAAATGGCTCAGGCTTAAATACTTGTGATATGCGTGATTTAGCTTCAACAGCAAACGGAACAAACGAGTTAGCTTCAAATCCATGCGAAACACATGACTTAGCATCAAATCAATGCGAAGTAGAAGGCTTAGCTTCGAATCCATGCGAAACAAATGGTTCAGCTTCAAATACTTGTGATATACATGATTTAGCTTCAACAGCATGCGAAACAAACGAGTTAGCTTCAAATCCATGCGAAACACATGATTTAGCATCGAATCAATGCGAAGTAGAAGGCTTACCTTCGAAACCACACGAAACAGATGGTTTAGCTTCAATTATATGTGATATACATGATTTAGCTTCAACAGCATGCGAAACAAACGAGTAAGCTTCAAATTCATGCGAATCACATGATTCAGCATCAAATCCATGCGAAACACATGATTTAGCACCAAACCAATGCGAAGTAGGAGGCTTAGATTCAGTTCCATGGGAATCAAATGGTTTAGCTTCAAATACTTGTGATAAACATGATTTAGTTTCAACTGCATGCGCGACAATCGAGTTAGCTTCAAATCCATGCGAAACACATGATTTAGCTTCAAGTCAATGCGAAGCAGAAGTCTGATCTTGGAATCGATGCGAAACAAATGGTTTAGCTTCAAATACTTGTTTTATACATGATTTTGCTTCAACTGCATGCGAAACAAACGAGTTAGTTTCAAATCCAAGCGAAACATATGATTTAGCTTCAAATCAATGCGAAGTAGAAGGCTGATCTCCGAATCCACAAGAAACAGATTGTTTAGCTTCAAATACTTGTGATAAACATGATTTTGCTTCAACAGCATGCCAAACAAACGTGTTAGCTTCAAATCCATGCGAAATTCATGATTTAACTTCAATTCAATACGAAGTAGAATGCTTATCATCGAATCCATGCGAAACAAATGGTTCAGCTTCAAATACTTGTGATGAACATGATCTATCTTCAACTGCATGCGAATCAATTGGTTTAGCACCAAATACTTGTGATGTACATGATTTTGCTTCAAATGCAGGCGAAACGAACGAGTAAGCTTCAAATCCATGCGAAACACATGATTTAGATTCAAATCAATGCGAAGTAGAAGGCTTAGTTTCAAATCCAGCGAAACGAATGATTTAGCTTCAAATACATGCGAATATCACTGATATAGCTTCAAATGCAGGTGAAACAAACGAGTTAGCTTTGAATCCATGCAAAAGACATGATTTACCTTCAATGCGAAGTAGAAGGCTTAGTTTGAAATCCATGCGAATAAAGTTCTTTAGCTTCAAATACTTATGATATACATGATTTAGCTTCAACTGCATGCGAAACAAACGACATAGCTTCAAATCCATGCGAAACACATGATTTAGCTTCAAATAAACGCGAATTAGGAGGCTGATCTTCGAATCCATGCGAAACAAATGGCTCAGGCTTAAATACTTGTGATATGCGTGATTTAGCTTCAACAGCAAACGGAACAAACGAGTTAGCTTCAAATCCATGCGAAACACATGACTTAGCATCAAATCAATGCGAAGTAGAAGGCTTAGCTTCGAATCCATGCGAAACAAATGGTTCAGCTTCAAATACTTGTGATATACATGATTTAGCTTCAACAGCATGCGAAACAAACGAGTTAGCTTCAAATCCATGCGAAACACATGATTTAGCATCGAATCAATGCGAAGTAGAAGGCTTACCTTCGAATCCACACGAAACAGATGGTTTAGCTTCAATTATATGTGATATACATGATTTAGCTTCAACAGCATGCGAAACAAACGAGTTGGCTTCACATCCATTCAATACACATGATTTAGCTTCAAATTCATTCGAAAGACATGGTTTAGCTTAATATTCATGCCAAACAAATGGTTCAGCTTCAAATACTTATGATATACATGATTTAGCATGAACTGCAGGCGAAAAAAACGAGTTAGCTTCAAATCCATGCGAAACACATGGATTAGATTCAAATCAATGCGAAGTAGGAGGCTTATATTCGAATGCATGCGAAACAAATGGCTCAGGCTCAAATACTTGTGTTATACATGATTTAGCTTCAGCACTATGCGAAACAAACGAGTTAGCTTCAAATCCAAACGAAACACATGATTCAGCTTCAAATCAATGCGGAGTAGGAAGTTTAGCTTCAAATCCTAGCGAAAGACATGATTTAGCTCCAAATCAATGCGAAGTAGAAGGCTTAGCTTCAAATCCATGGGAATTAAATGGTTTAGCTTCTAATACTTGTGATATATATGATTTAGCTTCAAATCCATGCGAAACACCCGATTTAGCTTCAAATCAATGCGAAGTAGAAGTCCTAGCTTCAAATCCATACCAATCAAACGGTTTATCTTCAAATACTTGTGATATACATGATTTAGCTTCAACTGCGTGCGAAACAAACGAGTTAGCTTCAGATCCATTCAAAACACATGATTTAGCTTCAAATCCATGCGAAACTCATGATTTAGCTTCAAATCAATACGAAGTAGAAGGCTGATCTTCGAATCCATGCGAATCAATTGGTTTAGCTTCAAATACTTGTGATATGCGTGATTTTGCTTCAACTGCATGCAAAACCAACGAGTTTGCTTCAAATCCAAGCGAAACACATGATTGAGATTCAAATCAAAGCGAAGTAGAAGGCTTAGCTTCAAATCCGGGGAAACGAATGATTTAGCTTCAAATACTTGCGAATATCACTGATATAGCTTCAAATGCAGGTGAATCAAACGTGTTAGCATTAAATCCATGCGAAACACATGATTTAGCATCAAATCAATGCGAACTAGAAGGCTTACCTTCGAATCCACACGAAACAGATGGTTTCGCTTCAAATACTTGTGATGTACATGATTTAGCTTCAACTGCATGCGAAATAAACGAGTTAGCTCCAAATCCAAGCGAGACATATGATTTCGCTTCAAATCAATGCGAAGTAGAAGGCTGATCTCCGAATCCACACGAAACAGATTGTTTAGATTCAAAAACGTGTGATATACATGATTTAGTTTCAACTGCATGCGAAACAAACGAGTTAGCTTCCAATGCAAGCGAAACACATGATTTAGCTTCAAATCAATGCGAAGTAGAAGGCTGATCTTCGAATCCACACGAAACAGATGATTTAATTTCAAATAGTTGTGATGTACATGATTTAGCTTCAACTGCATGCGAAACAAACGCGTTAGCTTCAAGTTCAAGCGAAACACATGATTTAGCTTTAATTCAATGCGAAGTAGATGGCTTATCATCAAATCCATGCGAATCAAACGGGTTAGCTTCAAACACTTGTGATATACATGATTTAGCTTCAACTGCATGCAAAACAAACGAGTAAGCTTCAAATCCATGCGAAACACATGATTTAGCTTCAAATCAATGCGATGCAGAAGTCTGATCTTCGAATCCATGCGGAAACAAATGGTTTAGCTTCAAATAATTGTGATATACATGGTTTAGCCTCAAATGCAGGGAAATGAATGAGTTAGCTTCAAATACAAGCGAAACACATGATTCTGCCTCAAATCAATGCGAAATAGAAGGCTTAGCTTCAAATCCATGCGAAACAAAAAGTTAAGATTGTAATACTTGTGACATACATGATTTAGATTCAAATGTATGCGAAACTAACGAGTTAGTTTCAAATACAAGCGAAACACACGATTCCGCTTCAAATCAGTGCGAAGCAGAAGTCTGATCTTCGAATCCATGCGGAAACAAATGGTTTAGCTTCAAATAATTGTGATATACATGGTTTAGCCTCACATGCAGGCGAAATGAATGAGTTAGCTTCAAATACAAGCGAAACACATGATTCAGCTTCAATTCAATACGAAGTAGAAGGCTTTGCTTCAAATCCATGCGAAACAAAAGGTTCAGCTTCAAATACTTGTGATATACATGATTTAGTTTCAACTGCATGCGAAACAAACGAGTTAGCTTTAGATCCAAGCGAAACACATGATTTAGAATCAAATCAATCCGAAGTAGAAGACTTAGCTTCAAATACATGAGAAACATATGGTTAGCTTCAAATCAATTGGAAGTAGAAGGCTTAGCTTCCAATCCATGCGAAACACATGATTTAGCTTCAACAGCATGCGAAACAGATGGTTCAGTTTCAAATACTTGTGATGAACATGATTTAGCTTCAACTGCATGTGAAACAAACGAGTTAGCTTCAAATACAAGCGAAGAAGAAGACTTAGTTTCAAATCCATGCGAAACGAATAGTTTAGCTCCAAATACTTGTGATATACATGATTTAGCTTCAAATGCAGGCGAATCAAACGAGTTAGCTTTAAATCCATGCGAAACACATGATTTAGCATCAAATCTATGCGAAGTAGAAGGCTTACCTTCGAATCCACACGAAACAGATGGTTTCGCTTCAAATACTTGTGATATACATGATTTATATTCAACTGCATGCGACACAAACGAATTAGCTTCAAATACAAGCGAAACACATGATTCAGCTTCAAATCAATACGAAGTAGAAGGCTTAGCTTCAAATCCATGCGAAACAAAAGGTTCAGCTTCAAATACTTGTTATATACATGATTTAGCTTCAGTTGCATGCGAAACAAACGAGTTAGCTTCTAATCCATACGGAACACATGATTTAGCTGCAAATCAATGCAAAGTAGAATGCTTAGCTTCAAATCCTTGCGGATTAAATGGTTTAGCTTCAAATCCATGCGAAACACATGACTTACCCTCAAATCAATTCGAAGTAGAATGCTTAGCTTCAAATCCATGCGAAACAAATGGTTTAGCTTCAAATACTTGTGATATGCGTGATTTTGCTTCAACAGCATGCGAAACAAACGAGTTAGCTTCAAATACATGCTAATCAAATGGTTTAGCTTCAAATACTTGTGATATATATGATTTATCTTCAACTGCATGCTAAACAAACGAGTTAGCTTCACACCCAATTGAAACACATGATTTAACTTCAAATGAATGCGAAGAAGAAGGTTTAGCTTCAAATCAATGCGAATCAAATGGTTTAGGTTCAAATACTTGTGACATACATGATTTGGCTTCTACAGCATGCGAAACAATCGAGATAGCTTCAAATCCAAAGGAATCACATGATCCAGTTTGAAATCATTGCGACACAGAAGGCTTAGCTTCAAATCCATGCGAAAGAAATGGTTTAGCTTCGAATACTTATGATATACATGATATAGATTCAACCGCATGCGAAACAAACGATTTAGGTTCTAATCCATGCGAAACAAATCATTTAGCTTCAAATACTTGTGATATACACGATTTAGCTTCAACAGCATGAGAAAGAAACGACGAAGCTTCAATTCCAAAGGAATCACATGATTCAGATTCAAATCAATGCGACGTAGAAGGCTTATCTTCAAATCCATGCGAATCAAATGGTTTAGCTTCAAATACTTGTGATATACATGATTTATCTTCAACTGCGTGCGAATCAAACGAGTTAGCTTCAAATACAAGCGAAACACATGATTCTGCTTCAAATCAATGCGACGTAGAAGGCTTAGATTCAAATCCATGCGGATCAAATGGTTTAGCTTCAAATCCATGCGAAACACATGACTTACCCTCAAATCAATGCGAAGTAGAATGCTTAGCTTCAAATCCATGCGGATCAAATGGTTTAGCTTCAAATACTTGTGATATACATGATTTATCTTCAACTGCGTGCGAAACAAACGAGTTAACTTCAATTACAAGCGAAACACATTATTCAGCTTCAAATCAATTCGAAGTAGAAGGCTTATCTTCAAATCCATGCGAAACAAATGGTTTAGCTTCGAATACTTGTGATAAACATGATATAGCTTCAACAGCATGCGAAACAAACGAGTTAGCTTCTAATCCATGCGAAACACATGATTTAGTTTCAGATCAATGCGAAGCAGAATGCTTAGTTTCAAATCCAAGCGAAACGAATGATTGAGCTTCAAATACTTGTCAATATATGTGATATAGCTCCGACGGCAGGCGAAACAATCGAGTTAGATTGACATCCATGCGAAAGACATGATTTAGCTTCAAATAAATGCGAAGTAGAAGCCATAGCTTCAAATCAAAGCGAAATAAATGGTTTAGCATCAAATACTTGTGATATACATGATTAAGCTTCAACTGCATGTGAAACAAACGAGTTAGCTTCAAATCCATGCGGAACACATGATTTAGCTTCTAATCAATGCGAAGAAGAAGGCTTAGCTTCAAATCCATGCGAAACAAATCATTTAGCTTCAAATACTTGTGATATACACGATTTAGCTTCAAATGCAGGCAAAACAAACGAGTTAGCTTCCAATCCATGCGAAACACATGATTTAGCTTCAAATCAATGCGAAGTAGGAGACTTATCTTCGAATCCATGCGAAACAAATCATTTAGCTTCAAATACTTGTGATATACACGATTTAGCTTCAAATGCAGGCGAAACAAACGTGTTAGCTTCAAATCCTTGCGAAACACATGATTTAGCTTCAAATTCACTCGAAACACATGGTTTAGCTTAATATTCATGTGAAACAAATGTTACAGCTTGAAATACTTGTGATATACATGATTTAGCTTGAACATCATGTGAAACAAATATGTTAGCTTCAAATTCAAGCGAAACACATAATTCAGCATCAAATCAATGCGAAGTAGAAGGCTTAGTTTCAAATCCACGCGAAACAAATGGTTTAGCTTCAAATACTTGTGATGTAGATGATTTAGTTGCAACTGCATGCTAAACAAACGAGTTAGCTTCAAATCCATGCTGAACACGTGATTTAGCTTCAAATCAATGCGAAGGTGAAGGCTTAGCGTCGAATCCATGCGAAACAAATGGTTTAGCTTCAAATACCTGTGATATACAAGATTTGGCTTCAACTGCGTGCTAAACACGCGAGTTAGCTTCACACCCAAGGGAAACACATGATTTAACTTCAAATGAATGCGAAGTAGAAGCCTTAGCTTCAAATCAATGCGAAACAAATCATTTAGCTTCAAATACTTGTGATATACACGATTTAGCTTCAAATGCAGGCAAAACAAACGCGTTAGCTTCGAATCCATGCGAAATACATGATTTACCTTCAAATCAATGCGAAGTAGAAGGCTTATCTTCAAATCCATTCGAATCAAATGGTTTAACTTCAAATACTTGTGATATACATGATTTATCTTCAACTGCGTGCGAATCAAACCAGTTAGCTTCAAATACAAGCGAAACACATGATTCTTCTTCAAATCAATGCGACGTAGAAGGCTTAGCTTCAAATCCATGCGAATCAAATGGTTTAGCTTCAAATCCATGGGAAACACATGGCTTACCCTCAAATCAATGCGAAGTAGAATGCTTAGCTTCAAATCCATGCGGATCAAATGGTTTAGCTTCAAATACTTGTGATATACATGATTTATCTTAAACTGCGTGCGAAACAAACGAGTTAACTTCAATTACAAGCGAAACACATTATTCAGCTTCAAATCAATTCGAAGTAGAAGGCTTATCTTCAAATCCATGCGAAACAAATGGTTTAGCTTCGAATACTTGCGATATACATGATATAGCTTCAACAGCATGCGAAACAAACGAGTTAGCTTGACATCCATGCGAAACACATGATATAGCTTCAAATCAATGCGAAGTAGAAGGCTTAGTTTCAAATCCAAACGAAACACATGATTTAGCTTCAAATACCTGTGATATACATGATTTAGCTTCAACTGCATGCGAAAAAATCGAGTTAGCTTCAAATCCAAGCGAAACACATGATTTAGCCTCAAATCAATGTGACGTAAAAGGCATAGCTTCAAATCCGTGCGAATCAAAAGTTTTAGCTTCAAATACTTGTGATATACATGATTTAGCTTCAACTGCATGCGAATTAAACGAGTTAGCTTCAAATCCATGCGAAATACATGATTCAGCTTCAAATCAATGCGAAGTAGAAGGCTTAGTTTCAAATCCACGCGAAACAAATGGTTTAGCTTCAAATACTTGTGATGTACATGATTTAGCTGCAACTGCATGCGAATCAAACGAGTTAGCTTCAAATACAAGCGAAACACATGATTCAGCTGCAAATCAATACGAAGTAGAAGGCTTAGCTTCAAATCCATGCGAAACAAAAGGTTCAGCTTCAAATACTTGTTATATACATGATTTAGCTTCAATTGCATGCGAAACAAACGAGTTAGCTTCAAATCCATACGGAACACATGATTTAGCTGCAAATCTATGCGAAGCAGAAGGCTGATCTTCGAATCCATGCGAAACAAATGGTTTAGCTTCAAATACTTGTGATTTACATGATTTAACTTCAACTACATGTGATACAAACGAGTTAGCTTAAAATCCAAGCGGAACACATGATTTAGCTTCAAATCAATGCGACGTAGAAGGCTTAGATTCAAATCCTTGCGGATTAAATGGTTTAGCTTCAAATCCATGCGAAACACATGACTTACCCTCAAATCAATGCGAAGTAGAATGCTTAGCTTCAAATCCATGCGAAACAAATGGTTTAGCTTCAAATACTTGTGATATGCGTGATTTTGATTCAACAGCATGCGAAACAAACGAGTTAGCTTCAAATACATGCTAATCAAATGGTTTAGCTTCAAATACTTGTGATATATATGATTTATCTTCAACTGCATGCTAAACAAACGAGTTAGCTTCACACCCAATTGAAACACATGATTTAACTTTAAATGAATGCGAAGAAGAAGGTTCAGCTTCAAATCAATGCGAATCAAATGGTTTAGGTTCAAATACTTGTGACATACATGATTTGGATTCTACAGCATGCGAAACAATCGAGATAGCTTCAAATCCAAGCGAAACTCATGATTTAGCTTCAATTCAATGCGAACTAGAGTGCTTACCTTCAAATCCATGCGAATCAAATGGTTCAGCTTTAAATACTCGTGATATACATGAGCTAGATTCAACTGCATGCGAAACAAACGAGTTAGCATCAAATCCATGCGAAACACACGATTTAGCTTCAAATCAATGCGATGAAGAAGGCTTTGCTTTAAATCCACGCTAACCAATTGGGTTAGCATCAAATACTTCTGATACATATGATTTAGTTTCAACTGCATGCAAAACAAACGAGTTGGCTTCAAATCCATGCGAACCACATAATTTAGCTTCAAATCAATGCGAAGTAGAAGGCTTAGCTTTAAATCCATGCGAAACAAATAATCTAGTTTCAAATACTTGTGAAATACATGATTTAGCTTCAACTGCATGCGAAACAATCGAGTTAGCTTCAAATTCATACGAAACACATGATTTAGTTTCAAATCAATGCGAAGTAGAAGACTGATCTTTGAATCCATGCGAAACAAATGGTTTAGCTTCAAATACTTGTGATATACATGATTTAGCTTCAACTGCATGCGATACAAACGAGTTAGCTTTAGATCCAAGCGAAACACATGATTTAGAATCACATCAATGCGAAGTAGAAGACTTAGCTTCAAATACATGAGAAACATATGGTTAGCTTCAAATCAATTGGAAGTAGAAGGCTTAGCTTCAAATCCATGCGAAACACATGATTTAGCTTCAAATCAATGCGAAGCAGAAGTCTGATCTCCGAATCCATGCGAAACAAATGGTTTAGCTTCAAATACTTGTGATATACATGATTTAGCTTCAAATGCAGGCGGAACGAACGAGCTAGCTTCGAATCCATGCGAAACACATGATTTAGCTGCAAATCAATGCGAAGTAGAAGGCTTAGCTTCAAGTTAATGAGAAACAAATCAATAATGTTCAGATAATTGCGATATAAGTGGTATAGATTCAAATGCAGGCGAAGCAAATGAGTTTGCTTCCAATCCATGCGAAACACATGATTTAGCTTCAACAGCATGCGAAACAGATGGTTCAGTTTCAAATACTTGTGATGAACATGATTTAGCTTCAACTGCATGTGAAACAAACGAGTTAGCTTCAAATACAAGCGAAGAAGAAGACTTAGTTTCAAATCCATGCGAAACGAATAGTTTAGCTCCAAATACTTGTGATATACATGATTTAGCTTCAAATGCAGGCGAATCAAACGAGTTAGCTTTAAATCCATGCGAAACACATGATTTAGCATCAAATCAATGCGAAGTAGAAGGCTTACCTTCGAATCCACACGAAACAGATGGTTTCGCTTCAAATACTTGTGATATACATGATTTATATTCAACTGCATGCGACACAAACGAGTTAGATACAAATACAAGCGAAACACATGATTCAGCTTCAAATCAATACGAAGTAGAAGGCTTAGCTTCAAATCCATGCGAAACAAAAGGTTCAGCTTCAAATACTTGTTATATACATGATTTAGCTTCAGTTGCATGCGAAACAAACGAGTTAGCTTCAAATCCATACGGAACACATGATTTAGCTGCAAATCAATGCAAAGTAGAATGCTTAGCTTCAAATCCTTGCGGATTAAATGGTTTAGCTTCAAATCCATGCGAAACACATGACTTACCCTCAAATCAATTCGAAGTAGAATGCTTAGCTTCAAATCCATGCGAAACAAATGGTTTAGCTTCAAATACTTGTGATATGCGTGATTTTGCTTCAACAGCAGGCGAAACAAACGTGTTAGCTTCAAATCCTTGCGAAACACATGATTTAGCTTCAAATTCACTCGAAACACATGGTTTAGCTTAATATTCATGTGAAACAAATGTTACAGCTTGAAATACTTGTGATATACATGATTTAGCTTGAACATCATGTGAAACAAATATGTTAGCTTCAAATTCAAGCGAAACACATAATTCAGCATCAAATCAATGCGAAGTAGAAGGCTTAGTTTCAAATCCACGCGAAACAAATGGTTTAGCTTCAAATACTTGTGATGTAGATGATTTAGTTGCAACTGCATGCTAAACAAACGAGTTAGCTTCAAATCCATGCTGAACACGTGATTTAGCTTCAAATCAATGCGAAGGTGAAGGCTTAGCGTCGAATCCATGCGAAACAAATGGTTTAGCTTCAAATACCTGTGATATACAAGATTTGGCTTCAACTGCGTGCTAAACACGCGAGTTAGCTTCACACCCAAGGGAAACACATGATTTAACTTCAAATGAATGCGAAGTAGAAGCCTTAGCTTCAAATCAATGCGAAACAAATCATTTAGCTTCAAATACTTGTGATATACACGATTTAGCTTCAAATGCAGGCAAAACAAACGCGTTAGCTTCGAATCCATGCGAAATACATGATTTACCTTCAAATCAATGCGAAGTAGAAGGCTTATCTTCAAATCCATTCGAATCAAATGGTTTAACTTCAAATACTTGTGATATACATGATTTATCTTCAACTGCGTGCGAATCAAACCAGTTAGCTTCAAATACAAGCGAAACACATGATTCTTCTTCAAATCAATGCGACGTAGAAGGCTTAGCTTCAAATCCATGCGAATCAAATGGTTTAGCTTCAAATCCATGGGAAACACATGGCTTACCCTCAAATCAATGCGAAGTAGAATGCTTAGCTTCAAATCCATGCGGATCAAATGGTTTAGCTTCAAATACTTGTGATATACATGATTTATCTTAAACT
Source organism: Megalopta genalis (assembly GCF_051020955.1). Lineage (NCBI taxonomy): Eukaryota > Metazoa > Arthropoda > Insecta > Hymenoptera > Halictidae > Megalopta > Megalopta genalis. The sequence continues at coordinate 311,821 of NW_027476158.1, forward strand.
GCGTGCGAAACAAACGAGTTAACTTCAATTACAAGCGAAACACATTATTCAGCTTCAAATCAATTCGAAGTAGAAGGCTTATCTTCAAATCCATGCGAAACAAATGGTTTAGCTTCGAATACTTGCGATATACATGATATAGCTTCAACAGCATGCGAAACAAACGAGTTAGCTTGACATCCATGCGAAACACATGATATAGCTTCAAATCAATGCGAAGTAGAAGGCTTAGTTTCAAATCCAAACGAAACACATGATTTAGCTTCAAATACCTGTGATATACATGATTTAGCTTCAACTGCATGCGAAAAAATCGAGTTAGCTTCAAATCCAAGCGAAACACATGATTTAGCCTCAAATCAATGTGACGTAAAAGGCATAGCTTCAAATCCGTGCGAATCAAAAGTTTTAGCTTCAAATACTTGTGATATACATGATTTAGCTTCAACTGCATGCGAATTAAACGAGTTAGCTTCAAATCCATGCGAAATACATGATTCAGCTTCAAATCAATTCGAAGTAGAAGGCTTAGTTTCAAATCCATGCGATACAAATGGTTTAGCTTCGAATACTTGTGATAAACATGATATAGCTTCAACAGCATGCGAAACAAACGAGTTAGCTTCTAATCCATGCGAAACACATGATTTAGTTTCAGATCAATGCGAAGCAGAATGCTTAGTTTCAAATCCAAGCGAAACGAATGATTGAGCTTCAAATACTTGTCAATATATGTGATATAGCTCCGACGGCAGGCGAAACAATCGAGTTAGATTGACATCCATGCGAAAGACATGATTTAGCTTCAAATAAATGCGAAGTAGAAGCCATAGCTTCAAATCAAAGCGAAATAAATGGTTTAGCATCAAATACTTGTGATATACATGATTAAGCTTCAACTGCATGTGAAACAAACGAGTTAGCTTCAAATCCATGCGGAACACATGATTTAGCTTCTAATCAATGCGAAGAAGACGGCTTAGCTTCAAATCCATGCGAAACAAATCATTTAGCTTCAAATACTTGTGATATACACGATTTAGCTTCAAATGCAGGCAAAACAAACGAGTTAGCTTCCAATCCATGCGAAACACATGATTTAGCTTCAAATCAATGCGAAGTAGGAGACTTATCTTCGAATCCATGCGAAACAAATCATTTAGCTTCAAATACTTGTGATATACACGATTTAGCTTCAAATGCAGGCGAAACAAACGTGTTAGCTTCAAATCCTTGCGAAACACATGATTTAGCTTCAAATTCACTCGAAACACATGGTTTAGCTTAATATTCATGTGAAACAAATGTTACAGCTTGAAATACTTGTGATATACCTGATTTAGCTTGAACATCATGTGAAACAAATATGTTAGCTTCAAATTCAAGCGAAACACATAATTCAGCATCAAATCAATGCGAAGTAGAAGGCTTAGTTTCAAATCCAAACGAAACACATGATTTAGCTTCAAATACCTGTGATATACATGATTTAGCTTCAACTGCATGCGAAAAAATCGAGTTAGCTTCAAATCCAAGCGAAACACATGATTTAGCCTCAAATCAATGTGACGTAAAAGGCATAGCTTCAAATCCGTGCGAATCAAAAGTTTTAGCTTCAAATACTTGTGATATACATGATTTAGCTTCAACTGCATGCGAATTAAACGAGTTAGCTTCAAATCCATGCGAAATACATGATTCAGCTTCAAATCAATGCGAAGTAGAAGGCTTAGTTTCAAATCCACGCGAAACAAATGGTTTAGCTTCAAATACTTGTGATGTACATGATTTAGCTGCAACTGCATGCGAATCAAACGAGTTAGCTTCAAATACAAGCGAAACACATGATTCAGCTGCAAATCAATACGAAGTAGAAGGCTTAGCTTCAAATCCATGCGAAACAAAAGGTTCAGCTTCAAATACTTGTTATATACATGATTTAGCTTCAATTGCATGCGAAACAAACGAGTTAGCTTCAAATCCATACGGAACACATGATTTAGCTGCAAATCTATGCGAAGCAGAAGGCTGATCTTCGAATCCATGCGAAACAAATGGTTTAGCTTCAAATACTTGTGATTTACATGATTTAACTTCAACTACATGTGATACAAACGAGTTAGCTTAAAATCCAAGCGGAACACATGATTTAGCTTCAAATCAATGCGACGTAGAAGGCTTAGATTCAAATCCTTGCGGATTAAATGGTTTAGCTTCAAATCCATGCGAAACACATGACTTACCCTCAAATCAATGCGAAGTAGAATGCTTAGCTTCAAATCCATGCGAAACAAATGGTTTAGCTTCAAATACTTGTGATATGCGTGATTTTGATTCAACAGCATGCGAAACAAACGAGTTAGCTTCAAATACATGCTAATCAAATGGTTTAGCTTCAAATACTTGTGATATATATGATTTATCTTCAACTGCATGCTAAACAAACGAGTTAGCTTCACACCCAATTGAAACACATGATTTAACTTTAAATGAATGCGAAGAAGAAGGTTCAGCTTCAAATCAATGCGAATCAAATGGTTTAGGTTCAAATACTTGTGACATACATGATTTGGATTCTACAGCATGCGAAACAATCGAGATAGCTTCAAATCCAAGCGAAACTCATGATTTAGCTTCAATTCAATGCGAACTAGAGTGCTTACCTTCAAATCCATGCGAATCAAATGGTTCAGCTTTAAATACTCGTGATATACATGAGCTAGATTCAACTGCATGCGAAACAAACGAGTTAGCATCAAATCCATGCGAAACACACGATTTAGCTTCAAATCAATGCGATGAAGAAGGCTTTGCTTTAAATCCACGCTAACCAATTGGGTTAGCATCAAATACTTCTGATACATATGATTTAGTTTCAACTGCATGCAAAACAAACGAGTTGGCTTCAAATCCATGCGAACCACATAATTTAGCTTCAAATCAATGCGAAGTAGAAGGCTTAGCTTTAAATCCATGCGAAACAAATAATCTAGTTTCAAATACTTGTGAAATACATGATTTAGCTTCAACTGCATGCGAAACAATCGAGTTAGCTTCAAATTCATACGAAACACATGATTTAGTTTCAAATCAATGCGAAGTAGAAGACTGATCTTTGAATCCATGCGAAACAAATGGTTTAGCTTCAAATACTTGTGATATACATGATTTAGCTTCAACTGCATGCGATACAAACGAGTTAGCTTTAGATCCAAGCGAAACACATGATTTAGAATCACATCAATGCGAAGTAGAAGACTTAGCTTCAAATACATGAGAAACATATGGTTAGCTTCAAATCAATTGGAAGTAGAAGGCTTAGCTTCAAATCCATGCGAAACACATGATTTAGCTTCAAATCAATGCGAAGCAGAAGTCTGATCTCCGAATCCATGCGAAACAAATGGTTTAGCTTCAAATACTTGTGATATACATGATTTAGCTTCAAATGCAGGCGGAACGAACGAGCTAGCTTCGAATCCATGCGAAACACATGATTTAGCTGCAAATCAATGCGAAGTAGAAGGCTTAGCTTCAAGTTAATGAGAAACAAATCAATAATGTTCAGATAATTGCGATATAAGTGGTATAGATTCAAATGCAGGCGAAGCAAATGAGTTTGCTTCCAATCCATGCGAAACACATGATTTAGCTTCAACAGCATGCGAAACAGATGGTTCAGTTTCAAATACTTGTGATGAACATGATTTAGCTTCAACTGCATGTGAAACAAACGAGTTAGCTTCAAATACAAGCGAAGAAGAAGACTTAGTTTCAAATCCATGCGAAACGAATAGTTTAGCTCCAAATACTTGTGATATACATGATTTAGCTTCAAATGCAGGCGAATCAAACGAGTTAGCTTTAAATCCATGCGAAACACATGATTTAGCATCAAATCAATGCGAAGTAGAAGGCTTACCTTCGAATCCACACGAAACAGATGGTTTCGCTTCAAATACTTGTGATATACATGATTTATATTCAACTGCATGCGACACAAACGAGTTAGATACAAATACAAGCGAAACACATGATTCAGCTTCAAATCAATACGAAGTAGAAGGCTTAGCTTCAAATCCATGCGAAACAAAAGGTTCAGCTTCAAATACTTGTTATATACATGATTTAGCTTCAGTTGCATGCGAAACAAACGAGTTAGCTTCAAATCCATACGGAACACATGATTTAGCTGCAAATCAATGCAAAGTAGAATGCTTAGCTTCAAATCCTTGCGGATTAAATGGTTTAGCTTCAAATCCATGCGAAACACATGACTTACCCTCAAATCAATTCGAAGTAGAATGCTTAGCTTCAAATCCATGCGAAACAAATGGTTTAGCTTCAAATACTTGTGATATGCGTGATTTTGCTTCAACAGCAGGCGAAACAAACGTGTTAGCTTCAAATCCTTGCGAAACACATGATTTAGCTTCAAATTCACTCGAAACACATGGTTTAGCTTAATATTCATGTGAAACAAATGTTACAGCTTGAAATACTTGTGATATACATGATTTAGCTTGAACATCATGTGAAACAAATATGTTAGCTTCAAATTCAAGCGAAACACATAATTCAGCATCAAATCAATGCGAAGTAGAAGGCTTAGTTTCAAATCCACGCGAAACAAATGGTTTAGCTTCAAATACTTGTGATGTAGATGATTTAGTTGCAACTGCATGCTAAACAAACGAGTTAGCTTCAAATCCATGCTGAACACGTGATTTAGCTTCAAATCAATGCGAAGGTGAAGGCTTAGCGTCGAATCCATGCGAAACAAATGGTTTAGCTTCAAATACCTGTGATATACAAGATTTGGCTTCAACTGCGTGCTAAACACGCGAGTTAGCTTCACACCCAAGGGAAACACATGATTTAACTTCAAATGAATGCGAAGTAGAAGCCTTAGCTTCAAATCAATGCGAAACAAATCATTTAGCTTCAAATACTTGTGATATACACGATTTAGCTTCAAATGCAGGCAAAACAAACGCGTTAGCTTCGAATCCATGCGAAATACATGATTTACCTTCAAATCAATGCGAAGTAGAAGGCTTATCTTCAAATCCATTCGAATCAAATGGTTTAACTTCAAATACTTGTGATATACATGATTTATCTTCAACTGCGTGCGAATCAAACCAGTTAGCTTCAAATACAAGCGAAACACATGATTCTTCTTCAAATCAATGCGACGTAGAAGGCTTAGCTTCAAATCCATGCGAATCAAATGGTTTAGCTTCAAATCCATGGGAAACACATGGCTTACCCTCAAATCAATGCGAAGTAGAATGCTTAGCTTCAAATCCATGCGGATCAAATGGTTTAGCTTCAAATACTTGTGATATACATGATTTATCTTAAACTGCGTGCGAAACAAACGAGTTAACTTCAATTACAAGCGAAACACATTATTCAGCTTCAAATCAATTCGAAGTAGAAGGCTTATCTTCAAATCCATGCGAAACAAATGGTTTAGCTTCGAATACTTGCGATATACATGATATAGCTTCAACAGCATGCGAAACAAACGAGTTAGCTTGACATCCATGCGAAACACATGATATAGCTTCAAATCAATGCGAAGTAGAAGGCTTAGTTTCAAATCCAAACGAAACACATGATTTAGCTTCAAATACCTGTGATATACATGATTTAGCTTCAACTGCATGCGAAAAAATCGAGTTAGCTTCAAATCCAAGCGAAACACATGATTTAGCCTCAAATCAATGTGACGTAAAAGGCATAGCTTCAAATCCGTGCGAATCAAAAGTTTTAGCTTCAAATACTTGTGATATACATGATTTAGCTTCAACTGCATGCGAATTAAACGAGTTAGCTTCAAATCCATGCGAAATACATGATTCAGCTTCAAATCAATTCGAAGTAGAAGGCTTAGTTTCAAATCCATGCGATACAAATGGTTTAGCTTCGAATACTTGTGATAAACATGATATAGCTTCAACAGCATGCGAAACAAACGAGTTAGCTTCTAATCCATGCGAAACACATGATTTAGTTTCAGATCAATGCGAAGCAGAATGCTTAGTTTCAAATCCAAGCGAAACGAATGATTGAGCTTCAAATACTTGTCAATATATGTGATATAGCTCCGACGGCAGGCGAAACAATCGAGTTAGATTGACATCCATGCGAAAGACATGATTTAGCTTCAAATAAATGCGAAGTAGAAGCCATAGCTTCAAATCAAAGCGAAATAAATGGTTTAGCATCAAATACTTGTGATATACATGATTAAGCTTCAACTGCATGTGAAACAAACGAGTTAGCTTCAAATCCATGCGGAACACATGATTTAGCTTCTAATCAATGCGAAGAAGACGGCTTAGCTTCAAATCCATGCGAAACAAATCATTTAGCTTCAAATACTTGTGATATACACGATTTAGCTTCAAATGCAGGCAAAACAAACGAGTTAGCTTCCAATCCATGCGAAACACATGATTTAGCTTCAAATCAATGCGAAGTAGGAGACTTATCTTCGAATCCATGCGAAACAAATCATTTAGCTTCAAATACTTGTGATATACACGATTTAGCTTCAAATGCAGGCGAAACAAACGTGTTAGCTTCAAATCCTTGCGAAACACATGATTTAGCTTCAAATTCACTCGAAACACATGGTTTAGCTTAATATTCATGTGAAACAAATGTTACAGCTTGAAATACTTGTGATATACCTGATTTAGCTTGAACATCATGTGAAACAAATATGTTAGCTTCAAATTCAAGCGAAACACATAATTCAGCATCAAATCAATGCGAAGTAGAAGGCTTAGTTTCAAATCCACGCGAAACAAATGGTTTAGCTTCAAATTCTTGTGATGTAGATGATTTAGTTGCAACTGCATGCTAAACAAACGAGTTAGCTTCAAATCCATGCGGAACACGTGATTTAGCTTCAAATCAATGCGAAGGTGAAGGCTTAGCGTCGAATCCATGCGAAACAAATGGTTTAGCTTCAAATACCTGTGATATACAAGATTTGGCTTCAACTGCGTGCTAAACACGCGAGTTAGCTTCACACCCAAGGGAAACACATGATTTAACTTCTAATGAATGCGAAGTAGAAGCCTTAGCTTCAAATCAATGCGAAACAAATCATTTAGCTTCAAATACTTGTGATATACACGATTTAGCTTCACATGCAGGCAAAACAAACGCGTTAGCTTCGAATCCATGCGAAATACATGATTTACCTTCAAATCAATGCGAACTAGAAGGCTTATCTTCAAATCCATTCGAATCAAATGGTTTAACTTCAAATACTTGTGATATACATGATTTATCTTCAACTGCGTGCGAATCAAACCAGTTAGCTTCAAATACAAGCGAAACACATGATTCTTCTTCAAATCAATGCGACGTAGAAGGCTTAGCTTCAAATCCATGCGAATCAAATGGTTTAGCTTCAAATCCATGCGAAACACATGGCTTACCCTCAAATCAATGCGAAGTAGAATGCTTAGCTTCAAATCCATGCGGATCAAATGGTTTAGCTTCAAATACTTGTGATATACATGATTTATCTTCAACTGCATGCGAAACAAACGAGTTAACTTCAATTACAAGCGAAACACATTATTCAGCTTCAAATCAATTCGAAGTAGAAGGCTTATCTTCAAATCCATGCGAAACAAATGGTTTAGCTTCGAACACTTGTGATATACATGATATAGCTTCAACAGCATGCGAAACAAACGAGTTAGCTTGACATCCATGCGAAACACATGATATAGCTTCAAATCAATGCGAAGTAGAAGGCTTAGTTTCAAATCCAAGCGAAACACATGATTTAGCTTCAAATACCTGTGATATACATGATTTAGCTTCAACTGCATGCGAAAAAATCGAGTTAGCTTCAAATCCAAGCGAAACACATGATTTAGCCTCAAATCAATGCGACGTAAAAGGCATAGCTTCAAATCCGCGCGAATCAAAAGTTTTAGCTTCAAATACTTGTGATATACATGATTTAGCTTCAACTGCATGCGAATTAAACGAGTTACCTTCAAATCCATGCGAAATACATGATTCAGCTTCAAATCAATGCGAAGTAGAAGGCTTAGTTTCAAATCCACGCGAAACAATTGGTTTAGCTTCAAATTCATTCGTAACAATGGTTTAGCTTAATATTCATGTGAAACAAATGTTACAGCTTGAAATACTTGTGATATACATGATTGAGCTTTAACTGCATGTGAAACAAATATGTTAGCTTCAAATTCAAGCGAAACACATAATTCAGCATCAAATCAATGCGAAGTAGAAGCCTTAGTATCAAATCCATGCGAAACGTATAGTTTAGCTTCAAATACTTGTTTTATACATTACTTAGCTTTAACTGCATGCGAAACAAACGAGTTAGCTTCAAATCCATGCGAAACACATGATTTAGCTTCAAATAAATGCGAAGTAGAAGCCATAGCTTCAAATCAAAGCGAAACAAATGGTTTAGCATCAAATACTTGTGATATACATGTTAAGCTTCAACTGCATGTGGAACAAACGAGTTAGCTTCAAATCCACGCGGATCACATGATTTAGCTTCTAATCAATGCGAAGAAGAAGGCTTAGCTTCAAATCCATGCGAATCAAATGGTTTAGGTTCAAATACTTGTGATACAAATGATTTATATTCAACTACGTGCTAAACACGCGAGTTAGCTTCACACCCAAGTGAAACACGTGATTTAACTTCAAATGAATGCGAAGTAGAAGCCTTAGCTTCAAATCAATGCGAAACAAATCATTTAGCTTCAAATACTTGTGATATACAGGATTTAGCTTCAAATGCAGGCGAAACAAACGAGTTAGCTTCACATCCATGCGAAAGAAATGGTTTAGCTTCAAATACTTGTGATAAACATGATATAGCTTCAACAGCATGCGAAACAAACGAGTTAGCTTCTAATCCATGCGAAACACATGATTTAGTTTCAGATCAATGCGAAGCAGAATGCTTAGTTTCAAATCCAAGCGAAACGAATGATTGAGCTTCAAATACTTGTCAATATATGTGATATAGCTCCGACGGCAGGCGAAACAATCGAGTTAGATTGACATCCATGCGAAAGACATGATTTAGCTTCAAATAAATGCGAAGTAGAAGCCATAGCTTCAAATCAAAGCGAAATAAATGGTTTAGCATCAAATACTTGTGATATACATGATTAAGCTTCAACTGCATGTGAAACAAACGAGTTAGCTTCAAATCCATGCGGAACACATGATTTAGCTTCTAATCAATGCGAAGAAGACGGCTTAGCTTCAAATCCATGCGAAACAAATCATTTAGCTTCAAATACTTGTGATATACACGATTTAGCTTCAAATGCAGGCAAAACAAACGAGTTAGCTTCCAATCCATGCGAAACACATGATTTAGCTTCAAATCAATGCGAAGTAGGAGACTTATCTTCGAATCCATGCGAAACAAATCATTTAGCTTCAAATACTTGTGATATACACGATTTAGCTTCAAATGCAGGCGAAACAAACGTGTTAGCTTCAAATCCTTGCGAAACACATGATTTAGCTTCAAATTCACTCGAAACACATGGTTTAGCTTAATATTCATGTGAAACAAATGTTACAGCTTGAAATACTTGTGATATACCTGATTTAGCTTGAACATCATGTGAAACAAATATGTTAGCTTCAAATTCAAGCGAAACACATAATTCAGCATCAAATCAATGCGAAGTAGAAGGCTTAGTTTCAAATCCACGCGAAACAAATGGTTTAGCTTCAAATTCTTGTGATGTAGATGATTTAGTTGCAACTGCATGCTAAACAAACGAGTTAGCTTCAAATCCATGCGGAACACGTGATTTAGCTTCAAATCAATGCGAAGGTGAAGGCTTAGCGTCGAATCCATGCGAAACAAATGGTTTAGCTTCAAATACCTGTGATATACAAGATTTGGCTTCAACTGCGTGCTAAACACGCGAGTTAGCTTCACACCCAAGGGAAACACATGATTTAACTTCAAATGAATGCGAAGTAGAAGCCTTAGCTTCAAATCAATGCGAAACAAATCATTTAGCTTCAAATACTTGTGATATACACGATTTAGCTTCAAATGCAGGCAAAACAAACGCGTTAGCTTCGAATCCATGCGAAATACATGATTTACCTTCAAATCAATGCGAAGTAGAAGGCTTATCTTCAAATCCATTCGAATCAAATGGTTTAACTTCAAATACTTGTGATATACATGATTTATCTTCAACTGCGTGCGAATCAAACCAGTTAGCTTCAAATACAAGCGAAACACATGATTCTTCTTCAAATCAATGCGACGTAGAAGGCTTAGCTTCAAATCCATGCGAATCAAATGGTTTAGCTTCAAATCCATGCGAAACACATGGCTTACCCTCAAATCAATGCGAAGTAGAATGCTTAGCTTCAAATCCATGCGGATCAAATGGTTTAGCTTCAAATACTTGTGATATACATGATTTATCTTCAACTGCATGCGAAACAAACGAGTTAACTTCAATTACAAGCGAAACACATTATTCAGCTTCAAATCAATTCGAAGTAGAAGGCTTATCTTCAAATCCATGCGAAACAAATGGTTTAGCTTCGAATACTTGCGATATACATGATATAGCTTCAACAGCATGCGAAACAAACGAGTTAGCTTGACATCCATGCGAAACACATGATATAGCTTCAAATCAATGCGAAGTAGAAGGCTTAGTTTCAAATCCAAACGAAACACATGATTTAGCTTCAAATACCTGTGATATACATGATTTAGCTTCAACTGCATGCGAAAAAATCGAGTTAGCTTCAAATCCAAGCGAAACACATGATTTAGCCTCAAATCAATGTGACGTAAAAGGCATAGCTTCAAATCCGTGCGAATCAAAAGTTTTAGCTTCAAATACTTGTGATATACATGATTTAGCTTCAACTGCATGCGAATTAAACGAGTTAGCTTCAAATCCATGCGAAATACATGATTCAGCTTCAAATCAATGCGAAGTAGAAGGCTTAGTTTCAAATCCACGCGAAACAAATGGTTTAGCTTCAAATACTTGTGATGTACATGATTTAGCTGCAACTGCATGCGAATCAAACGAGTTAGCTTCAAATACAAGCGAAACACATGATTCAGCTGCAAATCAATACGAAGTAGAAGGCTTAGCTTCAAATCCATGCGAAACAAAAGGTTCAGCTTCAAATACTTGTTATATACATGATTTAGCTTCAATTGCATGCGAAACAAACGAGTTAGCTTCAAATCCATACGGAACACATGATTTAGCTGCAAATCTATGCGAAGCAGAAGGCTGATCTTCGAATCCATGCGAAACAAATGGTTTAGCTTCAAATACTTGTGATTTACATGATTTAACTTCAACTACATGTGATACAAACGAGTTAGCTTAAAATCCAAGCGGAACACATGATTTAGCTTCAAATCAATGCGACGTAGAAGGCTTAGATTCAAATCCTTGCGGATTAAATGGTTTAGCTTCAAATCCATGCGAAACACATGACTTACCCTCAAATCAATGCGAAGTAGAATGCTTAGCTTCAAATCCATGCGAAACAAATGGTTTAGCTTCAAATACTTGTGATATGCGTGATTTTGATTCAACAGCATGCGAAACAAACGAGTTAGCTTCAAATACATGCTAATCAAATGGTTTAGCTTCAAATACTTGTGATATATATGATTTATCTTCAACTGCATGCTAAACAAACGAGTTAGCTTCACACCCAATTGAAACACATGATTTAACTTTAAATGAATGCGAAGAAGAAGGTTCAGCTTCAAATCAATGCGAATCAAATGGTTTAGGTTCAAATACTTGTGACATACATGATTTGGATTCTACAGCATGCGAAACAATCGAGATAGCTTCAAATCCAAGCGAAACTCATGATTTAGCTTCAATTCAATGCGAACTAGAGTGCTTACCTTCAAATCCATGCGAATCAAATGGTTCAGCTTTAAATACTCGTGATATACATGAGCTAGATTCAACTGCATGCGAAACAAACGAGTTAGCATCAAATCCATGCGAAACACACGATTTAGCTTCAAATCAATGCGATGAAGAAGGCTTTGCTTTAAATCCACGCTAACCAATTGGGTTAGCATCAAATACTTCTGATACATATGATTTAGTTTCAACTGCATGCAAAACAAACGAGTTGGCTTCAAATCCATGCGAACCACATAATTTAGCTTCAAATCAATGCGAAGTAGAAGGCTTAGCTTTAAATCCATGCGAAACAAATAATCTAGTTTCAAATACTTGTGAAATACATGATTTAGCTTCAACTGCATGCGAAACAATCGAGTTAGCTTCAAATTCATACGAAACACATGATTTAGTTTCAAATCAATGCGAAGTAGAAGACTGATCTTTGAATCCATGCGAAACAAATGGTTTAGCTTCAAATACTTGTGATATACATGATTTAGCTTCAACTGCATGCGATACAAACGAGTTAGCTTTAGATCCAAGCGAAACACATGATTTAGAATCACATCAATGCGAAGTAGAAGACTTAGCTTCAAATACATGAGAAACATATGGTTAGCTTCAAATCAATTGGAAGTAGAAGGCTTAGCTTCAAATCCATGCGAAACACATGATTTAGCTTCAAATCAATGCGAAGCAGAAGTCTGATCTCCGAATCCATGCGAAACAAATGGTTTAGCTTCAAATACTTGTGATATACATGATTTAGCTTCAAATGCAGGCGGAACGAACGAGCTAGCTTCGAATCCATGCGAAACACATGATTTAGCTGCAAATCAATGCGAAGTAGAAGGCTTAGCTTCAAGTTAATGAGAAACAAATCAATAATGTTCAGATAATTGCGATATAAGTGGTATAGATTCAAATGCAGGCGAAGCAAATGAGTTTGCTTCCAATCCATGCGAAACACATGATTTAGCTTCAACAGCATGCGAAACAGATGGTTCAGTTTCAAATACTTGTGATGAACATGATTTAGCTTCAACTGCATGTGAAACAAACGAGTTAGCTTCAAATACAAGCGAAGAAGAAGACTTAGTTTCAAATCCATGCGAAACGAATAGTTTAGCTCCAAATACTTGTGATATACATGATTTAGCTTCAAATGCAGGCGAATCAAACGAGTTAGCTTTAAATCCATGCGAAACACATGATTTAGCATCAAATCAATGCGAAGTAGAAGGCTTACCTTCGAATCCACACGAAACAGATGGTTTCGCTTCAAATACTTGTGATATACATGATTTATATTCAACTGCATGCGACACAAACGAGTTAGCTTCAAATACAAGCGAAACACATGATTCAGCTTCAAATCAATACGAAGTAGAAGGCTTAGCTTCAAATCCATGCGAAACAAAAGGTTCAGCTTCAAATACTTGTTATATACATGATTTAGCTTCAGTTGCATGCGAAACAAACGAGTTAGCTTCAAATCCATACGGAACACATGATTTAGCTGCAAATCAATGCAAAGTAGAATGCTTAGCTTCAAATCCTTGCGGATTAAATGGTTTAGCTTCAAATCCATGCGAAACACATGACTTACCCTCAAATCAATTCGAAGTAGAATGCTTAGCTTCAAATCCATGCGAAACAAATGGTTTAGCTTCAAATACTTGTGATATGCGTGATTTTGCTTCAACAGCAGGCGAAACAAACGTGTTAGCTTCAAATCCTTGCGAAACACATGATTTAGCTTCAAATTCACTCGAAACACATGGTTTAGCTTAATATTCATGTGAAACAAATGTTACAGCTTGAAATACTTGTGATATACATGATTTAGCTTGAACATCATGTGAAACAAATATGTTAGCTTCAAATTCAAGCGAAACACATAATTCAGCATCAAATCAATGCGAAGTAGAAGGCTTAGTTTCAAATCCACGCGAAACAAATGGTTTAGCTTCAAATACTTGTGATGTAGATGATTTAGTTGCAACTGCATGCTAAACAAACGAGTTAGCTTCAAATCCATGCTGAACACGTGATTTAGCTTCAAATCAATGCGAAGGTGAAGGCTTAGCGTCGAATCCATGCGAAACAAATGGTTTAGCTTCAAATACCTGTGATATACAAGATTTGGCTTCAACTGCGTGCTAAACACGCGAGTTAGCTTCACACCCAAGGGAAACACATGATTTAACTTCAAATGAATGCGAAGTAGAAGCCTTAGCTTCAAATCAATGCGAAACAAATCATTTAGCTTCAAATACTTGTGATATACACGATTTAGCTTCAAATGCAGGCAAAACAAACGCGTTAGCTTCGAATCCATGCGAAATACATGATTTACCTTCAAATCAATGCGAAGTAGAAGGCTTATCTTCAAATCCATTCGAATCAAATGGTTTAACTTCAAATACTTGTGATATACATGATTTATCTTCAACTGCGTGCGAATCAAACCAGTTAGCTTCAAATACAAGCGAAACACATGATTCTTCTTCAAATCAATGCGACGTAGAAGGCTTAGCTTCAAATCCATGCGAATCAAATGGTTTAGCTTCAAATCCATGGGAAACACATGGCTTACCCTCAAATCAATGCGAAGTAGAATGCTTAGCTTCAAATCCATGCGGATCAAATGGTTTAGCTTCAAATACTTGTGATATACATGATTTATCTTAAACTGCGTGCGAAACAAACGAGTTAACTTCAATTACAAGCGAAACACATTATTCAGCTTCAAATCAATTCGAAGTAGAAGGCTTATCTTCAAATCCATGCGAAACAAATGGTTTAGCTTCGAATACTTGCGATATACATGATATAGCTTCAACAGCATGCGAAACAAACGAGTTAGCTTGACATCCATGCGAAACACATGATATAGCTTCAAATCAATGCGAAGTAGAAGGCTTAGTTTCAAATCCAAACGAAACACATGATTTAGCTTCAAATACCTGTGATATACATGATTTAGCTTCAACTGCATGCGAAAAAATCGAGTTAGCTTCAAATCCAAGCGAAACACATGATTTAGCCTCAAATCAATGTGACGTAAAAGGCATAGCTTCAAATCCGTGCGAATCAAAAGTTTTAGCTTCAAATACTTGTGATATACATGATTTAGCTTCAACTGCATGCGAATTAAACGAGTTAGCTTCAAATCCATGCGAAATACATGATTCAGCTTCAAATCAATTCGAAGTAGAAGGCTTAGTTTCAAATCCATGCGATACAAATGGTTTAGCTTCGAATACTTGTGATAAACATGATATAGCTTCAACAGCATGCGAAACAAACGAGTTAGCTTCTAATCCATGCGAAACACATGATTTAGTTTCAGATCAATGCGAAGCAGAATGCTTAGTTTCAAATCCAAGCGAAACGAATGATTGAGCTTCAAATACTTGTCAATATATGTGATATAGCTCCGACGGCAGGCGAAACAATCGAGTTAGATTGACATCCATGCGAAAGACATGATTTAGCTTCAAATAAATGCGAAGTAGAAGCCATAGCTTCAAATCAAAGCGAAATAAATGGTTTAGCATCAAATACTTGTGATATACATGATTAAGCTTCAACTGCATGTGAAACAAACGAGTTAGCTTCAAATCCATGCGGAACACATGATTTAGCTTCTAATCAATGCGAAGAAGACGGCTTAGCTTCAAATCCATGCGAAACAAATCATTTAGCTTCAAATACTTGTGATATACACGATTTAGCTTCAAATGCAGGCAAAACAAACGAGTTAGCTTCCAATCCATGCGAAACACATGATTTAGCTTCAAATCAATGCGAAGTAGGAGACTTATCTTCGAATCCATGCGAAACAAATCATTTAGCTTCAAATACTTGTGATATACACGATTTAGCTTCAAATGCAGGCGAAACAAACGCGTTAGCTTCAAATCCTTGCGAAACACATGATTTAGCTTCAAATTCACTCGAAACACATGGTTTAGCTTAATATTCATGTGAAACAAATGTTACAGCTTGAAATACTTGTGATATACCTGATTTAGTTTGAACATCATGTGAAACAAATATGTTAGCTTCAAATTCAAGCGAAACACATAATTCAGCATCAAATCAATGCGAAGTAGAAGGCTTAGTTTCAAATCCACGCGAAACAAATGGTTTAGCTTCAAATTCTTGTGATGTAGATGATTTAGTTGCAACTGCATGCTAAACAAACGAGTTAGCTTCAAATCCATGCGGAACACGTGATTTAGCTTCAAATCAATGCGAAGGTGAAGGCTTAGCGTCGAATCCATGCGAAACAAATGGTTTAGCTTCAAATACCTGTGATATACAAGATTTGGCTTCAACTGCGTGCTAAACACGCGAGTTAGCTTCACACCCAAGGGAAACACATGATTTAACTTCTAATGAATGCGAAGTAGAAGCCTTAGCTTCAAATCAATGCGAAACAAATCATTTAGCTTCAAATACTTGTGATATACACGATTTAGCTTCACATGCAGGCAAAACAAACGCGTTAGCTTCGAATCCATGCGAAATACATGATTTACCTTCAAATCAATGCGAACTAGAAGGCTTATCTTCAAATCCATTCGAATCAAATGGTTTAACTTCAAATACTTGTGATATACATGATTTATCTTCAACTGCGTGCGAATCAAACCAGTTAGCTTCAAATACAAGCGAAACACATGATTCTTCTTCAAATCAATGCGACGTAGAAGGCTTAGCTTCAAATCCATGCGAATCAAATGGTTTAGCTTCAAATCCATGCGAAACACATGGCTTACCCTCAAATCAATGCGAAGTAGAATGCTTAGCTTCAAATCCATGCGGATCAAATGGTTTAGCTTCAAATACTTGTGATATACATGATTTATCTTCAACTGCATGCGAAACAAACGAGTTAACTTCAATTACAAGCGAAACACATTATTCAGCTTCAAATCAATTCGAAGTAGAAGGCTTATCTTCAAATCCATGCGAAACAAATGGTTTAGCTTCGAACACTTGTGATATACATGATATAGCTTCAACAGCATGCGAAACAAACGAGTTAGCTTGACATCCATGCGAAACACATGATATAGCTTCAAATCAATGCGAAGTAGAATGCTTAGTTTCAAATCCAAGCGAAACACATGATTTAGCTTCAAATACCTGTGATATACATGATTTAGCTTCAACTGCATGCGAAAAAATCGAGTTAGCTTCAAATCCAAGCGAAACACATGATTTAGCCTCAAATCAATGCGACGTAAAAGGCATAGCTTCAAATCCGCGCGAATCAAAAGTTTTAGCTTCAAATACTTGTGATATACATGATTTAGCTTCAACTGCATGCGAATTAAACGAGTTACCTTCAAATCCATGCGAAATACATGATTCAGCTTCAAATCAATGCGAAGTAGAAGGCTTAGTTTCAAATCCACGCGAAACAATTGGTTTAGCTTCAAATTCATTCGTAACAATGGTTTAGCTTAATATTCATGTGAAACAAATGTTACAGCTTGAAATACTTGTGATATACATGATTGAGCTTTAACTGCATGTGAAACAAATATGTTAGCTTCAAATTCAAGCGAAACACATAATTCAGCATCAAATCAATGCGAAGTAGAAGCCTTAGTATCAAATCCATGCGAAACGTATAGTTTAGCTTCAAATACTTGTTTTATACATTACTTAGCTTTAACTGCATGCGAAACAAACGAGTTAGCTTCAAATCCATGCGAAACACATGATTTAGCTTCAAATAAATGCGAAGTAGAAGCCATAGCTTCAAATCAAAGCGAAACAAATGGTTTAGCATCAAATACTTGTGATATACATGTTAAGCTTCAACTGCATGTGGAACAAACGAGTTAGCTTCAAATCCACGCGGATCACATGATTTAGCTTCTAATCAATGCGAAGAAGAAGGCTTAGCTTCAAATCCATGCGAATCAAATGGTTTAGGTTCAAATACTTGTGATACAAATGATTTATATTCAACTACGTGCTAAACACGCGAGTTAGCTTCACACCCAAGTGAAACACGTGATTTAACTTCAAATGAATGCGAAGTAGAAGCCTTAGCTTCAAATCAATGCGAAACAAATCATTTAGCTTCAAATACTTGTGATATACAGGATTTAGCTTCAAATGCAGGCGAAACAAACGAGTTAGCTTCACATCCATGCGAAAGAAATGGTTTAGCTTCAAATACTTGTGATAAACATGATATAGCTTCAACAGCATGCGAAACAAACGAGTTAGCTTCTAATCCATGCGAAACACATGATTTAGTTTCAGATCAATGCGAAGCAGAATGCTTAGTTTCAAATCCAAGCGAAACGAATGATTGAGCTTCAAATACTTGTCAATATATGTGATATAGCTCCGACGGCAGGCGAAACAATCGAGTTAGATTGACATCCATGCGAAAGACATGATTTAGCTTCAAATAAATGCGAAGTAGAAGCCATAGCTTCAAATCAAAGCGAAATAAATGGTTTAGCATCAAATACTTGTGATATACATGATTAAGCTTCAACTGCATGTGAAACAAACGAGTTAGCTTCAAATCCATGCGGAACACATGATTTAGCTTCTAATCAATGCGAAGAAGACGGCTTAGCTTCAAATCCATGCGAAACAAATCATTTAGCTTCAAATACTTGTGATATACACGATTTAGCTTCAAATGCAGGCAAAACAAACGAGTTAGCTTCCAATCCATGCGAAACACATGATTTAGCTTCAAATCAATGCGAAGTAGGAGACTTATCTTCGAATCCATGCGAAACAAATCATTTAGCTTCAAATACTTGTGATATACACGATTTAGCTTCAAATGCAGGCGAAACAAACGTGTTAGCTTCAAATCCTTGCGAAACACATGATTTAGCTTCAAATTCACTCGAAACACATGGTTTAGCTTAATATTCATGTGAAACAAATGTTACAGCTTGAAATACTTGTGATATACCTGATTTAGCTTGAACATCATGTGAAACAAATATGTTAGCTTCAAATTCAAGCGAAACACATAATTCAGCATCAAATCAATGCGAAGTAGAAGGCTTAGTTTCAAATCCACGCGAAACAAATGGTTTAGCTTCAAATTCTTGTGATGTAGATGATTTAGTTGCAACTGCATGCTAAACAAACGAGTTAGCTTCAAATCCATGCGGAACACGTGATTTAGCTTCAAATCAATGCGAAGGTGAAGGCTTAGCGTCGAATCCATGCGAAACAAATGGTTTAGCTTCAAATACCTGTGATATACAAGATTTGGCTTCAACTGCGTGCTAAACACGCGAGTTAGCTTCACACCCAAGGGAAACACATGATTTAACTTCAAATGAATGCGAAGTAGAAGCCTTAGCTTCAAATCAATGCGAAACAAATCATTTAGCTTCAAATACTTGTGATATACACGATTTAGCTTCAAATGCAGGCAAAACAAACGCGTTAGCTTCGAATCCATGCGAAATACATGATTTACCTTCAAATCAATGCGAAGTAGAAGGCTTATCTTCAAATCCATTCGAATCAAATGGTTTAACTTCAAATACTTGTGATATACATGATTTATCTTCAACTGCGTGCGAATCAAACCAGTTAGCTTCAAATACAAGCGAAACACATGATTCTTCTTCAAATCAATGCGACGTAGAAGGCTTAGCTTCAAATCCATGCGAATCAAATGGTTTAGCTTCAAATCCATGCGAAACACATGGCTTACCCTCAAATCAATGCGAAGTAGAATGCTTAGCTTCAAATCCATGCGGATCAAATGGTTTAGCTTCAAATACTTGTGATATACATGATTTATCTTCAACTGCATGCGAAACAAACGAGTTAACTTCAATTACAAGCGAAACACATTATTCAGCTTCAAATCAATTCGAAGTAGAAGGCTTATCTTCAAATCCATGCGAAACAAATGGTTTAGCTTCGAATACTTGTGATATACATGATATAGCTTCAACAGCATGCGAAACAAACGAGTTAGCTTGACATCCATGCGAAACACATGATATAGCTTCAAATCAATGCGAAGTAGAAGGCTTAGTTTCAAATCCAAGCGAAACACATGATTTAGCTTCAAATACCTGTGATATACATGATTTAGCTTCAACTGCATGCGAATTAAACGAGTTACCTTCAAATCCATGCGAAATACATGATTCAGCTTCAAATCAATGCGAAGTAGAAGGCTTAGTTTCAAATCCACGCGAAACAATTGGTTTAGCTTCAAATTCATTCGAAACAATGGTTTAGCTTAATATTCATGTGAAACAAATGTTACAGCTTGAAATACTTGTGATATACATGATTGAGCTTTAACTGCATGTGAAACAAATATGTTAGCTTCAAATTCAAGCGAAACACATAATTCAGCATCAAATCAATGCGAAGTAGAAGCCTTAGTATCAAATCCATGCGAAACGTATAGTTTAGCTTCAAATACTTGTTTTATACATTACTTAGCTTTAACTGCATGCGAAACAAACGAGTTAGCTTCAAATCCATGCGAAACACATGATTTAGCTTCAAATAAATGCGAAGTAGAAGCCATAGCTTCAAATCAAAGCGAAACAAATGGTTTAGCATCAAATACTTGTGATATACATGTTAAGCTTCAACTGCATGTGGAACAAACGAGTTAGCTTCAAATCCACGCGGATCACATGATTTAGCTTCTAATCAATGCGAAGAAGAAGGCTTAGCTTCAAATCCATGCGAATCAAATGGTTTAGGTTCAAATACTTGTGATACAAATGATTTATATTCAACTACGTGCTAAACACGCGAGTTAGCTTCACACCCAAGTGAAACACATGATTTAACTTCAAATGAATGCGAAGTAGAAGCCTTAGCTTCAAATCAATGCGAAACAAATCATTTAGCTTCAAATACTTGTGATATACAGGATTTAGCTTCAAATGCAGGCGAAACAAACGTGTTAGCTTCACATCCATGCGAAAGAAATGGTTTAGCTTCAAATACTTGTGATATACATGATTTAGCTTCAACAGCATGCGAAACAAACGAGTTATCTTCAAATTCATGCAAAACACATGATTTAGCTTCAAATCAGTTCGACGTAGATGGCTGAGCTTCAAATCCATGCGAAACAAATCGTTTAGCTTCAACTACTTGTGATATACATGATTTAAATTCAACTGCATGTGATACAAACTAGTTAACTTAATATCCATACGAAACACATGATTTAGCTCCAAATCAATGCGAGGTAGAAGGCTTAGCTTCAAATCCATGCGAATCAAATGGTTTAGCTTCAAATACTTGTGATATACATGATTTATATTCAACTGCATGCGACACAAACGAGTTAGCTTCAAATCCAAGCGAAACGCACGATTAAGCCTCAATTCAATGCGAAGTAGAAGGATTAGCTTCGAATCCATGCGAAACGAATGATTTAGCTTCAAATAAATGCGAATATAAGTGATATAGCTTCAAATGCAGGCGACACTAACGAGTTAGCTTCAAATCCATGAGAAACACATAATTTAGCTTCAAATCAATGCGAAGTAGGAGGCTTAGCTTTAAATCCATGCGACACAAATAATCTAGTTTCAAATACTTGTGATATACAGGATTTAGCTTCAACTGCATGCGAAACAATCAAGTTATCTTCAAATCCATGCGAAACAAATGATTTAACTTCAAATCAATGCGAAGTAGAAGGCATAGCTTCAAATCCATGCGAACCGAATGATTTGGCTTCAAATACTTGCGAATGTAAGTGATATAGCTTCAACTGCATGCGAAACAAACGTGTTATCTTCAAATCCATGCGCAACCACATGATTTAGCTTCAAATCAATGCGAAGTAGAAGACTTAGCTTCAAATCCATTCGAATCAAATGGTGCAGCTTCAAATACATGTGATACACATGATTTAGCTTCAACTGCATGGAAACAAACGAGTTAGCTTCAAATCCAATCGAAACACATGATTTAGCTTCAAATGAATGCGAAGTAGAAGGATTAGCTTCAAAAACATGCGAAACGAATGATTGACCTTCACATACTTGCGAATATAAGTGATATAGCTCCAAATGCAGGCGAAAAAAACGAGTTAGCTCCAAATCCATGCGAAATGCATGTTTTAGCTTCAACTCAATGCGAAGCAGAAGTCTTCGTTTCAAATCCATGCGAATCAAATGGAATAGCTTCAAATAATCGTGATATACACGATTTAGCGTCACTGCGTGCGAAACAAACGAGTTAGCTACAAATCCATGCGAAACACAAGATTTAGCTTCAAAACAATCCGCAGTAGAAGGATTAGCTTCAAATCCATGCGAAACGAATGATTGACCTTCAAATACTTGCGAATATAAGTGATATAGCTTCAAATCCATGCGAAACGCATGATTTAGCTTCAAATGAATGCGAAGTTGAAGGATTAGCTTCAAATCCATGCGAAACGAATGATTTATCATCAAATACTTTCGAATAGAAGTAATGTAGCTTCAAATGCAGGCGAAACAAACGAGGTAGCTTCAAATCCATGCGAAACACATGATTTAGCTTCAAATCTATGCGAAACAAACGAGTTAGCTTCAAATGCAAGCGAAACACATGATTCAGCTTCAAATCAATGCGAAGTAGAAGGCTCAGTTTCAAATACGTGAGAAACAAATGGTTCAGCTTCAAATTCTTGTGATATACATGATTTTGCTTCAAATGAAGATGAAATAAACGAGTTAGCTTCAAATCCATGCGAAACACATGATATAGTTTCAAATTCATGAGAAACACATGGTTCAGCTTAATATTCATGCGAAACAGATGGTTTAGATTTAGATATTTGTGATAAACATGATTTAGCTTCAACTGCATGCGAATCAAACGAGTTAGCCTCGAATCCATGCGAAACACATGATTTAGCTTCAAATCAATGCGAAGTAGAAGGCTTAGCTTCAAATCCATGCGAAACGAATGATTGAGCTCCAAATGCTTGCGAATATAAGTGATATAGCTTCAAATGCAGACGAAGCAAACGAGTTAGCTTCAAATTCATGCCAAACACATGATTTAGCTTCAAATCAATGCGAAATAGAAGGCTTATCTTCGAATCCATGCGAAACTAATGTTTAGCTTCAGATACCTGTGATATATATGATATAGCTTCAACTGCATGCGAAACAAATGAGTTAGCTTCAAATCCATGTGAAACACATGATTTTGCTGTAAATCAATGCGAAGTAGAAGGATTATCTTCGAATCCATGCGGAACAAATGGTTTAGCTTCAAATACTTGTGATATACATGATTTAGTTTCAACTGCATGCGAAACAAACGAGTTAGCTTCAAATCCATGTGAAACACTTGATTTAGCTTCAAATCAAAGCGAAGTAGAAGGGTTATCTACGAATCCATGCGAAACAAATGGTTTAGCTTCAAATACTTGTGAAATACATGATTTACATTCAACAGCATGCGGAACAAATGAGTTAGCCTCAAATCCAAACGAAACACATGATTTAGCATCAAATCAATGCGAAGTAGAAGGGTTATCTTCGAATCCATGCGAATCAAATGGTTTAGCTTCAAATGATTGTGATATACATGATTTAGTTTCAACTGCATGCGAAACAAATGAGTTAGCTTCAAATCCATGCGAAACACATGATTTAACTTCAAATCAATGCGAAGAAGAAGGCATAGCTTCAAATCCATGCGAACCGAATGATTTGGCTTCAAATACTTGCGAATGTAAGTGATATAGCTTCAACTGCATGCGAAACAAACGTGTTATCTGCAAATCCATGCGAAACACATGATTTAGCTTCAAATCAATGCGAAGTAGAAGGCTTAGCTTCAAATCCATGCGACACGAATGATTTAGCTTCATATACTTGCGATGTAAGTGATATATCTTCAAATGCAGGCGAAACAAACGAGTGAGCTTCAAATCCAAGCGTAACACATGATTTGACTTCAAATCAATGCAAAGTAGAAGGCTTAGCTTCCAATCCATGCCAAACGAATTATTTAGCTTCAAATGCTTGCGAATATAAGTGATATAGATTCAACTGCATGGTAAACAAACGAGATAGCTTCAAATCCAAACGAAACACATGATTTAGCATCAAATCAATGCGAAGTAGAAGGCTTATCTTCGAATCCATGCGAATCAAATGGTTTAGCTTCAAATGATTGTGATATACATGATTTAGTTTCAACTGCATGCGAAACAAATGAGTTAGCTTCAAATCCATGCGAAACACATGATTTAACTTCAAATCAATGCGAAGAAGAAGGCATAGCTTCAAATCCATGCGAACCGAATGATTTGGCTTCAAATACTTGCGAATATAAGTGATATAGCTTCAACTGCATGCGAAACAAACGTGTTATCTGCAAATCCATGCGCAACCACATGATTTAGCTTCAAATAAATGCGAAGTAGAAGGCTTAGCTTCAAATCCATGCGAAACGAATGATTTAGCTTCAAATGAATGCGAAGTTGAAGGATTAGCTTCAAATCCATGCGAAACGAATGATTTATCATCAAATACTTTCGAATAGAAGTAATGTAGCTTCAAATGCAGGCGAAACAAACGAGGTAGCTTCAAATCCATGCGAAACACATGATTTAGCTTCAAATCTATGCGAAACAAACGAGTTAGCTTCAAATGCAAGCGAAACACATGATTCAGCTTCAAATCAATGCGAAGTAGAAGGCTCAGTTTCAAATACGTGAGAAACAAATGGTTCAGCTTCAAATACTTGTGATATACATGATTTTGCTTCAAATGAAGATGAAATAAACGAGTTAGCTTCAAATCCATGCGAAACACATGATATAGTTTCAAATTCATGAGAAACACATGGTTCAGCTTAATATTCATGCGAAACAGATGGTTTAGATTTAGATATTTGTGATAAACATGATTTAGCTTCAACTGCATGCGAATCAAACGAGTTAGCCTCGAATCCATGCGAAACACATGATTTAGCTTCAAATCAATGCGAAGTAGAAGGCTTAGCTTCAAATCCATGCGAACCGAATGATTTGGCTTCAAATACTTGCGAATATAAGTGATATAGCTTCAACTGCATGCGAAACAAACGTGTTATCTGCAAATCCATGCGCAACCACATGATTTAGCTTCAAATAAATGCGAAGTAGAAGGCTTAGCTTCAAATCCATGCGAAACGAATGATTGAGCTCCAAATGCTTGCGAATATAAGTGATATAGCTACAAATGCAGACGAAGCAAACGAGTTAGCTTCAAATCCATTCAAAACACATGATTTAGCTTCAAATTCATTCGAAAGAAATGGTTTAGCGTACTATTCATGGGAATCAAATGGTTCAGATTCAAATACTTGTGATATACACGATGTAGATTCAACTGCATGCGAAACAAACGAGTTAGCTTCAAATCCAAGCGAAACACATGATTTATCTTCAAATCAATGCGAAGTATCAGGCTTAGCTTCAAATCCATGCCAAACACATGATTTAAATTCAAATTAATACTAAGTTGAAGGGTTAGCTACAAATCCATGCGAATCTAATCGTTTAGCTTCAAATACTTGTGATATACATGATTTAGCTTCAACTGCATGCGAAACAAATGAGTTAGCTTCAAATCCATGCGAAACACATGATTTAACTTCAAATCAATGCGAAGAAGAAGGCATAGCTTCAAATCCATGCGAACCGAATGATTTGGCTTCAAATACTTGCGAATGTAAGTGATATAGCTTCAACTGCATGCGAAACAAACGTGTTATCTGCAAATCCATGCGAAACACATGATTTAGCTTCAAATTCACTCGAAACACATGGTTTAGCTTAATATTCATGTGAAACAAATGTTACAGCTTGAAATACTTGTGATATACCTGATTTAGCTTGAACATCATGTGAAACAAATATGTTAGCTTCAAATTCAAGCGAAACACATAATTCAGCATCAAATCAATGCGAAGTAGAAGGCTTAGTTTCAAATCCACGCGAAACAAATGGTTTAGCTTCAAATTCTTGTGATGTAGATGATTTAGTTGCAACTGCATGCTAAACAAACGAGTTAGCTTCAAATCCATGCGGAACACGTGATTTAGCTTCAAATCAATGCGAAGGTGAAGGCTTAGCGTCGAATCCATGCGAAACAAATGGTTTAGCTTCAAATACCTGTGATATACAAGATTTGGCTTCAACTGCGTGCTAAACACGCGAGTTAGCTTCACACCCAAGGGAAACACATGATTTAACTTCAAATGAATGCGAAGTAGAAGCCTTAGCTTCAAATCAATGCGAAACAAATCATTTAGCTTCAAATACTTGTGATATACACGATTTAGCTTCAAATGCAGGCAAAACAAACGCGTTAGCTTCGAATCCATGCGAAATACATGATTTACCTTCAAATCAATGCGAAGTAGAAGGCTTATCTTCAAATCCATTCGAATCAAATGGTTTAACTTCAAATACTTGTGATATACATGATTTATCTTCAACTGCGTGCGAATCAAACCAGTTAGCTTCAAATACAAGCGAAACACATGATTCTTCTTCAAATCAATGCGACGTAGAAGGCTTAGCTTCAAATCCATGCGAATCAAATGGTTTAGCTTCAAATCCATGCGAAACACATGGCTTACCCTCAAATCAATGCGAAGTAGAATGCTTAGCTTCAAATCCATGCGGATCAAATGGTTTAGCTTCAAATACTTGTGATATACATGATTTATCTTCAACTGCATGCGAAACAAACGAGTTAACTTCAATTACAAGCGAAACACATTATTCAGCTTCAAATCAATTCGAAGTAGAAGGCTTATCTTCAAATCCATGCGAAACAAATGGTTTAGCTTCGAATACTTGTGATATACATGATATAGCTTCAACAGCATGCGAAACAAACGAGTTAGCTTGACATCCATGCGAAACACATGATATAGCTTCAAATCAATGCGAAGTAGAAGGCTTAGTTTCAAATCCAAGCGAAACACATGATTTAGCTTCAAATACCTGTGATATACATGATTTAGCTTCAACTGCATGCGAAAAAATCGAGTTAGCTTCAAATCCAAGCGAAACACATGATTTAGCCTCAAATCAATGCGACGTAAAAGGCATAGCTTCAAATCCGCGCGAATCAAAAGTTTTAGCTTCAAATACTTGTGATATACATGATTTAGCTTCAACTGCATGCGAATTAAACGAGTTACCTTCAAATCCATGCGAAATACATGATTCAGCTTCAAATCAATGCGAAGTAGAAGGCTTAGTTTCAAATCCACGCGAAACAATTGGTTTAGCTTCAAATTCATTCGAAACAATGGTTTAGCTTAATATTCATGTGAAACAAATGTTACAGCTTGAAATACTTGTGATATACATGATTGAGCTTTAACTGCATGTGAAACAAATATGTTAGCTTCAAATTCAAGCGAAACACATAATTCAGCATCAAATCAATGCGAAGTAGAAGCCTTAGTATCAAATCCATGCGAAACGTATAGTTTAGCTTCAAATACTTGTTTTATACATTACTTAGCTTTAACTGCATGCGAAACAAACGAGTTAGCTTCAAATCCATGCGAAACACATGATTTAGCTTCAAATAAATGCGAAGTAGAAGCCATAGCTTCAAATCAAAGCGAAACAAATGGTTTAGCATCAAATACTTGTGATATACATGTTAAGCTTCAACTGCATGTGGAACAAACGAGTTAGCTTCAAATCCACGCGGATCACATGATTTAGCTTCTAATCAATGCGAAGAAGAAGGCTTAGCTTCAAATCCATGCGAATCAAATGGTTTAGGTTCAAATACTTGTGATACAAATGATTTATATTCAACTACGTGCTAAACACGCGAGTTAGCTTCACACCCAAGTGAAACACATGATTTAACTTCAA